>NC_045957.1:52772585-53105318 GCF_010909765.2 Amblyraja radiata | reverse complement strand
TCTTTTCATTATTATCACATTCTCATCTCTCCCCATTGAGCTTCTTCCAATCATAACATAAAGCCCAGATTCCCATGAGAACGTCGTGGAATGCCCACCCAACGACAAAGACACCTCCCCTATCATGCATCGCATGTGCATTTAAATTAGGCATCTTGTCATAGTGGGTGTGTGTACATATTCATGGAATCTCATCAAGCATGCGTAGTTGAGCGTGACTTCGTGTCCCTCTCCCCTTTGTTCTAATTTCTCTGCTATCCCCTGCTGAAGTCTTTCTATTGCTACTTTTTATCTAGAATTTCTCTCTGTTCTTTATATTGTTACTTTCTATTCTACTAGCAGTCTGGCTTCTGCTGTCACCTTATTTCTTTCTATGTTATTCTTCTATCCCTAGTCTAAATCAACCATGTCTGTTAACTCTTTCCTCACAATCCATCCTTTTCTTTTTTGCTACGCACCCTTGATTTACACTATCTCCTCCTTTTCTAATGCTAGCAGAAGATTCTTCACCTCCCTATCCTCCTCTCGTTGGTCATACTGTGTTCTGAAGGCCATTATGGTGGCAGCACTGTTCTTCGTCAGGGCTGTTTCTATCATCGCTGAGCCAATCCCCGTACGCAGGGAATGATACAACATCCGAACAAACACAGTAACCCCACCATGACTATCACTGATGTTAGGGCTGATGTAAAGATGTGCTTCCATTTCCCAAACCAGGAGTCTAGAAACCCGGTCCAGAGTTCTCAGCCAATTCGATAGACAGAGAGGTGAGACCTGCTAGGGCTCTTGATACTGACCCAACCGGAGCAATGTTGTTGGGGATGAATGTGCAACATTGTTCGCCAAACATTACACACACCCCTCCCTTCTCAGCCAGTAGCATGTCCAAGGCCATGCGATTTTGCCAGGCCATTTGGCTGGTAGCTGTCAGTTGTTCCGCTAATCCTTCAACTGCATCTCGAGTGTAATTTATAAAGCGTTGTTGATTGTAGTATAAGTAGTTGATCCAGTCCACATTTTTTATTAATTGTGGACCACCAGAAGAGTATGGACTCAAAGCCCACAGCTATCTGATTTCTGGCTTTAAATTCATCGGGTACCCCTCTTGGCACCCCTATCGCATCTATATAGATGTGTGTGTCGAATGATCCTCTCACCTTTCTCTTTTGTCGTCGGCTTCCTTTATCGAGTTCTACAGCATGTTCTATTGCTATGGTGAAGGGCATCATCAGTTGTATGAGGGTACAGGTTCCCATCCATGACCCTGGTAACTGGGGCCACAGGGCATTCTCCCCGCACCACCACCAGACATCGGCTCTACTGACTATCTGCTTTTTCAGCCAGGAGCTATTGAACAGTGGCCCCTGTTCCTCAGCCGTTATGTTATACGTCTGATTGCAGTTGAGCACCTCCCCCATGTCCTGTCCCTCTGGGTTATTTCTTGTATAGCACTCAAACCCCTCCTCCCCAAAAGGAATGGTAAATGGAGGAGGTCGAGGGTCTTCCCTTCGGCCCTTCGTATTGTTGTTGCTGGCCGGAAATAGGTAATGATAACTCTGGCATATCACATTCTTTGGTAAGGGGATTCGTGAATAGCTGTAGTATACATGTCATAGTCTTAGGTGTTCTATCCCAATTCAGGGGAAATGGTACTGGGACCAGCTGAGGCCTAGCTCCAGCGCAGGCGTAACAATTGGTTTGTTGCATACTTCTGGCTGTGTACATCATCCAGGCAAGCCAGGTGTTGGCTCCATTTCCCCCTGTTGGTATTCCTTTCTTATATAACTGCCTTAATCCTGTTTCTCCTGCTACTATCATTATCTTCAGATCCTTAGACTCATTTTCCCTGATGACATTGCTGACTACTGGTGGTACTGGTGTTACCCCGGGATCCCTATTCTGACTGTCATCTATCTTGAACACCTCTCCCCTATCCTCGTATCTTCCCATCTTCCCATCTCACTTTACTTCTATCTCAAACTTCAGACATGCGTCCTTCCCTGTTTTATCTTCACATATCCAATACCTACCACTTTCCTGTATTTGGACACTCTGTATGCTCACATATACGCGTCCTGGCAATTTCTCGTTCGGGTTTTGATATACTCTCCACCTATCAGTTTGATAGGTGGTCTGATGCCACCCATATTTTGATGAAGTAAACACCGCGTGCCAATCTTTACAGGGATGGGTGCATACATACATTCTATAGCCGCACCACCATTTTCCTTTACATACATTAAATGGGATGGTGGTGGAACTTCTATTCTGTGGTATTGTGATTTTTATGCATGTTACATTACTTACAAGTTGGGTACCACCCAACACACGACCCACCAACACGAAATCTTCATTTTTCCTGCGGGTTCTTGGTAAATGTTAAAGTCAATGGTTCTTCTCCTTTGCGCACAGTCCACGGGCTGATATCGTCTGGTGGGGCCTCCACAGGACCCTTAACTCGACTTGCGTGTGTCCACCCTTTCTCTTTTGTTCGTACTGCTGTCTCCGTGATTAGTAACACCAGGTAGGGTCCAGTCCACTTAGGTTGCAGCTTTTCTTCTTTCCACGTTTTTATTAATACTCAGTCTCCAGCCTTGACTGAGTGAATCGGAAAGTCCAGTGGTGGGCTCTGGGCCAGCAATCCTTTAATTTTTAGTTCTGCAAGAGATTGGGACACTGCCAGTAAATAGTTCCTCAGGAACACATCGTTCCCTTGTATTGTTGGGACTTCTTCTATCTTCCCTAAGTATGGGAGACCGAATAACATTTCATATGGTGATATCCCTATGTCTTTTCGAGGTGCCGTTCGGATTCTCAACAGGGCTATCGGAAGGCACTTAGTCCAGGGGAGTCTCGTTTCCTCTATCAACTTGGTGATTTGGGTCTTTAAGGTGCCATTCATTCTTTCCACCTTTCCTGAGCTCTGGGGATGCCATGGTGTATGCAATTTCCATTCTATTCCCAGTGCTTCACATATCATTTCATGTGTTTTGGAGGCAAAATGGGTCCCTCTATCTGAGTCTATTGTTTCCACAATCCCATATCTGGGTATAATTTGTTCTAATAATATCTTGGCTACCGCCTGTGAGGTGGCAGTTACCGTGGGGAATGCCTCTACCCATCTGGTGAAATGGTCCACTACCACTAACAGGTACTTCCATGTTCGTACCCGGGGCAGCTCGGTAAAATCTATCTGTATTCTTTGGAAGGGCCTAACTGCTAATGGTTGTCCTCCTCCTGGGACTGCTCTCATGATTTTCTTATTTATTCGCTGACATATTACACAGCCCCTTATGACTTGTTTGGCCATGGTAAACATCCCACAGCAAGCGTAGGTTCTGAGGAGGGTGTCACAGAGGGCTTGTGTTCCCCAATGGCTTTGTCCATGTAATCTCCCTAATAACTCCCTCATTATTTCTTTGTTCAATAGCTGCTTTCCATTTGGTGTCCACCATTTCCCATTTGAAGTACGCTAAGCCCCCATTTCTTTCAGGTTTTCCTGTTCTTTCTCACTAAAGATAGGTATCTTTTCCTCTGGTTCCCTTAACGGTATTTGTGACTTCGTTTCTACCATCTGTTCTGTGGCTGCTCTTTTTGCAACCTCATCCAATGCCCTATTTCCTCTGGCCTCCAGGGTGTTACCCTTCTGATGCCCTGCCACATATGCTATGGCTATTCGTTCTGGTTTTTGCAAGGCTTCCAGTGTCTGTCCTACCAATTGCTCATGCGCTAATTCTTTCCCTCGAGTTGTTATCATTCCTCGCTCTTTCCAGATCTTCCCAAAGATGTGAACTACTCCAAAAGCGTATTTTGAATCGGTATATACTGTTCCTTCCTTCCCCTCCAATAATTCTAAAGCTCTCATTAATGCATATAATTCACAGATTGAGCTGACCAACTACCAGGCAGCCTGCCGCTTTCAATTTCCCCCATCGTTTCCCCGTTCACTATACCGTACCCACTATGTCTTTTTCCATCTATGCACCTGGAGGATCCATCTATAAACCACCGGCTGCCCTCAGCCAGAGGTTGCTCTTCTAAGTCTTCTCTACTTTTTGTCTGTAAATCTTATTATTTCACTACAGCAGTGTACTGGGCCCTCTTCCTTGTCACCCTGTTTCTCCGCTGGATACAGGAATTGGGACGGGTTAAGGTTCTTATCCGTAATTATCATCAAATCGTCTTTTTCCATCAGGATGGCCTCATACTTCAAAAGTCTAGAGTCTGTTAACCATCTGTTGGATTTCTGAGTGAGTATGGTTCTTACTGTGTGTGGTGTAGAAACAACCAGAGTGCCTCCAAAGGTTAATTTCCTACTCTTTTCCACCAATATTGCGGTAGCTGCTACCGCTTGTATGCATCCCGGCCATCCCCTGGAGACTGGATCTAATATTTTCGAGAGGAAGGCCACTGGCTGTCGATTTCCCCCTCTTTTCTGGGTGAGTACCCCTAGTGCCACCCCCTTGTCTGAATTTACAAACAGGTGGAAAGGTCGTTCTACTGAGGGCAGAGCCAACACGGGAGCAGTAATCAAACTGTTCTTTAATTTCCCAAATTCCAACTCCTGTTCTGGGGTCCACTGAACTTTGTCTTTTTCTTCTCCCAATTTATCATACAGGAATTTCACTTGTCCGGAGTAATCATCTATCCACAGTCGACAGTATCCTATCAATCCCAGGAATTTTCGGATCTCTTTCTTATTCTTTGGTATTGGTACTCCCATGATCCCAGCTATCCTTTCAGGGTTTATTCGTCTCTTTCCTCCACTTATCAGATGTCCCAGATATTTTACCTCTTGTTTCACAAATTGAAGCTTGTTACGGGACACTCTTAACCCCTTCCTTCCCAAGAAGTTTAACAGGCTTATTGTGGCGTCCCTTACTTCATCTACTCTCTCTCCTGACAAAAGGAGGTCATCCACATACTGTAATAGTTGTGTTTCCCCATGTCCTGGGAAATCCTCCAATACCTGCTCTAAAATTTGGCCGAATAAATTTGGTGATTCTGTAAAACCTTGAGGGAGCACCGCTCACCGGAATTGTTGCTTTCGCCTGGTTTTTAAGTTTTCCCACTCAAAGGCGAATAAGTCTCTACTCTCTGTTGCCAGCGGACAGCTCCAGAAGGCATCCTTTAAATCTACCACATTAAACATTTGTGGCTTGGGGGTATCCGTCCCATGATGGTGTAAGGGTTAGGCACTACCGGGTGTCGGGCTTGGACCACCTTGTTCAGTTCCCTCAAGTCCTGTACGAGTCTAAATGTCCCGTCGGTCTTTCTGACTGGTAGGATCGGAGTATTGTAGGGGGACATACATGGTTCCAATAACCCGTCCTCTAATAAATTCTCAATGTGTCTGTGTCTCTCTCTCTCTCTCTCTCTCTTTCTCGATGCTGAATAGATTCAGGACTGGACATGGCCCCTGCTTGGCAAGCCTTCACAAATGGGGCAGCAGCCCAACCCCACGGTGTGCTTGTGGCACTCCCTTATAACACATCATTGAAGCATGCCTTCAACAAAGACTCAAAGGAGGACTTGTCACCCTTCATACAGCAGATCAAGAGGCAACTGCTTGGCTAAAGGACTTTGTATTCGCTAAATAAATAAAGTCTCTCTGTCTCTCTCTCTCTCTCTCTCTCTCTCTCTCTCTCTCTCTCTCTCTCTCTCTCTCTCTCTCTCTCTCTCTCTGTATCTGGCTCTCTCTGTGTCTCTGTGTCTGTCTCTCTCTCTCTCTCTGTCTGTGTTTCTCAACTTGTATGTCTACCATAAAACAACGTAAAAGCTGGTCATGTTTTATCAATTAACTTATTTCCAGTTAACTTTACTGACAAGAAATCTAAAAGAACATCAAGAAACGATTTTTACAACTTCTCTTTTTCAGGTTACCAGGATACAAAGAGTTCATTTTTTTGCAGCTTGTTCGCAATCCCCTACGGCCCAAACACAGTGGGAATTCCCACCTCCGCCACGGGGCGACTGTGTTCAATTTTACAACTTGCTCATTTCAACCATTTGTTACAAACATCCCCCTTTCGCGGCCTCTGCCGTCTTATCTGCTACTTTCGGGAGTAACTCCCTTATCATCCTGTCTCAGGAATTTTCCTGTCTCTATCTGTTCCTTATTTGCTGTTTTTCTACTGCCTGCAACATAATCTTTACTACTTGTTTTTCCCTTCTGTGAAAAGGAATTGATCTAACTGTTCTTGTCAGACCTAAAGGATTGATCTAACTGTTCTTGTCAGACCTAAAGGATCTTCAAGGAGGCTATTTAACAAACCCCCTTCCCCCTCAGGGTCCTCTCCTAGGTACCTCCCTCAGGGGTCTAATTTCTACCGTACTTCTTATCTTCCCCTTCTGCCCTTTGACTCCCCGTCCTGTTGGCCGGGTGATCTTCGTTCACCCCGGCCCCTGCCTTCTCTTTCCCTTGGGTATTTTGGCCCCCTCCGGCTCTGCATTTTCTGTGGGTATCTCCTGCCCATATGCAGCTCTGCATTTTCCGTGGGTACTTCCTGCCCATATGCAGCTCTGCATTTTCCCCAACTGACTATAACTTATCATTGTTGGCTTCTCCAACCCCTGGGTATTTCCTATCCTCCAGGGTCCAGCATTTGCCACAACGGACTATTGGGCAGAATGCGGGGATTTGGCCCACAGCCTTTTCCCCTCCCTTCTGGGTTTGCCTTGCAGCCCCCTGAATCCTTCAGGGCGTTAACCACAAGGTCTTATATTCTTAATACCGTGTTCATCGTACCGTGTTCATCATTCTCAATAGCCCAGGAAGTACTTAATAGTCATTTTTCTACCTGGGTTCCATGCACTGGAATTGCTCGATTGATTTTTCGTGATTTCCAACTACTCCCACTTCTTTGTCGAGTTTCTGTGTACTACTGCTTAAACAGCTGACGGCAAGCAAGGAGTCTGAGACCGCTGAACTCAGCAGGGTGCACATTCCCTTCGTCTGTCTACTCCCGTCAGCTGTCCAGAGTATTGGATCTCGGAAACGAGCCCCCAAGTTGTGAGATTCAAAAATCACAAATGCTCTTGAGACAAATTCAGGCAAAGAAGTGTTTTTATTAATTTCATATTCTGCAGAATAGGTGCCTCTCCTCTGATGTCCCCTAGAGGCACACCGAGGATCGGGATGTCTTCTATCTTTATACATTTCTTTTCATTATTATCACATTCTCATCTCTCCCCATTGAGCTTCTTCCAATCATAACATAAAGCCCAGATTCCCACGAGAACGTTGTGGAACGCCCACCCAACCTCAAAGACACCTCCCCTATCATGCATCGCATGTGCATTTAAATTAGGCATCTTGTCATAGTGGGTGTGTGTACATATTCATGGAATCTCATCAAGCATGCGTAGTTGAGCGTGACTTCGTGTCCCTCTCCCCTTTGTTCTAATTTCTCTGCTATCCCCTGCTGAAGTCTTTCTATTGCTACTTTTTATCTAGAATTTCTCTCTGTTCTTTATATCGTTACTTTCTATTCTACTAGCAGTCTGGCTTCTGCTGACACCTTATTTCTTTCTATGTTATTCTTCTATCCCTAGTCTAAATCAACCATGTCTGTTAACTCTTTCCTCACAATACTCAAGCTACAACAGAAGCATCAGTATCAGAAGTCAAGCTAAAAACTTTTCTAAGGCTGGGATTTGTAACATCCAGATAAATCTATATTGTCTCCAAAAATAAAACAATTGATTACTTGGGGTTCATGATTAATTCAGAACACATGATAGTGACTTTACCCAAAGATATAAGCTGCAGTCAATTGAGGGTTGTAGCAAACTCATTACAGAGCATCAACCATCAATTAGGCAAGTGGTGAGCTTGCCTGGGAAACTATTCGCTTCATTCCCAGCTGTGTAGTTCTGTCCACTGCATTATCAACAACTGCAGCAAGCAAAGGAAAATTCTGGTTTAATGACCACCTATCAATTCTACAGACTGATCCAAGTGCGCTAGGTTCGGGCACAACTGATACCATTACCAGCTGTGGAGGTAGATGGATGTGGAAGAAGTACCTTTGCTCGAAGCACATGGAATTAACTACCTAGAATTGTTAAGAACATTTCAAATGGGCTTAAAGCTTTGCTCTAATGTGCAAAATCTGCATGTGCAGGTTCAGATTGACAACACTATTGTGGTAGCATATGTCAATCACATGGGTGGAATCAAGTCAGAGTCTTGTGACAATTTGGCAAACGTTATCTGGCACAGGTGTATTATTCAAAACAGTTGACTCAACAATTTACCTACCAGGTAGATTCAATATATTTGCAGGCACCATGTCACGAAAATTTAATGACAACACAGAATGGATTTTAAATCGTGACATCTATCTATCTTTTCTATTATTATCTATCTATCTATCTATCTATCTATCTATCTATCTATCTATCTATCTATCTATCTATCTATCTATCTATCTATCTATCTATCTATCTATCTATCTATCTATCTATCTATCTATCTATCTATCTATCTCTCGTCGTGTTTAAGTACACGTTTTTAATCAAATCCTTCCCCCCCCCCCCCCCAATATTTCAAAACTAAACTGGCTTCTCACCCATAGAATCAGCACCAGCCCCAGCCCCTGCTGAACGTTCCATCGTGTGATGTCACAATGCCCAATGTTCACATATGTCCAATCGGAATCGATTCATTTACATATGCCTATGCAGGAGCCCCAGCCAATGGTGAACATTCCATCGTGTGATGTCACAATGCCCAATGCTCAAAGACATCGTTGCCATAGAGAGGGAGTACAGAGAAGGTTCACCAGACTGATTACTGGGATGTCAGGATTTTCATATGAAGAAAGACTGGATAGACTCGCCTTGTACTCGCTAGATTTTAGAAGATTAAGGGGGTATCTTATAGAAACGTATAAAATTCTTAAGGGGTTGGACGGGCTAGATGCAGAAAAATTGTTCCGGATGTTGGGGAAGACCAGAGCAAGGGGTCAAAGTTTAAGGATAAGGGGGAAAGCAGAATCACCGACATCTTTTCCATTTCGGTAGAGATTTCACTTTTCTTTCTAAATATCCGCTCCACATTACATTTCGTCGTGTTTAAGTGCACGTTTTTAATCAAATCCTTCTCCACCCCCTTCCCTCTCTCCACCCGCCCCCTTCCTCCTACCCCTCTGTCCCTCTTCCATCACTCCCCCTACCCCTCTCCACCTCCCTCCCCACTCTTCCACCTCTCCCCCTTCCCCCTCCACTCTCCCTCCCCACTCTTTCCCCTCTCTCCCCCACCCCTCTCCCCCTCCCTCCCTCCTCCCCAACCTCCCCATCCTCCCCCTCCCCCACATCTCTCTCCCCATCCCCTCTCTCACCCCCTACCCCGCTCTCCTTTCCCTCCCAATTCTGTCCCGTTTCCTCCACCTCCTCTCCCCTCCCTCCCCTCTTCACATCCCCCCTCCCCCCACCTGTGTGTTTGGGGGGTGGTTAATGTGAGTTTGATGCCGCAGCCCCCCCCCCCCCGCAAAACGCCGTTGGGGAAACAGACCCAACGGGTCTGCACTTGATCTAGTTATTATATATAACTCTGTGGCTGCCGCCTGCCCGCTGCCGGCTGCTGCCGGCCGCCTTTCTGCCTTTGATTCGTTGCTACGCCGACACCAGACGCAGAATCGCCGAGATCTTTTCGATTTCGGTAGAGATTTCACTTTTCATTCTAAGTATCCACTCCTGATTGAATTTCGTCGTGTTGATGTACACATTTTTTATATCCCCCACACCTCTCCCCCTCCCCATCCCTCTCTCCTCCCCCTCCCCCACCCCTCTCTGCTCTCCCTCTCCTCCCCCTCCTCCTCCCACCCCCATCCCTTTCTTCCCCCACCCCCATTCCCTCTCTCTCCCCACCCCCTTCCCCCTCCCTCCACACTCTTCCTCCTCTCTCCCCTACCCCCACACATCTCTCCCCCGCCCCTCTCTCCTCCCCCCTCACCCTTCTCCCCTCCTCCTCCCACGCCATTCCGCTCTCCCCCATCCCCTTCCCTCTCTACCCCACCCCCTTACCTCTCTTCCCCGCTCCCTTCCCCCTACCCCTCTGTCCCTCTTCCATCACTCCCCCTACCCCTCTCCTCCTCCCTCCCCACTCTTTCCCCTCTCTCCCCCCACCCCTCTCCCCCTCCCTCCCTCCTCCCCTCCCTCTCCATCCGCCCTCCCCCACATCTCTCTCCCCATCCCCCTCTCTCATCCCCTACCCCGCTCTCCTTTCCCTCCCAAATCTGTCCCGTTTCCTCCTCCTCCTCTCCCCTCCCTCCCCTCTTCTCACCCCTCCCCTCCCCCACCTGTGTGTTTGGGGGGTGGTTAATGTGAGTGAGATGCCGCAGCCCCCCCCCCCCGCAAACGCCGTTGGGGAAACAGACCCAATGGGTCTGCACTTGGTCTAGTTTTTAATAAAATTTTTGCAAAAATTTGGAATGCCAGAAATTGACATGTTTGCATCTAGACTGAACCACTAATTGTTGCAAAGATGTTTCAAAGGATCCAGGTGCAATAGCGGTGCATGCATTCTCGCTAAATTGTGGTGGAATGTTTATATGCATTTCCTCCACCTCATTAGTAGGTGTCTACAAAAGATCAAGCAAGATGCTACTTCAGGATTGTTGGTGGTTCCAGATGGGCCTACACAACCATGGTACCCACTAGTGCTAAAAATGATCACAGAACCTCTTATGGGTATTCCAAGACAAGAAAACCTATTTGTGCACCATGTATCTGGTGATTTCATCCTTTACATGGTTGTATTGATTTGTTGATTTGCAGATTCTAAAAAGGCCATATCTCGGAAGAGGACTATCAGATTGCACTATGGATGTAATTGCAGGAGCCTGGAGGGATAGTACCCATAAGCAGTACATTTCTTAGATGAAGAAATGGGAAGTGTTTTGCTCAAGGCAGGATATTTCATACCACACTGCAGACATATTAGATGTTTAGAAGTTCTGTCTACACTGCAGTTGATGTCAATTTAAGTTATAGTGTGATCAATACTGCAAGGAGTGCCCGATCTGCATATTTATAAGGGCATCAGAACAACAGGTTCTAGGATCACACCCTTTGGTCTCTAGGTACATGAAAGGAATTTTCAATACCAAACCTCCTAGACCCAGATATACAGAAATCTGGAATGTAAGGGATGTGCTGATAATTACTTCGGGAATGGAGTCCCGTTTCAAATTTGTCTTCAGACAAAATTACCATGAAGGTAATAATAATAATAATGGATGGGATTTATATAGCGCCTTTCTAATACTCAAGGCGCTTTACATCGCATTATTCATTCACTCCTCAGTCACACTCGGTGGTGGTAAGCTACTTCTGTAGCCACAGCTGCCCTGGGGCAGACTGACGGAAGCGTGGCTGCCAATCTGCGCCTACGGCCCCTCCGACCACCACCAATCACTCACACACATTCACACACATTCACAAGGTAGTCATGCTAATGGCATTGTTTTCAGTACAAAGAGTACAGACATCACATAAAGTACGTATAGATAGAATGGTTATCACAGCGAATGCAATCACATTCTATGTCTATGATTTACTCAAACAGAGCAGACCAGGAGGCACGGGGTTTAAATTGGTTTTGCAGCATAGCCTACGTATCCAAGACTATGTGTAGTGGCACATTTAAAATTAACCACCAAGGACTTAAGAGGTGCAGAATCAGCATTATTTATCAGCCATTAAAAAACAATCGAGGTGGCTGAAGAAGGAGCTGGCTGATGCAGGAATTAATACTGACAAATTTAAATCTCATTTCCACCAGGGTGGCAGCAACATCGGCGGCCAAGGATTTGGACGTTCCAATAATAATAATAATAATAACTTTATTTATAGAGCACTTTAAAAACAACCACTGTTGCAACAAAGTGCTGTACATGACTAATCATGAACAAAAAATTATTACAAGACAATAAAAACATTAAAAAAGAGAGTAAAAACAATAAAAAAACATTAAAAACACTAAAACAGGAGCAAAGTCTCATGCAGGGTCAAAAGCCAAGGAATAGAAAAGGGTTTTAAGACTGGTTTTGAAGATGGACAGTGAGGGGGCCTGTCTGATATGCAACGGCAGAGTGTTCCATAATGTCGGAGCAGCAACAGAGAAGGCTCTATCCCCTCTAAGCTTCCGCTTAGACCTCGGTACCTCCAGGAGCAGCTGATCAGCTGACCTGAGGCACCGGGCAGGAGCGTAGGGATGAAGCAGCTCAGAGAGGTAAGGCGGGGCGAGACCATTTAAAGATTTAAAAACAAATAAAAGAATCTTAAAATGAACTCGAAAGTACACCGGCTGCCAGTGGAGGGAGGCCAGAATTGGTGTTATGTGCTCCCTCTTTCGAGTTCCAGTTAAAAGGCGAGCAGCAGCATTCTGAACCAACTGGAGACGAGCCAGGGAAGATCGAGTAACTCCAAAATAGAGTGCGTTACAGTAATCCAGCCTAGACGTGATGAAGGCATGGATTACTGTTTCAAAAATGCTGCCGCTCAAGAATGGGCTTCACCTTTGCCAGCTGCCTTAAATGAAAGAAGCTGGACTTAACTACCGCGCCTATTTGATGATCTAATTTAAAATCACTGTCCATCTTAAAACCCAAGTTTAAAACTGTTAACTTCACATACAGTGCCAGGGGACCCAAGTCAACAGGGGGAGGTTCACGGCAGCCATTGGGACCAAACACTATCACTTCTGTCTTCTTTTCATTAAAACCTAGAAAGTTTATGGCCATCCAGGATTTAATGTCATCAAGACATAACAGAAGTGATTTGACAGAGAAAGCATCTTCCTTCTTCAGCGGCATATATAGTTGGCTATCATCAGCATAACAATGAAAAGAGATGCCATGCTTTCTAAGAATGGAACCCAGAGGAAGTAAGTACAGTGAGAAAAGCAGGGGCCCTAAAATTGAGCCCTGTGGAACCCCATATGACAGAGGAGCGGAGGAGGATTCAAAACCAGCAAGGCTTACACACATAGTTCTGTCTGCCAGATAAGACCTGAACCATTCCAGGGCACTGCCACAAATGCCCACTAGGTGCTATAACTGAGATACTAAGATACCATGGTCCACTGTATCAAAGGCGGCAGATAGGTCCAGCAGGACAAGAACCACATAATCACCATATCCTCGCGGCCGCAGGATGGGCAAGTGAACGGATGTTTCACAAGTATTACCATAAAGAGATTGCAGACCCTGGGGTATTTGGTGGTGCTGTTTTGGATTCAGTATTAAATGTTCCCCAGCGATTTTTAAAAAAAGGGGACAAAAAAGTTTTGTTATGGGAAAAAAAAACAAAAAAAACAGTAACAGATTACATTAATGTTATGGTTGTATATTATTGATTGTTTTCACTCATTTAGAGTCAATCAATGCAGTGAGACACCATGGATTGAATCTACGGGATAAAATCACAGAAGCTTTAAAATCTTCATGTAGTCACTCACGTGACTCCGAAGTAAAATAGTAAGATTAAACGAGAACTTACCAGTTTGAAGTTTGATCTTTATTTTATGAGGAGTTACGTTGAAGGACTACGTGCCCTCCGCTCCCACCCTCATAAAGATCAACTGTAAGTTTAAGTTAGTTTTCACGTAGCTTACTATTATGCTTCGGTAATTATCATCTGTGATTTCGCGCCGCTGCTTTAAAGATTGACGAGCATGCGCCTGGACGGGGTCTCTTCATGTAGTCCCTCAACGTAACTCCTCATAAAATAAAGATCAAACTTCAAACTGGTAAGTTCTCGTTTAATCTTACTATTCTGTGGCAGTAAACGAGACTCCAGAATGATGTGTTGTTTCACTGGTGCCAAGGTCCAGGAGTCTCTGAGCAGTTGCAGAACATTCTCAAGTGGAAGGGCAAGCAGCTGGAACACATTGCGAACGTTGGCACATGACATAGTCATGAGTTGGCACATGACATAGTCATGACAAAGGGATGAGTCAAGTCAAGTCACTTTTATTTCTAAAGCACATTTAAAAAACAACTCTCGTTGACCAAAGTGCTTTACATTGGTGGAGGTACTAACGTTATACAACATTGATTCATAGATTAAGTACATACATATAGCCCTCCCTCAGAGGACGTCAAGAAAGGCTTGAGAGTAAAGATGAGTTTTAAGTCTCGACTTAAAAGAGTCAATGGAGGGGGCAGTTCTGATGGGGAGAGGGATGCTGTTCCACAGTCTAGGAGCTGCAACCACTAGGGTCGACCCTGAGCTTATGCCTAGACTGCGGGATGTTCAGTAACCCCAAGTCGGCTGATCTGAGGGACCTGGAGGTGGTGTAGTGGGTAAGCAGACTTTTGATGTAGGTGGGGGCAAGCCCGTTAAGGGCTTTGTAAACATAAAGAAGGATCTTGAAATTTATTTGGAACCGCACAGGGAGCCAATGGAGAGAGGCCAGGATCGGGGTGATGTGATCCCTTTTTCGGACGCCCGTCAGGAGTCTCGCTGCGGCGTTTTGGATCAGTTGCAGGCGGGACAGGGAAGATTGGCTGATGCCAGTGTAAAGGGGTAATCTAGGCGGGAGGAGATAAATGTGTGGATGATCTTTTCGAGGTCATCAAACTGGAGGAATTGTTTTATTTTAGCTATCGTCCGAAGCTGGACTTGTTTGTCAAATTTCAATGCTGAGTCAAATAACTCGCCAAGGTTTTTGACGTTGGGTTTGAGTAATGGGGTAAGGCTTCCAAGGCTGCCTGCTATCACTTTGATTGAGTCCGAGGGGCCGAGAAGGATGACCTCAGACTTACTCTCGTTTAGTTGGAGGAAGTTCTGGGCCATCCAACACTTTATATCCTTGAGGCAGTGGGTAAGGTTAAGTAGATTTGATCGGTTTTTGGGCTTCCAGGGGAGATAGAGTAGTGTATCGTCTGCATAGCAGTGGAAGGAAATGTCGTGCCTTTGAATGACTTGGCCTAAGGGGAGCATATACAGGGAGAAGAGAATGGTGCTAAGGATGGAACCTTGTGGAACCCCGCAGCAGAGACTAACTGGAGAGGAGAAAGAGTTGCCTATGTTAGTGGAGAAACTCCTACCTTTGAGGTAGGAGATGAACCAGCTCAGGGCAGTGCCATCAATACCAACCCCGTACCGGAGACGGTCAATTAGGATGGTGTGGTCGACAGTGTCAAATACTGCGCTGAGGTCGAGAAGGAGCAGGATTGCACAGTCGCCGGAGTCAATGGTGAGAAGTAGGTCGTTATGTGCCTTCAACAAGGCAGACTCCATGCTGTGGTGAGCCCTGAAACCTGATTGGAAAGTTTCCAATATAGTATTTTGGTGAAGGTAAGGCATAATCTGACTTAAAATTACCTTTTCAAGGGCTTTTGAAAGGAAAGGCAGTTTTGAAATGGGTTTGTAGTTGCTTGACAAGGTGGGGTCGAGGTTAGGTTTTTTCAGGAGGGGCTGGACCACCGCATGCTTGACGCAGGTTGGAACAGTGCCAGTGGCCAGAGAACTGTTGATGATAGAGAGGATGCTGGGACCAGCTATTGTAATGACATCCTTCAGAAGGGCAGAGGGGACAATGTCGAGGGGGCAGGTAGTAGGTTTCATGGTGGTGACCAGCTTTACAACGGAGGGTAGAGTAACAGGATGGAAACAGTCTAATTTTGAAGAACAGACCAATGAGACAGCTAGGTCACGGATGGGAAGGGAAATATTCGATCTGATGTTCTTAACTTTGCTGGTGAAAAATGTAGTAAATTCTTCACACTTAGCAGGGGACCCAGTTAAGCAGGTGCTGGGGGCAGGACATATGATAGAGGTGATGGTAGTAAAATGGTCCTTGGAGTTATGAGCGTTTTTAGAAATAAGGACGGAAAAGTATTTTGTTCTTGCAGATTTTATTGCTTCTTGGTATTTGTGAAGATTGTTATTCAGAAGTTCAAAGGAAATTTGAAGCATCAGATTTGTACTTCCGTTCTGATTTTCTGCACTCTCTTCTTAGGGCTCTGATGGTCCTGCAAAATGAATATAGTGAATATAGGGAGTTGACAGAAGAGTAAAAATCAGGACACAGGATTACTCCTGGTGGCACATGCTGGTGAGGGTAGGTATAAGAAGATAGAACAGATGAATGATTGGCTCATGAGTTGCTGCCTTCAGCACTTGCAGCACCAGAGACCTGGGTTTGATCGCCACTACGGGTGCTACCTGTATGGGATTTGTATGTTCTCCCTATAACCGCGTGTTATTTCTCCGAGATCATCGGTTGCCTCGAAGATCTTTGGTTTCCTCCCACATGCCAAAGTCTTATATGGCTGGTGTAAGTGGAAGGATGGTGGTCAGGCAAGAGGTCTGTGACCAGTGGAGTTTCACAAGGAGTTTAAGAAGGAACTGCAGATGCTGGAAAACCGAAGGTAGACAAAAGTGCTGGAGAAACTCAGCGGGTACAGCAGCATCTATGGAGCGAAGGAAACCCTTCTTCAGTCTGATGTAGGGTGGGGGGAGGGGGGCGGGAGAGAAGAAAGGAGCTACTGTTTTGGGACCTCTGCTGTTTGTGATATATATAAATGACTTGGATGTACGAGTAGACTGGTTAGTTGGAAAGTTAGCAGATAACATCAAGATTGCTGGGGTCATGGACTGTGAGGAAAGTTGTCAAACTATACAGCAGGATATAGTTCAATTACATAAATGGACATAAGTGGCAGATGGAGTTTAATCTTAGCATGTGGGATGTGTTGCACTTTGGCAGGTTGAATGTAAGGGAAACATGCAATTAATGGCATGACTCTAAACATAATTGATGTACAGAGGGATCTTGGGTCCAATCCCATAACTCCCTGAAAGTGGCAACGCAGGTACATAGATTGGTAAAGAAGGTGCATGGTATGATCACCTTCATACTCGGGGCATTGAGTATAAGAGTCAGGAAGACATGATGCAGCTTTATTGGACTTTGGTTAGGCAGCATTTGGGGTATTGTGTGCAGTTGTAGTCACCCTATTACAGGTTATTCATCAATTAATTCTGAAATAAACAGATCACACGGCAGAAAGCAGGAGGTATCAGTGTTCCAAACAGAATGAGCCCATTTTGCCCATTCCAACTTTTTGAAAGAATCACTGGTCCTAATTCTTATCCTTTTTTCATAGACTTGCAGTTCTGTCCCCTTTAATTACTGTGTGAATCCTTTTATTCTAATATCCATCCTTCCATTGATACTTTATCACTTTGCTACATGCCCATGTGTTAGTGACATGTAAATATTGAAAACATGCTGCATACGTACAGTAAACCCTCACTTTTATGCAGCTTTTTATAATGGATTTTGGTTATAGCGGGCGGACTAACGAACATCACCATCAGGCCGGACTGCCAACTGCTTCCTCGGCCACCACCACCTGTATTGAGACCTCAGTGCTTTGTAGTTTAGGGCAGATAAAGCTTTACTTTAATGTTTTAGCTGACAAAAGGCACCTCTGTCAGTGCAATTCTTGCTCAGCCTAAATGTTATTGAGTCTCTACACATGAAATGGCATATTACACTCAGTTACAGTTGTTGATAACAGACACCATTCCCCTGCTATGGTCCAGTATAACAAGGGGTTACTGTATTCTAAAGTCGTGAATGTGAAACAGCAGTGGCCCTAATGATGATTACCTGGAACAATTCAAGTATATATCTATGATAAACATCGGTTAATGGGATGTTTCTTTTTACTGATTTATGAGATATTGATGATGGTTAGAAAGACCAGCATTTATCCTCATTCTTAATTTCCCTTGAGAAAGTGGAAATTCTGAGCATGCACAAGTATGGGTAGAAACAGGATTAAATCTGCAACATTTTCATTTTAGTTTCATATTATTCTCTTTAATTCAGATTCAGATTCAGATTCAGATTCAATTTTAATTGTCATTGTCAGTGTACAGTACAGAGACAACAAAATGCATTTAGCATCTCCCTGGAAGAGTGACATAGCAAATGATTTGAATAAATAATAATAAGTGTCCGGGAGGGGGGGGGGGTGATTGGCAGTCACCGAGGTATGTTGTTGAGTAGAGTGACAGCCGCCGGGAAGAAGCTGTTCCTGGACCTGCTGGTCCGGCAACGGAGAGACCTGTAGCGCCTCCCGGATGGTAGGAGGGTAAACAATCCATGGTTGGGGTGAGAGCAGTCCTTGGCGATGCTGAGCGCCCTCCGCAGACAACGCTTGCTTTGGACAGACTCAATGGAGGGGAGCGAGGAACCGGTGATGCCTTGGACAATTTTCACCACCCTCTGCAATGCCTTCCGGTCGGAGACAGAGCAGTTGCCATACCATACTGTGATTCAGTTGGTAAGGATGCTCTCGATGGTGCAGCGGTAGAAGTTCACCAGGATCTGAGGAGACAGATGGACCTTCTTCAGTCTCCTCAGGAAGAAGAGACGCTGGTGAGCCTTCTTGATCAGAGTTGAGGTATTGTGGGTCCAAGAGAGGTCATCGGAGATGTTGACTCCCAGGAACCTGAAGCTAGAAACACGTTCCACCTCCGTCCCGTTAATGTGGATGGGGGTGTGCGTGCCGCCCCTGGACTTCCTGAAGTCTACAATGAGCTCCTTGGTCTTCTTGGAGTTAAGGGCCAGGTTGTTGTCAGCGCACCATGCTGCTAAGTGCTGGACCTCCTCCCTGTAGGCCGACTCATCGTTGTTGCTGATGAGGCCAATCACCGTTGTATCATCTGCATACTTGATGATGGTGTTAGTACCATGTACAGGTGTGCAGTCATAGGTGACGAGGGAGTAGAGGAGGGGGCTCAGCACACAGCCCTGTGGAACGCCGGTGTTCAGGGTGAGGATTGAAGAGGTGTGCTTGTCTAACCTAACAGACTGGGGTCTGTTGGTTAGAAAGTCCAGTATCCAGTTGCAGAGGGAGGGGTCGATGCCCAGGTTACTGAGTTTGGTGATCAGTTTTGATGGTATAATGGTGTTGAATGCTGAGCTGTAATCGATGAACAGCATTCTTACGTAAGTGTCTCTGTTGTCGAGGTGGGAGAGGGCGGAGTGAAGTGCCGTTGAGATGGCATCCTCCGTACTCCTGTTCTTGCGGTAGGCAAACTGATAGGGATCCAGTGTGGGGGGTAGGCAGCTTTTGAGGTGTGCCAGGACCAGCCTCTCGAAGCACTTGGTGATGATGGGGGTAAGTGCAACTGGGCGGAAGTCGTTGAGGCTTGCAGCAGTGGAGTGTTTTGGCACTGGCACGATGGAGGTGGTTTTAAGGCACGTGGGGACAACTGCTTGGGCAAGTGACAGGTTGAAGATGTCAGTCCAGACGTCTGTCAGCTGCGCAGCACAGGCCCTGAGCACGCGCCCGGGGATGCCGTCAGGGCCAGCAGCTTTACGTGCATTAGTCCTACTCAGTGCCACGTATACGTCGTAGGGGGTGAGTGTGAGGGGTTGGTGATCGGCAGGTAGCACAGCCTTGATGGCTGTCTCTAGATTGTCCCTGTCGAAGCGGCCATAGAAGTGATTAAGCTCCTCAAGGAAAGAGGCGTCGCTGGATGTGGGGGTGGTGTTGGAGGGTCTATAGTCCGTGATGGCCTGGATGCCTTGACACATGCGTCGGGGGTCGGAGTTGTTGTTGAAGTGCTCCTCAATCCTGAGCTTATGGCAGTGCTTGGCCTTCTTGATGCCCCTCTTCAGGTTAGCCCTGGCTGAACTGTAGGCTCGAGCATCGCCTGACCTGAAAGCGGTGTCCCGTGCTTTCAGCAGTAGCCTGACCTCGCTGTTCATCCATGGCTTCTGATTCGGGAATATGGTCACCTGTTTGAGGGAGGTGACACTATTGATGGTGGAGTTTATAAAGTCCAGAACAGAGGATGTGTAGGAATCAATGTCCGTGTGGGAGTCAAGGGTGGCCTGGGCTGCAAACGCCTTCCAGTCAGTGTTTCCAAAACACTGCTGAAGTGTGAAGTCCGCTTCCTCTGACCAGACTTTGACTGTCCTCACAGTTGGTTTAACCCGTCTGATGAGTGGGGAGTACTTAGGGAGCAGGAACAATGAGACGTGATCAGACTGACCAAGGTGGGGGAGGGGGATGGCTTTGTAAGCTTCAGCCATGTTGGTGTAGACTTTGTCCAGTGTCTTGTCTACTCTAGTGGGGAAGGAGACATGTTGGTGGAATTTGGGGAGTACAGTCTTCAGGTTAGAGTGATTGAAGTCACCCGCAACAATGAAGGCTGCCTCGGGGTTGTGCGTCTGTTGATTGCTAATGGCAGTATGCAGCTCTTTCATTGCAAGCTTGGCATTAGCATCAGGAGGGATATAGGCTGCAGTCACAACAGTGGAGGTAAACTCTCTGGGCAGATAGAACGGTCTGCATCTAACCAAGAGGAACTCAAGGTTAGCTGAGCAGTGACTCTCGATGATGGTGGAGTCCGTGCACCATGCTTTATTTACATAAATGCACAGACCCCCACCTCTGGTCTTACCGGAGTCTGATGTCCTGTCCGCTCGGAGTAAATGACGCCCCGATAGCTGGATGGCGCTGTCAGGAACGTCAGTGTTGAGCCAAGTTTCCGTGAAGATCAGGATGTTGCAGTCCTTGATCCAGTTGTGGGAGGTGATCCTTAGCCGGAGTTCGTCCATTTTGTTTGCCAGTGAGCGCACGTTGGCGAGGAAAAGGCTAAGAATCGCTAGCCTGTGTGGGGCTAGCTCTAACCTGGCCTTTAACCCACCTCTGCGTCCCCGGCGATGTTTTCGTACGCGTCGCCGTCTGTTGGTGCTTCTGGTCAGCTGAGCTGGCTTGGTGCGCGCTGGTGTTCTGCCGCTCCGTTGCTCCGCGTCTGCGTCTCCGTGGCTCCGCAGGCGGTCTTCAGCCCCGCGGCTCTGCTGATGGTCTCCAGCCCCGGGGCTTACCTGGCGTTCTCCAGCCCAGCGTGTCGGGTGGCGGTCTCCAGCTGCGAGGGTCAGGTGAGCTCCACGGGTCGAGTAGCGTTCTCCAGCTCCACGGGTCGGGTGGTGTTCTCCAGATCCGGGGCTCACCTGGCGTTCTCCAGCTCCGCGGGACGGTTGGGCTCCGCGGGTCGGGTGAGGGCCGCGGGTCGGGTGAGGGCCGCGGGTCGGGTGAGGGCCGAGGGTCGGGTGAGGGCCGCGGGTCGGTTGAGGGCTGCTGGTCGGGTGAGGGCCGAGGGTCGGGTGAGGGCCGAGGGTCGGGTGGGGGCCGCGGGTCGGGTGAGGGCCGAGGGTCGGGTGAGCTCCGCGGGTCGGTTGGGCTCCGCGGGTCTGATGGCGGTCTCCAACCCCGCGACTCACCTGGCGGTCTCCAGTCGGGTGCTCTGTTGCTCTGATGAGCTCAGACGGAAGACGGAGATCGCCCAGAAAGTTGTTGCAGCCGCAGGAACCGAAGTCCAGAAGTTCCTGTCGGCTGTACGAGATGGATACAAGACTGCTCCGTGTGAGCAGCCTTGAAACAGGTAAGCGGATCGTCGCTATTTTTCCCATTCTAGGGAGACACAGGGCGTCGCGGTGTGCCCGCGCCCCCGCCATTTTGTATTAATAAGGGGTGAGCTCAGCATAACACATATTACCTGACAATCCACTGGTAGACTGCAGTCTACTGTATCCGTTGTTCCAGATGTGGATTCAGATTCAGATTCAGATTCAACTTTAATTGTCATTGTCAGTGTACAGTACAGAGACAACGAAATGCAGTTAGCATCTCCCTGGAAGAGCGACATAGAATATGATTTCAATAAATAAATCTATTTACATGCATACAGTCATAGTGTTTTTCCTGTGGGAGGAGTGTCCGTTGGGGGGGGTGGGGGGTGATTGGCAATCACCGAGGTACATTGTTGAGTAGTGTGACAGCCGCAGGGAAGAAGCTGTTCCTGGACCTGCTGGTCCGGCAACGGAGAGACCTGTAGCGCCTCCCGGATGGAGGGTAAACAGTCCATGGTTGGGGTGAGAGCAGTCCTTGACGATGCTGAGCATCCTCCGCAGACAACGCTTGCTTTGGACAGACTCAATGTAGGGGAGCGAGGAACCGTTGATGCGTTGGGCGATTTTCACCACCCTCTGCAGTGCTTACCGGTCGGAGACAGAGCAGTTGCCATACCATACTGTGATACAGTTGGTAAGGATGCTCTCGATGGTACAGCGGTAGAAGTTCATCGGTGTACATCGGTGACAGCAAACGTAGACTGAGTGATCGTTTCGCTGAACACCTTCGCTCGATCAGCTTGGACCTACCTGATCTCCTGGTTGCTAAACACTTTAATTCTCCTTCCCATTCCCACACTGACCTTTCTGTGCTGGGGCTCCTGCATTGTCAGAGTGAGGTTAAACGCAAATTGGAGGAATAGGATCACATATTTTGCTTGGGCAGCTTACAGCCCAGCGGTATGAATATTAATTTCTCTAACTTCAGTTAACCTCAACATTCCCTCTCTCTCACCATCCCTCCCTGACTCAAGATGCACCATGTTTCTCGTTTTCACCCAACATATAGCTAACAATGGCCTGTTTCCTTTGCCATCATTACTTTTTTTAATATCTTTCATTCATTGTTCAATATCTCTCTGTATCATTGTCTATATCTCTTGTTTCCCTTTCCCATGTCTCAACTCAATGTCACCCATTCCTTCGCTCCAGAGATGCTGCCTGTCCCGCTGAGACTCCAGCTTTTTGTGGCCATCTTTGTATCTGCAGTTCCTACCCACACAATCCATCTGGTAGATCTGTTCACTTTATGCTAAGGTTACTAACTTCTCCCTTCTAATTTCGCCCCTACCTTCCATTGTTTCTTTATCCAGTTCCATTCCTTTTTTTTAACCCGACATCTAGCCTATTAGTACAGAACTGTTGACCACCAAACCTCTCTTTCCTTTCCTGTAACAGGTAACAAACATAACCTTTCTGCTTACATCACACATTACAAATGATCACACATTACGTGAACAAAATCTATGTTATGGGCTCCTCAGAAATGTTAATGTAATTTTAGTATGCTTCCCCCTTGACTGAACTGTACTTCCTATTAGATAGGAACATCTATTCTCTGCATTATTCTAAACAAACAAGAGAACAATTTATAAGGGGAATAAAAATATAGTGCTGTAAATCATTGATTGATTGAAAGGTACAGCATGTAAACATTCCCTTTTGGTCCATCTAGTACAAGTGGACCATTGTATAAACCGTTCTCCCGTTCTATTGTTATCCCAATTTCTGCAAATAATTGCACGCAAGCCAATATTTTCTGATTTTTACAAAATCATGAGCATGGAAAATTGGATGGAAAATTCAAATTTTAAATTGAAATAGTGATTTTGAATTGTTTCAGAAAATTATACATTCAACCTGTTAATTTTAAAGTTTGTGGCCTGAGTCAGAAATTAGGCACTGAGAGAGTATGCAACGGAAAGGGTAGTCAGGATGGAGGGGATTTTGTTTTTTAAATGATCCTTAAATGAGCCCATAATAGTAGAGATTAGAAATAAAAGGGTGTTGTCACTTTGCTAGGGTGTATTACAAATTTTCCAACAGTCAGCAGGAGATAGAGGAACTATTATATAGCCAGATATTTGGCAAAACTAGCTGTGCTCTTTTGGACCCTAATGGCGTGAGTTATGCGTCCTATCAGACCTCGCTTAGTGACTTCATGATTTACGAGTCCCCTCAAGTTAGCTTAAGCATTCGTCAAAAACATCTACTTGTTTTCCTAAGTAGAGTTTGAAATGTGGTGCTGCTAATGCAGCTGACTACTTCATTTAAGATGACATAGTCAGTTTAACCCTTACTTTACATTCCACCCCTTGGAGTTGTTTGCCTACATTATCACCCATCTAATTATATGTTACCGAACATATAAGTACAAACAATAATAGTCTAAATTTCAGTATAAATCATGTCCCAGTAAAAGATAGGTCCATTCCAGTAGATTGATATCCTCCAGGTGCCGATCTTCTTTCTGCATCTTCATCATAATCCCTTCTTGCTTCAATCATCTGCTATGGTTGCCAGTCACCAACAAGTGCCACGATCTGACATTCATGGTATCTGAAAGACAAAGTAATACTTTGTCTTATTGCCAGTAAAATATCTTATTCATGCTGTGTAAGTCTTCCAGAATCTAAACAAACCGGCACTGACTGTCCCTGTATCACCTTGCTCATCCGCAAGAATTTCCACCATTTGCAAAGGGTTATTTGGGTGGTCTACCCAAACCCCCCCACCCCTCGACAGTTTGGAAGCTGGAGCATGAGGGGTGGGAATAGGCATGAATTTGTTGCTGTTAGAATTCATAATCTTTTGCACTGGTGAGCCACTCATCAGGGGACAATTGTACAGTTGTACAAAGCTTGAGACAAAACAGACAACCATCCTCTCAGGATGTGGGTAGGCATAAAAAGCTTAATCTGTTCCTGAAGCAGGCAGTCACCCTCTCAATCAATCCTGATGCTTGGGTAATAAGCAATATTTAACACCCAATGCACACCATTATTTTTTCTGTGTTTTCTTTTAATAATAAAATTGTTTGTAATCTCAAATATGTTCTTTCTCCATTTATTGATCAGAATGCTTGAAACCTGCTTATGTTTTGTTACACCATGCTGGGCATCCTTTGGCGGTAAAGCATGTCCTGCCCACGTAATGACATTGCCAACCAGTGCTGGCATCTGGGACTTGGTGGATTAGAGGGGCAGTTTGCTATGATTGATGAGGATGTAACCTAAGGCTCTCTTGTGAGATGCAGAGGAGTCCACCTTTGGTCACACAAAATTGAAAAATAAATGATAAACGTTTCTCCTGCGCCTCATCTAACAACCATGCTTAGTCTCAGCTTCAAATTCTTAATTAGATACCAATGCTTTCATCATCTCACAATTGGTCCAGAGCGTCCTGACAACCCCTCCACTACCCACCAAGATGGCCACCATTTCCTTTGTGTGGATATCCCACTGATTTGGCAACAGTGTGGTTATTATGAGAACCTTCATCTTTTAATTATGACCCGAGTCTTACAGGTAGTGGAGTCAAGGGATATGGGGAGAAGGCAGGAACGGAGTACTGATTGTGGATGATCAGCCATGATTACAGTGAATGGTGGTGCTGGCTCGAAGGGCCGAATGGCCTACTCCTGTACCTATCATCTATTGTCTCACATTGCCTCTACACATTATCCTGTTGATGAGACTATTCTCGTGTTTATTGAATCCAAAACCACTAAAGTGCTAATTAATCAACATGGCTTATTCCTGGCTCCACAGAGGATAACTTTGGTTCTAGAGACTGTTTGTTTCTTACTGTTTCCTCATAACCACACCAGCAGTGCTTCCTCTTTAACACTTCCTCCTCAAATGAGAACTCTTTTGATTCATTATATTGCTTCATTTCTTCATAATGCTTTGCGTCCCACCCACAGCCAGAACGCTTTAAAAGAGAGGCTCTCTGTTAGGCAGAAGCATTGGAAAAGGATCGGTTGACACAGTGAGTAAAAATGTATGAACACATGTTGAAAACTTTAATATTATATAATTTCAAAAATAATATATTTCTTTACGATTAGGTCCACAGCAGCTAAATTATATAATTGGATTAAACAAAAAATTTGTAACAAAATTGGAAACACAGGTGAATGACATTTTGAAAATGGTTTTGTTTTGTTTCAGAAATTCTAAATGTTCACCTGAACTGAAAATAGTTAAAAAGTCACAATTACTAGCCGAATGTCAAGGTTGCTATTGTTGTTAATGTTGCTATTAATGTTGCTAATAGTAGCAGATGAAAATGTAACACATTCAATACAATTTCTCACAAGTGCTCTCTCCTTTGTTCAGCAAGTTGTGGCTCCAATACCCACCCTTGCATCTTTTGGTTGGTATTTCTATGCAGTGCTGAGGAAGGACAGTGTTTGGTTTAGTTTCGATTAGAGATACTGCGCGGAAACAGACCATCTGATCCACTAAGTCCACGCCGACCAGCAATCCCCACACACTAACACTATCCTATACACACTGGGTTCAATTTAGAGTAGCCAATTAGCCTGCAAACCTGTACGTCTTTGGAGTGTGGGAGGAAACAGAAGCACCCGGAGAAAATAAACGCCAGTCATAGGGACAATGTACAAACTCCGCACAGACAGCACCCGCAGTCAGAATCGATCCCGGGTCTCTGACACTGTAAGGCAGTAACTCTACCGCTATGTCACTGTGCCATCCTGACAGTGTTGTCAGTAAATATGGCACACTTGAAGAGGTGACTAACTCCTGCTTCTTTCACTAACCCTTTGGCTAATTTCCACTAGCTGATTGAATCCCTTAACGTATTTGGAAGAATAGTCAGTCAAATTCTCCTGGTGATTAAGCAATTGCCTCTAATTAAAAATCACCTGAATTGCATTTTAGCTAGATTAGATTAATTTATTATCATTTACACCAGGGTGTAATGAAATTCATTGTTCACATGAAGCTCACAGAGTATACAGTACACATACAGTCATGATGATTGCAACAATGAATGCAATGATCAGTGCCAAACAGCAAAAAGATGCAAGATAGTTGTGCAATTGAGTACTGCAAAACATTTTAAAATGTAATAACAGAATAACTGAATGAGATAGAGTTAAGAGTAACCCCAGAAGGGGTGTGAAAGAGTCAATAGCAGTGGGCAGAAACCTGTTCATTAGTCTGGATATGCAGGCTTTCAAGCTTTTACAGTATACCTTCTCCCAGAGGTAGAAGAGAGAAAAGGAAATGTCCAGGGTGGCAGACATCCTTGTCTATACTTCCAGCATTCCTCTGAAGATTAGCGGATGGATGGAAGGGATCCTGTGATGGACTGGGCTGTGTTCACCATTCTCTGCAGGTTCAAGAGCATAGCAGATGCCATATCAGGCTGAGATGCATTATGTCAAAATACTTTATATCACACATCTATAGAAGTTCAAGTTCACAATATGCTTAATTTCTCAGATACCTCAGAGAGTAAATATGCTTTCTTGGTCACTGCATCAGTGTGAAAGGAACAGGTTAAGTTGCTGGGATATGGATGCCTAGCAACTTGAAGCTGTCGACCATCTCTATAGCAGCTCCATTGATGAAGATAAGGTTCTTCATCCCTCGCTTCCTTAAGTCAACAACGAACTCTTGGCTGCCGACATTAAAGATAAAGTTGTTATCCTGACACCATGACACAAGTTTCCCAATCACTTTCCTATACTACACCTCATCATTGTTGTTGACCAAGCAGACACTTAAAGATCGAGTAAGTGCTGTACTTGGTCATTTATTCATGGGTGTAGAGGGAGTAGAACATGGAGCTGAGCACACAGGTCTGGGGGGCCCCAGTGTTGAATGTCAGGGTGCAAGAAGTGTTATGACCAATTCTAACCAAGCGAGGTTTGCTAGCCAGGAAGTACAGAAGCCAGTTGCCGATGAAGGCCCCAAGGCCAATGTCCAGGAGTTTAGGGATGAGCTCATTCAGTTTATGGTGTTCATAAATTCATGTTCATGAGTTATGGGAGCAGAATTAGGCCATTCGCCCCATCGTGGCTGATTCAATCATGGCTGATCTATCTTTCCCAATACATTAACTGTGATATGATGCTCGAGAGCTGTAGAACACGAGACTTTCTCATGCGTAGCTGAAAGTTTGAAAGAGCCAATGTGGTGACTTGGAGAAGTGACTTTACATTTGTAAAAAAGTAAGTGGGAATGGAAAAAGGATGTAACCGATCAGGAATGCAAGGCGTTGATTGCATCAATATGCTGCGCTCAGGACATTCAAAGATATGCACGCACAGAAACATGAAGTTGGTGACTTTCCCCATTGGTGTCCTATTGGTGAAGACAGGTTCATAGATCCTTGACTTTCCCTTCTTGAAGCCAACAATCAGCTCCTTGTTCGTGTTAACATTAAGAGCCGGGTAGCTGTTCTAGCACCATTCAATCAGATTTTCAATCTCCCAGTTGAAATCTGACCCATCTTTACCAATTATTCATCCAACAAGTAATGGTGTGCAAGCCCTGCCACACCTGCTGAATGTCCGCCTAGTCCTCTAGTTCAGACCAAAGTGTCTCTCTATTTTCATGACAGCCTTATCAAAGTCGTACCTGGATTTCGTATATGACCCTGTGTGCCAGACTTGAATGCCTGAGATCTGGTTCCCCAGATTGCTGACCTCCTGGTTCGTCCAAGGCTTTGGCAACAGATTAGTTTAGAGGCTGGATCTGTGCGTGATGAGTAGGTAGTCACAACAAGCCTGCAGTCAGATATGGTTTAAAAAAGTGCTTGGGTGCGAATTCCTCAGAACACTAAGTTGCACATATGTCCTTCTGCAGGGAACCAGATAAGGTCGAGATAAAATTCATTTATGCAAAATCAGCAAACGCTGGCAATTCGGGATCAAAACTTTCAATGGGCTTTGGGAAGAATGTGGTGCAATTATTTCCAGTCTGGAAGCCTCATTTACAAACCACTATTCAATGTTTGATGACCAAGATCTTTGCTTCAAGCAGAAACCAGTAATATTGAGTACCCCAGTGCTTGGTCAGCCCTATGCCATACACACTCATTATTTTCATTCAAGCTCAGACTGCTCATAGCATGGCTCTGGATACTGTGCACAGAGGGGAAGTTGTCATGGCAATCTGGAAATCTACCCTGCAATAGGTAACAGGAATTGTTAACGTTTCTCAAAAGGGGAGCAGCAGTGGTTCATAGCGTATCAGCTCTGAATGGTTAAAACATTTGAACTTGTACGCAAGGTGGTGTCGGAAACGTGGCAACTCTTGTGCACTGCCTCAGTGTAAACTTTATTTTTATACTCTTTGGAACTATACTAAAGGAATTTCACCATAGGTATATGCAAAAAATGGACAAATAACAGAAGTTATGGAACTAACATCTGTAGCCTGATGCAGCTTATTTTTTTGGTTTTACTTGTTGACTTTCCCAATATAAAGGGATGTTAATCAGCATCATGTTACTGGAAGCTAGAAATCCCCAATGAGATAGATCTTGTGGGCAAATACAGTCAGCACTAAGGCCCATTGCTGTGCCACAAATCGCTGATTGTAGACCTTTGGGAATTAGAGGATGAGCTCAATGGGGTTTCATGTCTCTTAAATGAGACATTTGAGCTTTGTATACGTGATGAAAAGCAAATGGATACATTTCTAGAGAGAGAAGGATTTAAGGATCCTTGGAAATGTTGGGATAGCTTGACCTCGAACATCCAGCATGTTTAGCCTGTGTGCTATGAACATAATGACCGCATGCTAGATAAAACAATTGTTTGAATTGTTTTGACATCGAGTAGTAAGGCATAATGCAAATGTGTCTTCTTTAATTGTAATCTTTACTTCCTTAATGATTAATTTCTATTCACTTTATGATTGAAATATTTGAATGCCATGATGAATATAATGTGTAGGAAGGAACTGCTGGTATACACCAAAGAGAGCCACAAAGTGCAGGAATCACTCAGCGGGTCAGACAGTATCTGGACAAAAAAGATGGGTGACGTTTCAAGTCGGGACCTTTCTTCAGTCTCAATTTTAAAATGTGTTTGTTTCATTCAGATGCAGCTACTGACCATAATTTTGCTGCTGCCAAGCTTGGCTTCTGCTGCTCTGAGATGTCCAGATGGAACTGTATGCCAAGATGAATCAACATGTTGTAAACTTCGAGCTGGTCGTTATGGCTGCTGCCCCATGGAAGAGGTATTGAAAAGAAATTGATAGATTGTTGCAGGATTTGGGCATCATTTACTCCTGCTTACAGATTGTGACTTTACCAATATCACTTCCTCAAAACATGAAGAATGTCAGGCATGTGACATTTTAGGAAGTTCAAATTGCTGATCACAAACGACAAATCAAATTCTATGCAGCATGGTATAGTGCTGATGTGCAGAGTTCCACTGAACCTTTAGTTTTGTTTAGAGATACAGTATGGGAACAGTCTCTTTGGCCCACTGAGCCCACCACCACACATTTCCACCTAGTGTGTAGTGGGATAAGTCCATGTTATCCCAATACACACTACGGGAAATTTACGGGAGTCAATTAACCTACAAACCTGCACATCTTTGGAATGTGGGAGGTAAAGGGCTTATCCCACTAACGCGACTTTTCAGCGCTGTCTTCGATCTTCAAGCTCGAGGGCACTCACCTGAAAAACCTCGAGCTGGATCGACCGTCAGCGATGAAACCGCGAGCCGGATCGACCGTCTGTGCGCGCGCGCGCGCGACACACACACACACACACACACACACACACACACACACACACACACACACACACACACACACACACACACACACACACACACACACACTCACACACACACACACACACACACACACACACACACACACACACACACACACACACACACACACACACCGTGTCGACCATGCTTCGAGCATGAGTCGAGGGCAAACTCGTCTGAACTCTCGAATTAGGTTGCCGCAGTGGGACAGCCCCTTAATTGGAGCATCTGGAGGAAACCGACGCAGTCACAGGGAAAACATATGAGCTCTGTAAAGATAGCACCCATAATCAAGATTAAACCCAGATCTCTGGCGCTGTGAGGCAGCAACTCTGCACCTGCACCACTATGCCATCCATGTCAAGATTACAATTACCTTTGATTGAACTGGCTAGGTCTCAAGGTTGTGTTATTTACTCTGGTTCCAAATCAACTGCTTAGTAAATCATTGGAACCTATGAATAAGAAGTTTGTAAAGAGCATTTGTTGTTGAAACATCACAATCCTCCTTCTTAAAAGATATGCAGCCATAATGTTTACCTGGTTAGAATGTCTAGAACTAGGGTAACTGGCTCAGTATAAGTGATCAGCCACAGGGCAGAAAGGAGAAGAGATCTCTTCCCTCAGCAGTCCATGAACCTTTTGCACACTTTGTGGACCATTCATCATAGGTATGGGGTGCCACAATGGTGCAGCTGGTAGAGTTGCATTCTCAGGGACCATCATGACCTCAGGTGCTGCCTGTGTAGAGTTTGCATGTTCTCCCTGTGACCACTAGGATTTCCCTTGGGTGTTCCTCTCACATCCCAAAGATGTGTGGGTTTTGAGGTTAATTGGCCTTTGTCAATCACCCGCAGTGTCTAAAGAATGAATGCGAAAGTGGGATAACATAGAACGTGGACTTCGTGGGCCGTAGGGCCTGTTTAAATGCTGTATTTTTCAATCAATTAATTCAAGGTACTTTCTAGATTGAAACTGATAGTTTTTCATAATGGGAACATATTACATAGGTCCAGGAAAGTGACATGAACATATGAATTACTATGACCCTGTTAAAAGCCAGAATAGATACAATGAATCTGTTTATACTTGTATCTTGCTAAGTTCCAGGTGAGTGCCTGGCCAATTGCTTCAGTAAAGGAAATCCATCACAACCATTCATCATGATGAAAAAATAATGTTGATCCATAGTGTCATCTTTGTGCTTAGGTTCATGAAATACAAAAGAGAAGACATGAAGGTACAAGAACCAAGCAGAATGGCAATTGATATATGGGCCTTTATTTCAAAGATGTTGTAGTTTAATATAGCACGTGAACAGGCCCTTCAATCCATAATGTCTGTGCCAAACATGATGCCAAGACAATCTCTAATCTGCCTCCACGTAACCTACATCCCTCCATATCCATATACGTATTCCAAAAAAACATTCCAAATCTGTCCAACCTCTCACTGAACCCACTAATCCAGGCATCATTCTGGTAAACCTCCTCTGCACTCTTTCCAAGACCTCCACATCCTTCCTGTAATGGGATGACCAAAACTATACACAATACTCCAAATGCAGCCTAACCAAATTCCTATAAATCTGGATCATTACTTAAAAGTGAAGAAGTCTCATTGGGAGTGTATAGGAACAGGAAGAGACCTCATTTGGGGTCGTACATCCGGTTTTGGTCTTCAGAAATTAATAAAACATTTTGTAGGAATTTAGATTTTTGATATTAGATGGATCTCTATTACTTTTCTTGTACCTTATCAATTTAGTATTTCTTTACTGTTATTCCTGAAGAACAGTAAACAGGTTCTGGGGATTTGATGTTAATTTCTAAAGAATCTTGCAAATCATCACAAAATCTACATATCCTCCAAATGAAGATTCAATAATGAACTGCAGTTCTGGAAATCTAAAATAGAACCACAATTGTTGTAAATGCTCAGTAGATAAGGCAACATTTGTGGAAAGAGAATCAATACATAGATACATACATAGAAAATAGGTGCAGGAGTAGGCCATTCGGCCCTTCGAGCCTGCACCGCCATTCAATATGATCATGGCTGATCAATGAGATCCTTTGAACGTTAATTCCGTTTCTCTTTCTTCAGCTTTTCTCTTTTTATCAATTCCATTTCTATTTCTACAATTTCTTTCCATAAAGAATCATATGTCTGTGGGGATTGGATCAAAAGGAATTCTACAATCTCCACCTCGCCATCTCCACATCAAATCATGCTTGGCTTTTCTCTGTTCCAGTCAGATTAATATTCCTTAACCCAAAATGTTGATTCTATTCCTTTATGCACAAAACGGAACCGAAGCATACAATCTAAGTAAAACTTGAGAAGAGCCAAATTAATGAGCTAATTGAGAAAACATTGAGAAGAACCAAATTAATGATTTGTTTTCACATTCAATTGCATTGTTATGCCTCCTTTGGTCAGTTCATCCAAAAGCTTCACTTTTCTATTTTCTCCTTCTTGCAGGTTGGTTTCAGCATCATAACTGAAAGCAAGACACCTGTCATGAAGTCTGAAGCTCTGAGCAGTAGTGGCAGCAATAACAGTTCAACCATTCAATGTGATCATAAAACTTACTGCCCCATTAATGATATATGCTGTTGGGAAATTTCTGGACATTGGACGTGCTGCCCAGCGCATAAGGTAGGTTATACTATCATAAATATAATTTCTGCTGTTTAAATTCTTATTTTTAATGTGTTGTATATAATCCTACAATAGAGAGTAACTGTCTTTTATCAGATTTGCAGCTTAATACTCTCATTCTTAACCATAGAGTCTGGAGACATATAGGATGAAAACTGATCCTTCAGCCTACTGGGCCAGTGCTGACCATCAGCCACAATTTACACATCCTACATTAATCTTATTTTTTATTCCCCATATTCTCATCTACACCCATATTTTATCATTTACCTCTGCACGAGGGGCAATTTTCAGTGACCGATTACCCAAGCCAAGAATGAACCTGGGCCTTTGATGCTGCGAGGCAGTGCCTCTATGCTGTCCAAAGCTTAGATCGAAGCATATATAGATGTAATGTAAATCCTATCTTGAGAGACCAGAAAACATATGAGAGAGACTTTATGGAGTTTGGCAATGATGAAGCTGCTGGTTTCTGTAGCTTAATGCTCACTGCAATGGCTGCCCCAGGATGGTCTTCCTTGGGTATGCAGCATAGGTGCTGCTAACGCCATTGTCCAGGACACCTCAATGTTGTGAAAGATTTTAAAACCATTAAAAGAAACAAAGTAAAACAAATCAAAGTAAAACAAATCAAAAATATAACCAACATTAAGGTTAGCTGCAATTGAAAACACAAATGAATCAAAACCGCATACAAATGCAGACAACTAAAAGAAAAAAAACGTCTTCTTACCTTGATTTCCTTCAGGTGCATAATTCCCCGTAAATTAATGGGGTTGTGGATTTTGTGCCAGGTCTAATCCGGCACAATATTTCAAGTTTGCAGATGATACTAAAGTGGGTGGTATTGTAGATAGTGAAGATGGTCATCAAAAATTGCAGCAGGATCTTGATCAGTTGGGCAGGTGGGCTGAGGAATGGTTGATGGAATGTGAGGTGTTGCATTTTGGGATGTCTAACACGGGCGGGACCTACAGTGAATGGTAGGCCTCTGGGAAGTGTTATAGAGCAGAGGGATTTAGGAGTGCAGTTCCTTGAAAGTGGCATCACAGGTATATAGGGTGGTCACAAAGACTTTCGGCACTTTGCCTTTCATCAGTCATGAGTATAGAAATTTGCAGCTCATGTTACAGTTGTACAGGACATTGTTGATGCCGCATTTAAAGTATTGTGTTCAATTTTGGTCACCATGTTAGAGGAAAGATGTTGTCAAGCTGGAAAGGGTGCAGAGAAGATTTACAAGGATGTTGCCAGGGCAGAAGGATCTGAGCTACTGGGAGAGGTTGAGCAGACTGGGGCTTTATTCCTTGGAGCGCTAGAGGATGAAGGATGATCTTATGGAGGTGTACAAGATCATGGGAGGAATAGATTGGGTAAATGCACAATCTTTTGCCTAGAGTAGAGGAATTGAGAACCAGAGGACATAGGTTTAAGGTGAGGGGGGAAAGATTTATTAAGAATGTGAGGGGTATCTTTTTTCCACGAAGGCTGGTGGGGAAATGGAATGAGCTGCCAGAGGAGGTAGGTGAGGCAGGTACTAGCATAACATTTACGAGACAATTGGACAGGTACATGGATAGGACAGGTTTAGAGGGTTGTGAGCCAAGTGCGGGCAGGTGGGGCTAGTGTAGATGGGTTATATCGGCGTGGGCAAGTTACATAGAAACATAGAAAATAGGTGCAGGAGGAGGCCATTTGGCCCTTTGAGCCAACACCGCCATTCATTGTGATCTTGGCTGATCGTCCATAATCAGTAACCTGTGCCTGCCTTCTCCCCATATCCCTTGAGTCGCTAGCCCCTAAAGCTCTATCTAACTCTCTTTTAAATCCAGTGAATTGGCCTTTACTGCCTTCTGTGGCAGAGAATTCCATAAATTCACAACCCTCTGGATGAAAATGTTTTTTTTTCATCGCAGGTTTGTGCATGGCAGGTCATGTCATGCCAAATTTGCCTGAGTTTTATTTTGAAGGAGGGGATGAAGATGTTTGATGTAAGGCATTTGCTAGATCCATCATGGTGGGCTGAATCAGAAATTATGATTTCTGGTTCAGGGGACTTGACAGGTTGGATTCAAAATTAGCTTGGCCAGAGAAGACAGATGTGAGTGGTGGAGGGGTGAGGGACTTGGATGAAAATGTAAAAGGCGTGATTCATAAGTTTGTAGATGACACACAAATTGGTGGAATTTTGGAAAGTGAAGAACATTATCAAAGGATAAAGCAGAATATACATCAGTTGAATAAATTGGCAGAGAAATTACAGATACACTTTGGGATGTCAGATGCAAGAAGAAAGTATACTGTAAACCATACACTCCTTCCCGGTCACTTCATTCCTCCTCAGCTGCAATTTTAACTGTCCCCACATTTAGACTCAGCACCATGGGTGCCAGAGCCTTCAGCTGCTCTGCCCCACGTCTCTGGAACACTCTCCCACCTCCCATCCGTCACCTGGACACTATCGATCAATTCAAATCACAACTGAAAACACACCTGTTTAGATTAGCATACCCGACATAACTTCCACCATGTTCACCCTGATTTTAATGACTTAAAATGTTTTGTGTATTTTTTTGTTTTTTTGTTTTTTGTTTTTAATCAACTTGATTTTAATATTGATAAATGTATTGTGATTTTATGTCCTGTAAGGTGTCCTTGTGTGTCCAGAAAGGCGCCAGCAAATAAAATGCATTATTGTTATTATTATTATTAAACAACAGGACAGTTTGAAGCATTAATGAACAGAGGGATCTTGGAGTACAAGTCCACGGCTTTTTAAAAATTGCAATATGAATAGTTAGGGTGGTAAAGAAGGCTTATAGTTCGCTTGCCTTCATTAGTCAGGCATTAATTGTAAACGTTAGGAAGCCATGTTGCAAATGTAAAATAACTTTGGTTAGGCCATGTTTGGAATATTGTGCGCAGATCTGGTCCCTGGATTACAGGAGGTATGTGTAGAGTTTGGAGAGGGTGCAGAAGAGGCTTACTAGAATGCTGCCTGTATTAGGGGGTATTAACAAAAGGAAATGTTGGGCAAACCTAAATTGTTTGCTTTAGAGCTTTGGTGGCTGAGGGGAGACATAATAGAATTTTACAAAATAATGATGGTGATAGATAGGGTAGATGGTCAAAGTATTTTCCCGGGTGGAAATTCAAATACAAGAGGACGTAGATTTAAAGTGAGAAGGGGAAAGTTTAAAGTAGATGTGCACGACAAGTTTATTTTTTGTTAAGAACATTAGGTGCCTGAAACACACTGCCAGGAGTGGTGGTGGAAGCAGATATGACAGATGTATTTAAGAGACATTTAGACAGGGATATGAATGTTCAGGAAATGGAAGGGTGTAGATTATGTGGAGAGAAACGTGGTTAGTTTAACTTGCATCGTGGTTGGCACATTCATGATGGGCTTTTACAGTATTGTTCTGAGTATTGGGGGCAGATTATTATCTCAATGGGGTTAGGTGAGGTAAGGGGGAGGTGCAGCGAGACCTGGATGTCCTTGTACACCAGTCACTGAAAGTTGGCGTGCAGGTACAGCAGGCAGTGAAGAAAGCTAATGGAATGTTGGCCTTCATAACAAGAGGATTTCAGTATAGGAGTAAAGAGGTTCTTCTGCAGTTGTATAGGGCTCTGGTGAGACCACATCTGGAGTATTGTGTACAGTTTTGGTCTCCTAATTTGAGGAAGGGCATCCTTGTGATTGAGGCAGTGCAGCATAGGTTCACGAGATTGATCTCTGTCATATGAGGAAAGATTGAAAAGACTAGGCTTGTATTTACTGGAGTTTAGAAGGATGAGGGCAGATCTTATAGAAACATATAAAATTATAAAAGGACTGGACAAGCTAGATGCAGGATAAATGTTCTCAATGTTGGGCGAGTCCTGAACCAAGTGCCACAGTTTAGAATAAAGGGGAGGCCATTTAAGACTGAGGTGAGAAACCTTTTCACTCAGAGAGTTGTGAATTTGTGGAATTCCCTGCCACAGAGGGCAGTGGAGGCCAAATCACTGGATGGATTTAAGAGAGAGTTAGATAGTGCTCTAGGGGTTAGTGAAATCAAGGGATATGGGGAGAAGGCAGGCATAGGGTATTGATTGGGGACGATCAGCCATGATCACAATGAATGGCGGTGCTGGCTCGAAGGGCCGAATGGCCTCCTCGTGCACCTATTTTCTATGTTTCTATGTTTCTTATTGTATTGGCTATTAAATGGTAAACACTGGCGGTACTCAAAGTAACAGCTGGCATCCTTTAGCAAACTATATGCCAGTTTTACTTTAGAATTTGGCACTTTATGATTGTTTGCCGTTACCTTGCTGTAGCACTGGATGGAGTCTTATCTGCTGTTGGCAAGAGATCTACCAGAAGTAAACTGTTCGTGTGCAATGACTCCTGACCAGGAACCTGATTGGGATTGAATCGGTGTTTTCTGGTTTAACAAAACATTTCCAAACATCACAGTCACTTGTTTCTGTCAATATTGCGTGGTGATATCACAAAGGATAGATGTTGGGCTTAGATTGCTTATATGCTGATTGCTGGTTCTTGATCCACCTGACCAAATTTTAATAATTATCTTTTCTTGAATTGATATTTAGACTGTCTGCTGCTACGGCGGTACACTGTGTTGCCCTGCAAATAAAATGGGTCGTATCACTCCGTCATCTCCGTCACTCACATATCCCAGCGAGCCCATTGAAGGCAAATTGCTGCAAGGGACAGAAATTCAGAGCAACATCATCAGCAATGATGCAACAATAATTCACTGTGATAATATGCATTTTTGTCCATCTGGGCAAACATGCTGCAGATTACCGGGTGGAAAGTGGGGATGTTGTCCACATCCTGAGGTAGGTAACAACTAAAATATGAATGATGCTTTTCTATTTACTTTTACTTTTTCCGTAAACAACCTAAATTGACATTTTTTATTCTTATTCTATTGTTGTCTTTTAAAAAAAAATCCTGGACCATAATCATAGCAGCAGATTTCTGATAGAGGAAAGTGTAAAACAATTGTTTTTTTCAATACCAATGAGGCTGCATTTCTACATGGTGTAGATATTCATCCAGGTCACTGGTATGTCTTCAGGCTGACAAGTGGATGTCCCTTGCAATCTATTTAGCCTCACAACTGACTGTGAACATGGTGCAAATTTAGGGTGGCTCAGTGACGCAGCTGGTGGAGTTGCTGCCTTAAAGTGCGAGAGACTCAGGTTTGATTCTGATCTTGCACCTTCCCCCTGTAACTATTTTGGGTTTCTCTGCGTGCTCTTGTTTCCTCCCATACTACAGGTTTATAGTCTGAAGAAGGGTCTCGACCCGAAACGTCATCCATTCCTTCTTTCCAGAGATGCTGCCTGACCCACTGAATTACTCCAGCATTTTGTGTCTACCTTTGATTTAAACCATCATCTGCAGTTCTTTCCTGCATAGGTTAATTGGCTTTGGTAAAAATTATAAATTGTCCCTAGAATGTACAATAATAGTGCAAGTGTTGGTGGTGATCTCTGGTTGGCCGCACTCGGTGGGCCGAGGGTCCTCTTTCCATGCTGTATCTCCAAAGTAGTCTAAATACTGGCCTTACACAGCAAACAACTCCAAAATCTGTACAATTTATCTTCCTTTACTTCAAGATTTATGAGCATTTCTTTGTCCTTTTGGTAACATTATTGGTTTATCTTTTTATGTTGCTCCATTTTCCTTCTGTTTTGCATGTTGTGTCCTTTTCTCTCACCATTCCTCATTTCCCCCCAAATTTCCTAATATGGTTCAATAATATTCTACTTATTCCTAACTCCCCATTTACTTCATTCAACTTCAAAATCATTGGTCTTCTAAGAATATAAATTATTTTATTTGATGGGAGGTAAAATTTCCCATACACATCAATCAGCTCACCCCACATTTCTCAAACACCCAACAATCATAGCTTCCATTCCTAAATTCTCCCCACAAACAACTTCTCATCTCCTTGATTGAGGAGTCATCCACATTCTCTAATGCAACTTTTAAATTACATAGAAGGCTTGAAAAGGAGGTAAAATGTCAGCAACATAACTAAGCTGGGAGAATTAGGAAGAAGAATATTTCTTTCAAATCCTGGCGAGCAAGGACAGAAAGGAAAATCAAGCTGGGTGCATAATTTATGAATTGAGTTCTGATGCAAGTTTTCCTGCAGCCAGCAATGGGAGGCAGGTGATAGGTACTCTTCTCAATCTATGATTTTGATGCAGAAAAGATGAAGAAATTATATTGTATTTCCAATTCCCAAAGGTGTGTAACTCAGACTGGAATTGTTTGCACAAAATTGTTTAAAAAAATTCTCAACATTGAATGTTTGAAGATAAATAGTATGATGCTGTAGTGATGTGGCTGTGAGGAATTTGTAAAAGTGCATCTTATTCACTGTTAATCTTGCGTTCAGAGATGTACATTCTCTGTGGTACATCTTGGTGGTACACAGATGTACCTCAGAGTTTGCACGTTCTCCCCATGACCCACGTGGGTTTTCTCTGGGTGTTCCGGTTTCCTCCCGCACTCTGAAGCCATATAGGTTTGTAGGTTAATTGGTTTGATTTAAAACCGAGATGAGAAAAACTTTTGTCACACAGAGAGTGGTGAATCTCTGGAACTCTCTGCCACAGAGGGTAGTTGAGGCCAGTTCATTGGCACTATTTAAGAGGGAGTTAGATGTGGCCCTTGTGGCTAAAGGGATCAGAGGGTATGGAGAGAAGCCAGGTACGGGATACTGAGTTGGATGATCAGCCATGATCATATTGAATGGCGGTCCAGGCTCGAAGGGCCGAATGGCCTACTCCTGCACCTAATTTCTATGTTTCTATGTTTGGTAAAATTATAAATTGTCCCTAGTGTGTATAGGATAGTTTTAGTGTGCGGTGAACGCTAGTCGGCGCAGACTCAATGGGCCAAAGGGCCTGATTCCGAGTTGTATCTAAACTAAACTGATACAATGTACTGATGCAGAATAGTTGTATTGGGTTCCACTACAAGGTAACTGTAGGTAAATGTGAAAATGACCTATCTTATTAATTGTTTTTATCTGTTTAACATTAGGCTAAGTGTTGTAAGGATGGTGTACACTGCTGCCCCCGTGGTACCCGGTGTGACACTACAAGTTCTAAGTGTATCATGGACAGCATCGGCATCCCCTGGCTCACCAAGAAACCTGCAATGACAGTATCGGAAGCTCAGCTGAACTGTAGCAGCAATGATTGCCCAGTGGTCAAATGTGACGATACTCACGTTTGCAAAGCTGGAAGTACATGCTGCAAAATGTATAACAAGCAATGGGGGTGCTGCCCAATCCGTAATGTAAGTCAGTATTCATGCCGAAAACTATGGATTTTTTAACAAAAGCAATGCATGATCCTCAGGCATTTGAGATGCATTCCATTCTGTTTAGATTTTTTTTAGGATTTTTCAATCCTGCTGCCAAACCATCAAAAGTTTAAAGCTTTTTTAAAATCATAATTGTGGTCCACTCAATTGAAGTCTACTTACTAAAAAAAATGCCTAACCAGAGTATCTATATTTATAAACTTTTAATCACCTCAACCTTTATATTTCCTCATTGCTGTATCTTGTGTTTTTTCAGGCTCACTGCTGTTGGGATGGAAAACATTGCTGTCCCAGTTTCCACTGGTGTGATAATAAAAATAATATTTGCAGAAAGTGGTTTCATGCAGATAACTGGAGCGAGATGTCATCTGGCAAATACGGCAAAGAATCCGAAAATTTTTAAAGCCAACATGACCATTTCATGCTCTCCATTAAAGTTCTTTACGCTTTATAGCATTGCAGCTATAAAATATATTGGCTGTTAGAATCCGCAGATTTAACTATCTTGCTTATTGTTGCTTTCCTTCGTTCATTTCCATCAATCAAGTTTAAAACAAAACATTTGATTAAATTTGCCAGTAATGCTCCACTAGAAAATTTTGTCTTAAGGAATGTAATCAGTTGGCAATTATGCTATATGATAATTTTAATTGCTATTAAACAAGCAGTGAAAATGACTGGTTCAAATATTGTTGGGTTTATTAAATTGTTTAAATGTCTTTATATCCATATCAAACAATAGATATATTCTGTCCCTTGCTGTTCATCTTATCCACTTAATATTTTTAGATTTACCAAAGTAAGATTAAAACTGTTAAGCGATATCATGAAAATATGTGTATTACAACACGGAAACAAGCCATCATTGAAACATAGAAAATGGGTGCAGGAGGAGGCCATTTGGCCCTTCAAGCCAGCACCGCCATTCATTGTGATCATGGCTGATCATCCACAATCAGTAACCTGCCTTCTCCCCATATCCCTTGATTCCGCTAGCCCCTAGAGCTCTATCTAGATGTTCAGACAAGTGATTTTCCACCTCGCAATTTTTATTTTTCCTATCATTTAATATATATTTTTTAAATCAATGAACTTTAAAAGAATATATGGGTTGGGAATTCTGTCAAATTACTCTTGCTTTGTTCTTGGTAGGTAGGAGGAAGAGCAGGTCTGAGGGAATTTCCATTTTTGAGCTGTTTTTTAGCAATGATTCAAGATGATAAGACACAGGAGCAGGAATAGGTTAATGGCCCTTCATAACTGCATCACCATTCATTAAGAAAATGGATGATCTCTGACCTCACCACTATTTTCCTGCATTCATCCCACATGCTTTGAATCCATAAATATGCAGAAATCATGAAAATATGTGTATTACAACAGGGAAACAAGAACAAACGAGTACTTTGTTTGTGTCTTCCATTGTGAAGACGGAACCAATCTCCCAGAAATACAAGGGGACCGAGGATCTAGTGGGAGGGAGGAGCTGAAGGGAATCCACATTAGTCAGGAAATGGTGTTAGGTAAACTGTTGGGACTGAAGGCAGATAAATCCCCAGGGCCTGATGGTCTGCATCCCAGAGTACACAATGAGGTGGCCCTGGAAATCAATACAATACAATACAATACAATACAATACAATACAATACAATACAATACAATACAATACAATACAATACAATACAATACAATACAATACAATACGGTTTATTTGTCACATTGCACATAAAGTGCAAGTGAAATGAATATGTCAGCAGCGGTACAATGATAAAGAACACACACAAAAACACAATAAAAATTTAACATAAACATCCACCACAGCATTCATCACTGTGGTGGAAGGCACACAATTTGGCCAGTCCTCCTCCATTTTCCCCCGTGGTCGGGACCTCAACCCTCCGCAGCCGTTGCTGCGGGCGTCCAGATGGTAAAAGGACAAGGTACAAGTCCAGGTAAGTCCAGGATCGGCTCTTCAGGCCGCAGGCCGGCGGTCGAGATTTAAAGTTTAAAGTTCCCACCATGCCGCAGCCAGAAGCACCGCAGGGCCGGCGGTCGAAGCTCCCCTCCAGGGGTGATGGTAAGTCGCCACCGTGCCCGCGGTAGAAGTTGGCCGTGGGCCGGCAGTGATGGCTTCTTCTTCCCCCGGGTCCCCCATGAGCTGGAGCTGTGCAGACCACGCGCGGCTTCAGGCTGCCGGCTGCCCCGGGCCAGCGAAACGGAGCGCTCCCCTCCAGCGAGCCCCAGCGAGGGCTCACCCGCTCCACGCCGAGAGTCCACGCTGCGCCCGCCGCTGAAGCCCCGGGCGCGTCTCCGGGAAAGGCCGCGCCGATCCTTGCTGTTAGTCCACGGGGGAGGCGACCTGGAAAAAGTTGCCTCTCCATGGAGGAGGCGGCCGAAACGGTTTCCCCCTCACCCCCCCACACCACCCCCCACACAAAACACACAAAGAAACGTTAAAAACATACTTTAAAACATACTAAAAAAAAAAAAAAAAGTTGAAAAAATTAACGCGCTGCTGACAGGGCTGCCGCCATTGCTGCGCCCCCTCCTCCCACACTCCAAATGTGGATGCATTGGTGATCATTTTCAAATGTTCTCTCGACTATGGATCAGTTCCTGTGGACTGGAGGGTAGCCAATGTAACGCTACTTTTTAAGAAAGGAGGGAGAGAAAACGGGGAATTATAGACCAGTTAGCCTTACATCAGTAATGGGGAACAAAGAGTAAGATGACTGAACTTTATTGCCTTCCATCACAGTGAGAAACGTTGATTCCGCTGTGGTGGATGTTTATGTTAAACTCTATTGTGTATTATGTTCTTTTTATTCGTATGGCTGTATGGTAACTAAAATTTCAATGTACCGATTGGAGCATGTGACAATAAATGTGAACTTGAACTTGAACTTGGAAAGAAGCTTGAGTTGATTTTTAAAGATGCCATAGCAGCGCATTTGGAAAGCAGTGGCAGGATTGGTCAAAGTCAGCATGGAATTATGAAGGGGGAATCATGCTTGACTAATCTTCTGGAATTTTTGAGGATGTAACAAGTAGAATGGATAAGGGGGAGCCAGTGGATGTGGTGTATCTGGACTTTCAAAAAGCCTTTGACAAGGTTGTACACAAGAGATTAGTGTGCAAAATTAGAGCACATTAATTGGGGGTAGGGTATTGACATGGATAGAGAACTGTTTGGCAGACAGGAAGCAAAGAGTAGGAATTAACGGGTCCTTTTCAGAATGACAGGCAGTGACTAGTGGGGTGCAGCAAGGCTTGGTGCTAGGACCCCAGTTATTTACAATATATATTAACGATTTAGACGAGCAAATAAGCGAGTTCGGTATTCCGATAAACGCAAGGAATCATGGAATTTGTCAAAGGTCATTCGGGGAAAAAAAAAGCAAACACAGCGCTGTATAAACTAATCTACCAATTAATTAATCTAGAATTCTGTCAACTCAATAGCTTCCTTTCTTGTTCTGCTGTTCACACACACAGCCCCAGTTCTAGTTCAGTTCATTAATCTGCAATTTTGAGATATACAAAAAGTTAAAGAAAATATTACGTGTTTTCAGTGTGATGTGAGCTGATGCTTTACCTACAGGCGGTGAGAATGTACCGTTAAGGCAAGGGTCGGCAACCCATGGCCAACGGGTTGGAACCGGCCCATAACCTGAAATCATCCTGCCCACAGGCGTATTTTTTTAGTGACTAGAATGCTGTTCTTGCCTTCAGTGGGACTTTGCCCAGAGTTGTCCCAGTGCTTGGGCAAGGCAGCTCTCCGGGATGGTTTTGACTGGAATGGTTTTACATTGTGAAGTTCACTGTGCCTGATCAGAGTGAACACCCGCACCTGTGGACACATCTCACTGTGGAGTCTGTTACAGACGGATTCCACCGCCTGTTGGTCAATAATTGGATCAATCTCCTGAACCAGTGGCCACAGATCTAACGGCGTGTGTTCTTTCCGAACTGAACTCACTGGGGAATGAATCCATTAACAGAGCCACTGTGCTGCCGGATTTTAAGTTCTCCCTGCCTTCCCTCTGGAACCCTCCTCGTCCCCATCAGATGCCGAGTTCCCAGAGCCCTGGTTAAATGCGGCCGGTCACGGTTAAGTTTGTGAAACCGGCCCCATCAGAGACTGCGGGCAGGATTAACGAAAGAAAGGACCATTCCGTAGGTATGTTACAATACTTACCTTCAGCAGCGCTGCAGTTCTGCCACTGGCCGTGTGCGCGATTTTGGCGCGTTTGAGGGGGGGGGGGGGGGAGGGGGGTTAAAACGCGATTTTCTCTTACCTTGTCCTGGATTATATTTTGTCGGAGTGCAAGCTTTTGCTGAAGAATTATTCCGACGGCCGTTTTTAAAAAAAATCACCTGACAATTTCAGCGCTGGAGTCATTTTAAAACCAGCTTCAAAAGCCGTCAACGCCGACAACGGGGACGGATTTCATGTAGGTGACAGGTAAAAGAAAGTCGTTTATTTTTATGTATAAAAGTGTTTCTTAAGATGCCTTTAGTTCACATTTTAAGTTGCGAAACGGTGATTTAGTCCCCATACGAACCGGCATGCCAATATGGGGGTCTAAATCACTGCAACCGCAACATTCCAAATGGTCGCGTTCCAGGAAAACCCACTCGCAAGATGATTTAAATGGCTATTAATTTGCAGGTATTAAACATTAAATTCCTTCCATTTGGCCTATAAATCCATGACAATGAGATTAAAAAAACATGTCTTATTGTGAATTCTTGTGTGAATGTTATTTGGACACTTAGGCTATTTAAAAATGTTAATCTATTCTTAAGAAATTGATAGATGTTTAGATCTAGTAATTGAATTTTGTAATTAGCTACAATTAGGTAACTAACTAATTATATGCTTTAATTTCAAGTCATCTAAGTAAGATTGTTTCATATTTGTTTCAGAATGCTTCAATCTATAATAACTTATAATTTCTTTCAGTTCTCTTAATTTTTAATGAAGTTATAGGCTTTTGACTGTCCTCGATCACAGCTTTTGAGTTCAGTCAATGGAAAAACAATAGGGAACAAGATGCTTATTTCCGAGTATGAAAATGGCCATAACTTTTTTAATACTGAAGATATGAAAGAGAATTAGGTGTCAAATTAAACTTCTTTTTATGCTTTATCTGATGGGATAAATTCTTAAATTCTCAAAATTTTGTAACATTGCTACATTACGCCTATTGTAGCGGGTAGCTATTCGTTAGGAGTGTGAGTGAGAGTGGAGGAGTGTGGGGTGAGATTTAATTTCCAGCAGCATGTAAATGATGGACCCACAAGGGTTGACACTGCAACGGCAGTAGCGAGAGCGAGAGCAAGAACGAGAGTCTGTTTCAACAGTTTGTTTATTTTCAGCTGTTAAAAAAAAAACACAAAGCGACCTGAATGATCACCGCACTTACTGCCGATGTCCTACATACTGCCATTGATAAAGTTACATTACCATACCGCAAGTAGTGAACAAATCCAAATATCTCACAGAAAACTGTAAAAGTTTGTTTGCCAAAGTTCTTACCAGGCACACCAATAACTGCTATGAGCGTATAACTCTTACACCAGTGTTTCAAACTAACTGCTATATTTAGTAGACATAATATTGCTTTATAGGGTGATTTCACGAAAGGTCACTGGAGCGTAGATCCGCACCCACGTGACCGCAAAATTTAACTGGAGTACATGCGTCACTTCCGGTACATGTTAGTGAATGGGAAAACACGCACTTTCACACCCGTTAAAAACATCGAAACCGGCCAGTTTTTGAGCTGCAATTTACTGTGCCAGTCGGGGTGACCGTGAGGCACAGCTACCTAAATTTACAGTCCAAAAGAAAGATAGAAACTAAGGTAAATTCAAGAGGGAGCTGAAGGTGCAAAAACAGCGGAAGTACTTAGCGGACATTTGCCGTGGAGATTTAAAGATCGAAAATATCGGGAATTATCGCGTTTGCTCGCTGCATTTCATCAAAAGTAAGGCATTATTGACTTTTTATCTTTATTCATTTGTTATATGAAAAGTTTTAAAAGTGAAAAATCCGTCAGTAAAATTGCAAAATCGCCCATGGTTCTCAGGTGGGTTTTAACATGCAAAATGAAAACGCTTCTGAAGCTCCATTTACCATTTAAATAATCGTAAACTATCAATGCATTTTTAAATAAATTTTACTCAGATGCAAGCTAAGGAATGGGATAATTGTCAGCTGTTAGTTGGACAAACAAACTGCTTTAATACTCTCTTCTTGTTGCACGTGCATGGCGTTCTTGTGCACATTGTCCATCCTGCTCACAGTGGGTGCCCAATCAGGGTTGTTGACATCATTCCATGCTGCAGGCTTGTCTGTTATTAGATGATAAATAAATAAATAAGTAGTTTGGGTGATTGTGCAGGCTTTAAACAAGAAACATTGAGAAATATATTTTGGCAAATAATAAAATGTCCTAATTTTGTCCAACTAACAGCTGACAATTATCCCATTCCTTAGCTTGCATCTGAGTAAAATTTATTTCAAAACGCATTGATAGTTTACGATTATTTAAATGGTAAATGGAGCTTCAGAAGCGTTTTCATTTTGCATGTTAAAACCCACCTGAGAACCATGGGCGATTTTGCAATTTTACTGACGGATTTTTCACTTTTAAAACTTTTCATATAACAAATGAATAAAGATAAAAAGTCAATAATGCCTTACTTTTGATGAAATGCAGCGAGCAAACGCGATAATTCCCGATATTTTCGATCTTTAAATCTCCACGGCAAATGGCCGCTAAGCACTTCCGCTGTTTTTGCACCTTCAGCTCCCTCTTGAATTTACCTTAGTTTCTATCTTTCTTTTGGACTGTAAATTTAGGTAGCTATGCCTCACGGTCACCCCGGCTGGCACAGTAAATTGCAGCTCAAAAACTGGCCGTTTTCGATGTTTTTAACGGGTGTGAAAGTGCATGTTTTCCCATTCACTAACATGTACCGGAAGTGACGCATGTACTCCAGTTAAATTTTGCGGTCACGTGGGTGCGGATCTACGCTCCAGTGACCTTTCGTTAAATCACCCTATACCAGTTATACGCTCCGAAGCATAAAAAAATAAAACACCAAACATTTCGACTGATATACGATGAAAGAATGGGTTGACTGGGCTTGTGTTCACTGGAATTTAGAAGGATGAGAGGATATCTTATAGAAACATATAAAATTCTTAAGGGATCTGACAGGCAATCCAATAGATACAGGAAAAATGTTCCCGCTGTTGGGGGAGTTCAGAACCAGGGGGTCACGGTTTAAGAATAAGGGGTAGACCATTTAGGACTGAGATGAGGGGGAAAAAATTCTTCCAGAGAGTTGTGAATCTGTGGAATTCTCTGCCACATAAGGCAGTGGAGGCCGATTCACTGGATGTTTTCAAGAGGGAGTTAGATTTAGCTCTTAGGACTAAAGGAATCAAGGGATATGGGGGGAAAAGCAGAAACGGGGTACTAATTTTAGATGGTCATCCATGATCATATTGAATGCCGGTGCTGGCTTGAAGGGCCGAATGACTTGCCCCTGCACTATGCGCCGCTGCCCACGCAACCTTTGTCCCATGCAGTCGATGTCCCGCAGCCGCGGCCCCAAGCAGCCGATGCCCCGCTACCCCGCTACCCCATGCAGCCGATGCCCCGCTACGCCATGCAGCCGATGCCCCGCTACCCCATGCAGCCGATGCCCCGCTACCCCATGCAGCCGATGCGCCACTGCCCGATGCAGCGCTGCTCCATGCAGCAGATGTAACGCTGCTCCATGCAGCCGATGCAGCGCTGCTCCATGCAGCAGATGTAACGCTGCTCCATGCAGCCGATGCAACGCTGCTCCATGCAGCAGATGCAACGCTGCTCCATGCAGCAGATGTAACGCGGCTCCATGCAGCCGATGCAACGCTGCTCCATGCAGCCGATGCAACGCTGCTCCATGCAGCAGATGCGCCACTGCCCCATGCAGCCGATGCAACGCTGCTCCATGCAGCCGATGCAACGCTGCGGTGAAACCAGGCGCAGCCCCGCCCATTCGCGGCTGCGTCAGTTCGCGGCGCGGCGTCTTGGCGTTGCCATGGTCACCGCGGGCCTTGGTCACAGACGGCGGCGGGAGCAAGCGGGCAGCGGGACCGGCGGCCAAACAGCAGCAACTATGTCGCGGATACGGCCCTTAGACATGAGCAGGAAGCAGTACCAGTTACTGGCCGATGCTCTGTGCAAGCTCAACAAGCGATGTAAGTGAACAGATGTAACCGCAGCCTGGGAGCTGTGTCGCTCTTGCTGACTGCAGGCTGATGCATTGACCAGATTTACAATTTACTCCTCACCATCTCTCTGGCAATCTGGCTGGAGGAGGATTTGCAATCCCTAACATTTATCATCCCACCCTATCCTCTTCCTTGTAAAGTTGTTTAATGCAGAACGCGTAGGAAGGAACTACAGATGCTGGCTTAAACCAAAGATAGACACAAAAAGCTGGAGAACGCCGCGGGACAGACAGCATCTCTGGAGAGCCTGTCCCGCTGAGTTAATACAGAACGTAGTAGGTATGAGTATGCCTTTTGGCGATAGAAGAGGCAAGGTACAGAAGAAACGTGAGCAGAGTAGCTTCTTCCCAACCTCCTCCACAGGTGGAGTGGGTGAAAAAAAGGTAGATGAGAAAAGGTTGTGAGAAAGAAGGATATGTGTGGTAGGATCTTTATGAATAGAGCGACCGAGGAGAGCTGGTTACCTGAAATTATAGAATTCAGTGTTCATGCCGTTAGGTTGAAGACTACGGAGCCATCTGCCAATCCACTCCTCATCTGGATCAATTTATCCCATGCCAGCTCTTGCACCCCCTTCACTTTATACTGGCTATTTTCTCTCTCAGTTCACAGGAAGGGTCACCATCCAAAATATTGACTGTCCATTTCCCTGCACAGATGCTGATTGACTTGCTGAGTTCCTGAGCAGTATGTTCAGAAACATACAGGATGGAAAGATGCCCTTCAGCCCAACTTGTCCAGGCCAAACAAGATGCCCCATCTATGCTAGTCCCTTTGCCTGCAATTGCCCCCCTATCCCTCTAATTATGTCCTAGCCATGTACCTGTCCAAAAGTCTTTTAAATGTTGTTATAGTACCTGTCTCATTTACCTCCCTTGGCAGCTTGTTCCATACCCCACCAAAATCTGTGTGAAAAAGTTGCCCCTCAGGTTCCTATTAATTTATTTCTGCTCACAACGTTTCTGGTAGATAGAAAATGCTGGAGAAACTCAGCGGGTGAGGCAGCATCTATGGAGAGAAGGAATTCTCTCTATGTTCTCTGCTTTTTGATTCCCCCACTCTGTATAAAAGACTGTGCATTAATCCCATCTATTCTCCTCATAATTTTATATATCTTTATGAGATCACCCCTCGGTCACCTCCGCTTCAAGGAATAAAGATTTAGGTTTATGATGGTCACATGTACTAAGGTACAGCAAAAAGCTTTGGTTTGCTTGCTATCCAAACAGATCAGATACACCAGGGTGGAAGTCCAACATCAGAGGGCATAAGGTGGGAGGGGAAATTTAATGGAGATGTGTGGGGCAAGCAGAGAGAAGTGTAGGTCTGTAACACATTGTCAGAGGTGGTGGTAAGAGGCAGATATTGTAGTTGCATTAAAAAAAATTTAGATAGGCACATGGAAGTGCAAGGAGTAAAGGAATATGGATCATACTCAGGCAGATAAGATCTGTTTAACGGCATCATGCTCAGCACAAAGATTGTGGGGGGAAGGACCCATTCCTGTGCTATACTCCTCTATGTTCTATGTTTATATGAGTCATAAATACAATCAGGTCAAACTCAAGTACAAGAGCAAAGGGGGAGATACAGTGCAGAATATAGTTGCCACCATTGTAGCGCATCAGTCCCATAGATAAAGTCCAATGTCCACAATGGGGTAGAGGAGAATCAGACAGTGCCCTAACTTATGGAAGGACTGTTCAGAAGCATGATGACAGAGGGGAAGAAGCTGTTCCTGAGCCTGGTGGTTGCACTTCAAGCTTCTGTACCTTCTGCCGGACAGGTTCAGAGAGAAGAAGGAATGACTGGGGAGGGTCTTTGGTTATGTAGGCTGCTTTTCCAGGGCAACATGAAATGTAGATGAAATCAAAGGTGGAAACTTTGATCCGTCTGATGGACTGGAGTACATCTACAACTCTTTGCAATTTTGCAGTCTTGGACAAAGCTGCTCCCACACCAAGTTGTTTAAGAAGGAACTGCAGATGTTGGAAAATCGAAGGTAGACAAAAGTGCTGGAGAAACTCAGCGGGTGCGACAGCATCTATGGAGCAAAGGAAATAGGCAACGTTTCGGGCCGAAACCTTTCTTCAGACTGAAGAAGGGTTTCGGCCCGAAACGTTGCTTATTTCCTTCGCTCCATAGATGCTGCTGCACCCGCTGAGTTTCTCCAGCACTTTTGTCTACCCACACCAAGTTGTAAGGCAACCCGATGCTATGCTTTCTATGGTGCATCTGCAGAAGTTTGTACGAGTTATTGGAGTCATGACAAATTTCTTCCGTTTCCTGAGAAAGTAGGCATTGGTGTGCCTTCTTGCCAGTTGCATCAATGTACTTGGTCCATGACAAATTGTTGATAAATTAATGCAAAGTAACTTGAAGTATTCAACCATTTCCACTTTGGCACCATTGATGCGGAATGGGGGCATTTATACCACAATGTTTCTAAAGTCCTAGCCTTCCTAAAGTCCATATAGATAACATTTACTGCCTCACCCTCATCAACCATTTTGGTTACTTCTTCAAAAAAAATTCAATTAGATTTGTAAGTTACAAATGCCCTATATTTGTTTTGGATTTCCAGAGGCTGCAGGTTTTTGCTCCAATTGCTGATCAATTCACTGTCACTCTCTTTCAAAAATGTCCAACTTGAAACAGTTCTGTTCCTTTCTCTGATGTCTCTTTTTACCTTATTTGCCCTAAGTGGTTTATGGTTGGTTTTTTTTCTCCACTTTTCTAGTTCTGATGAATTCATAGACCTGTAATGCTAATTCTGCTTCTCTATCCATTGATGCTGCGTGACCTGCTGAGTTCTTCCAACATTTTCTATTTTTGTTTTGGATTTTAAGCATCTACAATTTTTTAGAGTCACAGTCACAGTTATACAGCACTAAACAGGCCCTTTGACCATACTCATCTATGCAGACCAAGGTGCCAACCTGAGGTAGCCCGATTTGCCTGCATTTGGCAAATGCATATCCCTCTAAATCTTTCCTAACCATTTAGCAGTCCAAATATATTTTAATCATAATTGTACCTGCCTCTACTACTTCCTCTGACAAGCCCGTTCCACATACTCACTGCCCTCTTTGTGAAAACTTTTGCCCTCAGGTACCCTTTAAATATTTCCCCCCTCACAAGTCTATTCCTCTAGTTTTAGACTTCCTGGGAAAAAAGACTACGAGCATCCTTCGTATCTGAACCCCTCATGATTTTATGGACCTCGATTAGCTCATCCTTCACCCTCCTTTGCTCCAAGACAACAGCCCCAGATGATCCAATCTCCCGTAATAACTCAAGGCCTCCAGTCTCAGCAATATTCTTGTGAATATTTTCTGCATCCTTTCCAGCTTAATAACATCCTTCCTATAGGTAGGCAACCAGAATTGCACACAGTATTCCAGATGTGGTCTCACCAACATCTAGTCTAGCGTTAACAGGGCATCCCAATTTTTGTATTGTGCTCCGACTGATGACGGCAAGCATGGCAAATGGTTTCTTCACCACCCTATCTACCTGTGTCGCCACTTTAAGGGAACAATGTGTTTGTACCCTTCGGTGTCTCTCTGTTCTACAACACTTTTCATGACCCTGCCATTCACTGTGTGTGTTCTGGCTGAGCTTAACCCCAAAACTTCACACTTTTCTGAGTTAATTTCCATTTATTATTTCTTTGCCCACTTTCCCAGTTGATTTAGATCTTGTTGTAATTTTACACAACTTCTTCACTGTCAACTCTACCACCAGTTTTGGTTTCATCCACAAATTTACTAATCATGCCATGTACATTCTCAACCAGATTGTTTCTATTAATGACAAACAACTGCTTCTGATCCCTCTGGCACACCGTTGCTGCTAATGCATCAGCATTGCCTTTGAACAAAAAGCTCGGTAGATTAAAAGGTGTCACATGGAATGTAGGAATATCACGTGGAACTAAGTGACAGTTTTCTTTATCATTCTGTTATTTTCTTATTCTTTGCTGATTTATTCTGTATTCCTCACTCCCTTGTTTCAATGTCTACAGTTGTTCAAATGTTTGTGGAGAAGAGTAAGAAAATGAAGCTCCCCCTACATACAATGGAGAAATGAAAGTGTTATATTAAACTATATGACCTTTGGATATAAAATTACAGTCTACCAGGAATTTGCTAGCATGTGCTAACACAATAAATACTTAGGGGGTGATCACACTGAAGATTATTTCAAATAAGGAAGATTTAACAACTCCAGTGGTTATTCAGCTTTAGAATTACTTGTAAGAGGCTCTGCCTCTCCCTGTGTAATATCATAACGTTTGATTCAATTACTTCATGAATGGAGTTAGAGTAATGCTTTTGAATAGGTGATGCCTTGAAGAACAATTCACGTGATATGCTTTTGTGCTGTCACTGAAGTTCTGAGGAGTGAAACAGTAAAGCTTCTGTCACACAGTTCCAACATCCTGTGTTCAACCCTGATGTTTGGTGCTGTCTGTGTAGAGTTTTAAAGTTCAAGTGACTGCACATGGGGTTTTCTTCAGGTGCTCTTATATCCTCTCATACTCCAAATATGTGCAGGTGTTGGTTAATTGAGCACCCTAATTAGCCCCATGCTTGCGTGTGAGTGTAGAATCTAGGGGGAGCTGGTGAGCATACTGGGAGTAAAACAAATGACAATAGTGCAGTATTAGTGTAAATGAGTGCTTGATGGTATGTTTCCATGATGTATGCCTCCTCGACTTTAAAAAAACATATAATGTGCAGTAACTGAAAAAGGTTAATAAGTAGTAATTCCCATTTAATTCCAGATTTCTTAATTTTTGCAATCTTTGTACCAAAGATCAACAGTATATTGTATGAAATCCACCCTTTTTGGTGCTTTATGTTAACAAGCATGTTCTTGTACCTTTGCTGTAGTCAACAGACATGAGGTGCAGTGTTTGATGAAAGTCTTCAGTACCCTTGTTGACACTTTTCCCGAGCAACGTATTACAGTAGGACTTGATCGAAACAAATTTAGAAATGTTCTGCATACCACATTTGGAATGACTGATGATATGATCATGGACAGAGGTGAGTGTTGCTTTTATTTTACATAACTTTTCATGAAATGTCGATATGGTGATCTCTGGATCATGTGTGATAATTTGTAATACCGGATATATATTTTTGCATATGTAAGCAGGTCTGCCATACTAAAAAAAAGCAACAAGACACACAACTACATAAAAGTTTACATAAACATCCACCACAGTGGATCCCCCGCGTTCCTCACTGTGATGGAGGCAATAAAGTCCAATCTCCTTCCTCTTTATTCTTCCGCGGTCAGGACAATCGGTCCATTCGCAGCTGGCGGTCGAAGCCCCGTTGGGACGATCGAAACTCCCGCTTTGGGGCGATTGAAATTCCCGCGTCGGGGCGATCGAAACTCCTGCGTCGGGGCGGTCGAAACACCTGCGGCTTGGAGTCCCCGATGTCGGACTCTACCAGAGACAGCGGGCTCCGCAATGTTAAAGTGTCACAGGCTCCCATGGTTGGATCCCCAAAGACGACCCCCCGACAGAGATCGCGAGCTTCGTGATGGTAAGTCCCGCAGGCTCCCGCGATGGAGCTCCCGGTTGATCTGTAGCAAAGGCCGCCAACTCCACGATGTTAGGCCGCAGTGCGGACGAAGATACGATACGGAAAAAATCGCATCTCCGTCAAGGTAAGATATTAGAAAAATTTTCCCCCAATTCCCCCCCCCCCCCCGTCCCACACACAAAACAAGCTGAAGAACACAAAAAAACATACATTTAACACATACAAAACAGACACAAAGGGACAGATAGCCTGTTTGCGAGGCAGCCATTGCTGGAGCCATCCGGTGGTGAGGGTTATTGCATTGGTTCAGGGAGGTGTCCTCCATTATCATTTTTTCAGGATACTCGAAGAAAGGCTACATGCAACTTTATTAATATCACCCAAACCCCAGGAACAAGTGAAATAATTATGATCAACAGGGAGGAATGATACTGTTGGTCAGAATCATTCCAAATGCATTCCTATCTGACATGTAAATCTTTGTAGTGAAGTCTAGAACATTCTGTTCTTGTTCTCACCTATAATTCTCCATATAGAAAATCCTTGGGTATACAACCACCTGCCAATTTACTCAGATAGCATAACCAGCACAATCATTTCCATTCTGAGTAGGGGTGTCACACTTAGTAAACTTGCCCAAGGAAGACCACCATCTATCTCATCTATCTTGCCATTTGATTCTGAGTATATAGCAAAAGTAGTGCCGATGGAATCTGGTTAATCTTTACTCCAGGTGGACAACTAAATAAAGTTCAAGTTTGCAATCAAGGTCAAAATACCAGACCCATTGTACAGGTATTCCTCCTTACATGAACTTGCAAATGACAATTCGTTGCTATAAAGCCATTGACTCAATGGGCGATAAATATTCTCAATTTATATAATGTTTACTACAACAAAAAATGTGCTAATCTCTGCACATGACATTGTTCTAGTCTGTTCTTCAGGTCGTTTAGTGTTCATCGGCATCCTTACGCTTTGTTTCTTATCGATTTTGTTAGGATTTATCCAGTGCATTTGTCAAGATGGTATGAAAATGGTGCAACATTTCTAAGGATTGTACCTCCTTTAAAAATCATAGAAAGCTATAACTATTAATAGTAAGCAATATATACTTATTAGAAGTGACAAAATGCTCCTTAGTATACTGCATCTTTTTTTAATCAAATATTGCCGTGAACGGTGCAAATAATCCTTAACACAGACAAAATTAAGGTTAGTGGCCAAAATGTCACCCCTTAAAATGCATTACATGCTACAAAGGCAGAGAGAATGGTAGACAAGAATATCCAGGGGAAATCCACATGGTAAAGAGCGATGATGCAAACTCCACACAAACAGCACCCAAGGTCAGGATCCAATCAGCCTCTGCACGTGCTCGCCACCATGGGTCAAGCTCAGTTGAATTATCAAAAGAACTGCTCAAAACGAAATGCAGAATTAATCTGAGATCTAAATATCTAATTAAGGAACAATTTAGCTGAAATTAATATCACTAATTAACTATACTTGTACGAATGTGAATACCGGTGCTTTGGACTGCACTACCAACCCAGTCCCGAGCTGTGTTGAGATATTTAAATATTTTTTAATGTTTAGTGTTTTTCTTTTTACAATGCAAATAAAAGAAGCAGTAGAGGCCATCCCTGGATGGGTTCCATTTTACAGACATCCATAAATTGATTTTATTTGTAAATTGGTAAACACATAAAAATCAATCAGTAAGGTAACCATATCTCCATAGTATTGTAATGAATGGCACCAACTGCACAAAAGACTGATAAGAACAATTGCTAAAATTGGAGAGAGAAGAGAAACTAGTTTGCCATTCATAGGAACAAACATGTTTTAGATTTTTAGATTTAATATTATTATTGGAGCTCCCTCATATTGAGGTGTCTATAAGTTAGGGTCGACCTGTACTAAATACTGTTTTGTACATCCATAGACATTTGGCAACTGGATACTTGTAATACCATGGGGTTTATATTGATATTAGTTTGTGCAGCTGTTTTATTTGTTTGGTTGATAGGGTAGGCAAAATGGCATGAATTACAAGGATGCATTTATGCAACCCAAACAATGTTTTCAGAACACTCTTTAAGTAAATGTCAGATGAGTATTTACATTTCCAGAAGAGCTTCAATATTTACATACTATTCATATCCAAAGAATAACAGTTAAACAATACTTCACTGTTATTTTTCTGAAATATATTTCCGAAAATATAATATATTTCTCATACTTTCATTTCATTTAGAACACAGTACATCAAAAAGTACAGCACAGGAACAGGTCCTTCAGCTCACCCCATGTTTGTGCTGAGCATGATACCAATTTATGCCATTTGTTTCTGTCCACACATAATCCATATCCCTCCATTTCCAACATATTCATGTGCCTACCTAAAAGCCTCTTAAACACCTTAAACACCATTATCGTATCTGGTTTCATCACAACCTCTGGCAGCGCATTCCAGGCACCTACCACTCTGTGTAATAAAACATTCTCCACACATAAATTAGAAAAGATCTATGATAAACATCTGGTTAATTTTGTTTTGATAGTTGTCGCATCTCGTAGAATCTTTGCTATGGATCTGTAGGGGGCGCTCCTCTGTGTGCAGCCATGTCAGCAGCGCGTCAGTTTTTCCAGCTTTTTTTTATTTTTTAGTATGTTTTAAAGTGTGTATTTTGTGTTTCTTCGTGTGTTTTGTGTGGGGGGTGGTGTGGGGGGGTAAGGGGGAAACCGCTTCGGTCGCCTCCTCCATGGAGAGGCGACTTTTTCCAGGTCGCCTCCCCCGTGGCCTAACATCAAGGATCGACGCGGCCTTTCCCGGAGACACGCCCGGGGCTTCAGCGGCGGGCGCAGCGTGGACTCTCGGCGTGGAGCGGGCGACCCTCGCTGGGGCTCGCTGGAGGGGAGTGCTCCGTTTCGCTGGCCAGGGGCAGCCGGCAGCCTGAAGTCGCGGTCTGCAGAGCTCCAGCTGGTGCGGCGTCTACAGCCCGGCATCCCCCGTGGGGGACCCGGGGGAAGAAGAAGCCATCACTGCCGGCCCGCGGCCAACTTCTACCGCGGGTGCGGCATGGACTTACCATCAGCCCTGGAGGGGAGCTTCGACCGCCGGCCCTGCAGTCTACGGTGCTTCTGGCTGCGGCGGTGACTTTAAATCTCGACCGCCGGCCTGCGGCCTACAACAATCTAAAGCCGCGGTCTCCGGTGAGGAAGAGCCGATCCTGGACTGACTGGACTCTGGTCCTGTACACGGGGGGGAAATGGAGGAGGACTGGCCAAATTTTTGTGCCTTCCACCACAGTGATGAATGCTGTGGTGGATGTTTGTGTTACAGTTTTATTGTGTGTTCTTTATTATTGTACTGCTGCTGACAACCCAAATTTCCACCAACCCTGGTTGTGTGGCAATAAATTATATCTATCTATCTATCTAATTCTAAATACTGGCTAAAGTTAATGCGCATAAGAAAGAGAATAAGTTGTGAGGCTACAGGGAAATTTAAAACAAATGGAATTGATGGACTACTCTGTTGAGAGTGGCATGGACTTGATGGGCTGAATGCCTTCCTTCTATGTCTTGATAAGTAAATAAGTAAACTTTAAATATTTCATGGTAGTTTTGATTTTTTTTCCAGTTTTTCGCTCATTTGACAAAGACAATGATGGCTATATCAACATGAAAGAATGGATTGAAGGACTTTCAATATTCCTCCGGGGGACTTTGGATGAAAAGATGAAGTGTAGGAATAATTACATTTTTATTTGTATAAAGTCACCATTCTTTTCCCTGGATACTTTTTGTAGGTAAACCAGACTTTTACAGCTGTGCTACCACATTTGATCATGAGATCACCGCAGTGCCACATGCAGCATGATTGCTATCTATTTCAATCATCATAACTCTGCCACCAGCTCAGCTCATCTGGTACAGAAATCCTTAATCATGTTTTGGTCACCTTTACAATAGACTTAAAGTCTTTCTGGCACACATCATTTGGTCATTATTTGCCTACCCTGATCAGCTCCAGCGAAGCATCGTATCTGTTTAAAAACGACTTATCCTTGTTTTTAATTCCCTGTAGTCTGTAGTCTTCTTCAACTCGCTCCCCTATTGAATGAATTTTGGATGCAGATTATAACCATATGCTACTTCAAAGTCCAAATAATACGATCAATTAGGAATTACCGTATTTCCCGGCAATGAAGACGCACCCCCATTTTGAGTTGCTAAATTTTGAAAAAAGGCTGGCGGGACAGGATCAAGGGTTTGGTTTAGTCAGTAGAAAGGAAGATATGAAACTCCTTTAAGGAGTCAATGAGGATCGGGAAGACTCCATCTTCGCCTGTCCCACAATGCGCTGTGCGGTTCAGGTCTGAGGGACGGGGACTTCTTGGCTCAGGGAGATCATATAACGGGAGAGGGAGGGAGGGAGGGAGGGAGGGAGGAAAAGGAGGAGGAGGCAGGGGAGAGAGGTAGAGAGAGGAGAGATGAGAGTGAGAGGAGCAGAGAGAGATGATATAGAAGGACGAGAGAGGAGGATAGAGGAGAGATTAGCGATAATATGAGCCGTCTATCCAGAGCTGTAGATACGAGAGAGAATGAACATGATGAGGGGTCTTATTGAAGTGAGAGGAGTTCTTATTGACCATATAGATTGTTAGGGTTTGGCTGGCTAAGACAGGAAACTGTTCCCGATGTTGGGGGAGTCCAGAACCAAGTGCCACAGTTTAAGAATACGGGGTAGACCATTTAAAACGGGAGACGAGGAAACACTTTTTCTCACAGAGAGTTGTGAGTCTGTGGAATTCTCTGCCTCACAGGGCGGTGGAGGTTGGTTCTCTGGATACTTTCAAGAGAGAGCTAGATTCAACATTCAAGATTCAAGATAGATTTAATTGTCACATGTGCCAGATGGCACAGTGAAATGAAATTCCCATACAGCCATACAATAAAAATAAAGAACACGACACACTATAGAATTTGACATAAAACATCCCCACACAGCAGAATCAAAGTTTCCCACTGTGTGGGAAGGCACCAAAGTCAGTCTCTTCCTCCACTGTTCCTCGTGGTCAGGGCCTCCCCAAGCCCTCCGCAGTTGCAGCTACGGGCGGCCCGATGTCCAGGACCGCTCGCCGGGGTGATACAAGTCCGACGTCGGGGCTGCGGGATGTCCTCCCCGCTAGATAGGGCTCTTAAAGATAGTGGAGTCGGGATATGGGGAGAAGGCAGGAACGGGGTACTGATTGGGGATGATCAGCCATGATCACATTGAATGGCGGTGCTGGCTCAAAGGGCCGAATGGCCTACTCCTGCACCTATTGTCTATTGTCTATAAGGCGCTGAGGTGGCGGCCAGTTCTGCTGTCCGGTCCCGGCGGCCACTCGCAGCCACCTAAGCTACTTCCCTCCCCGGCCACAATGCGTTGGCTCCTCGCCCGGAGCGCAGCGGCAGCAGTGAATGAGTGAGTGAGTTGCTGCCATGATCTCCGACCACCTCCTTCTCAAAGCTCCTGCCCTCCCCGCAACTTTACCCTTGGCGGCCCTGCCAAGTTTACTACTTTGTGCTGACCTGGGCCAGACCCACCACATGCTGTGGAAAGGAACTCTTCCCCTCCCCCCCCCCCAGCGGCGTTGTCCTTTTACAGCCGCTTCCCACTTCACACAGTTCCAGGGTCGAAGGCGTGGCAGGTTTCACGGAGCAGTCGTTACGAGAGTGGCATTGCTCGGCCTAACCTTCGGCCTCCAAGACGCAGGTCTTATTTTAGAGTAAAAGATAGCGTCTTGGATGCTGGGAAATATGGTAATTTTTTTGGAGTCCTTTTCTTCAAGATGTTCCTAAAAGAATCAGGCCACAATGTTCTTAACTGAGTTGATGGTGTCAAATCTTGTTATGTAACTATCCTAGGAACACACAGGATAGTTTACTATGGTTGTGATGCTATGTTATTGATGTTTTTTTAATAGCTTAAAGTGTATGTAAATAATTAAATGTCAATTAATTGAGATTAAAGTTAATTATTTACTTTGATTCAGTCTGCTTTGATGTTTTCGATCTAAATGGAGATGGGTTCATTTCACGGGAGGAGATGTTTCATATGCTCAAAAGTAGCCTTGTCAAACAGCCAACAGAAGAAGATCCCGATGAAGGAGTAAAAGACTTGGTAGAGATAGCACTGAAAAAATTGGTAAGAAAATTGATTATTAATTAAGATGTTTTTTTCTCTGGTGAGCAATACACATCCATTCAGGTCTGTATTTGGTCAGTGTAATGGATATCGCCTTTTCATGCCTTAGAGACAAAAAACAAATGTTACCCGTAAAACAAGAAAACTTACGCTTGGTATCTGATGATGATGACCTGAAAACATTTTAAATGGCACATTCGCTTTGTGACTTTTCTCACTAAATCTGATCCAAAGTGTAGGAAATGCTTCAAAGAAACAATTGAAGATTAGAACAACATGGGTAATATTTCCTTTTTAACACTTAACTGGAAAGTGAATATGGTTCTGTGCATATTTAAAAAATATATTGTTATTACCTTGTCACCTCAAAATGTCTTCAAGCATTTCCACGATTAATTGCACTTCTGCTACTTTCCAGTGCTTTCAAATTGTAATGCCATTATAAGCATATTATTGAGAGAAAGCTTTTCAAGAGTTAGGGTAACTTGTAGGACAATTATTATTTTATTATGAGACAAAATACTTTTTTGTGAATTTTATATATTGCACTGTGGATGCTATAGTGATTATTTTTGTCCCAATCATATCTTGTATTGGAGACTAGTAAATATAAAAGATCGAGAGGTTTCAAGGGAGACCATTAAAATTGAAAAAAAAAATTATCAAGCTGATTTAATACTATGTTTTCAAAGTTAAAATGAAGATATGGTTTATTTGGTAAAATAATTCAATGTGAGCGACATTAATGTGAGTATTCAGGCACAAATAAAAATCTCAAGCAAAATTTGAGATTGAAAGTATTTTTATCCACCAGAAATTAATAAACATTAATGCAAAGTTGATTGTTTTTTATTAAGAGCTAAATTAAACAAATCTAAAAACAATCATTTTTGCTTTAAATGTTTTATTTTCATGGAAGGTAAATAAGAACATTGTTGTAGGATGGCTTATTGCCAGTACAACTGCATTTCATCAATATTTTTGTGAAAACTATTCTTGATTTTTCTTACATCTTGCTATTACTATTTACTCTGTGCAACTGCAATTTCAGCATTTTCCTCTTACCAATTTCTAATTATATGCTCACTCCTCAGTGCTGACAACTTCAGTCTTGTGTCGGTGTTTTATTTTGCGTCACATTTTCTCAAACTGCTGCTCTGCTGCATGTAGCAGAGTTATCTTATTCTTTATACTGGAACTTCCTGTGCTGTAGTTCTCCTTGTTTTGAAAAACCTCCTTAAAATATTTTCTCTCAACTGTTGGACACGTACCATTCCAGTTCCTGTAATAACTACATATATGCCCTTTTTAAGTTGAAAATTTGATGCCTAGAATATTTTGTATGATTTTTATTGTTTAAAGAGGGTGCTCATTTGCAGCTGTATATAAAGCAAAAATGAATGGAATTTACTGTATGTTATCCAATTGCTCCATGTTAGACCATGTAATGAAATATTGTTGTAAATTGTCCCCTTTTCATTACTAGGACCACGATCGCGATAACAAAGTTGCATATGCAGACTTTGAGAAGGCAGTGAAAGATGATAACCTCTTATTAGAAGCCTTTGGACCCTGTCTTCCAGATCCAAGGGTAAAGTCCAATTTTAACATTTCTTAAAAGAGTGTTGCATATGATGTATTATTATTCTGTTCCCAAATGTGTTTTCAGATGTTGTCAAACATAGTAATGTAATCAAGAATTGTAATGTGATTATTACACCTGCATCAGCATATACCAGGTAGTGGTGGTCAGGGGTCATCAGCATTATTCTGTTATGTCTTTTGGACTATATTCATTGTATTTCATTGTGTATGTGAGATGTAGAGGCAGACCAATGATTAATCCTTGAAATGTATCAATGTGATTGTTGGATTAGAACCTATTGCAGCTGATTCAATATAATGTACCATTATATTTCCTCCCATCCAGCCAGATGATGGTAGGGTCATTTACAAGTTTAATAGCACGGTCATATGTGTCAAACAGGATGTTTTTTCAGGACTAAATATAAAGTCAATATTAATGGACATTGTGGGAATTTACTAAATTATCAGAACATAATAGTAAATAGTAAACAGGTTCCCTTTCTCATAATCACATACGGTGTTATTGGTAACGTGAATCAGAACTGTTTTCGAATGTGCCGAAACTTGCAGATAAAAATAAAAATCCTGGAAAATAGAACCAGAAAATGCTGAAAATACTCCATAAGTCAGGCAGCATCTGTGGAGAAGCAGGAAGAACAGTTAACATTGAGATCAGTAACTTCTCATCAGAACAGAGGAAGTCATTGACATGAAAGTTTAGCTTTGTTTCTTACTCCACCCGTTGCCTAGTTTGTCATGTATCCTCAGCATTTTGTTCGTATTTCAGTTTTTTGCAGCTTCTTTGCTTTAAAATTCTGTGAAAGATGGACATGAATTTGTAAGATGACAAATTCAGGACCCTTGTAGGTGCATTATGCAAATACAGAGGCATGGGCAGGGGTGTCTGACAAGGTGTGGGCAGGGGTGTCTGACAAAGGCCTGTTTGAAAGTAGCTAAATAAGAGGTGCAAGTATCGTATGGAAGAAAATCATTAACCAATAAAGACACAACAAAGTTAGATGATCAGCTGCTGCAAAAACAAACTGCTGGACGAACTCAGCAGGTAAAGCAATATCAGTGGTGGCAAAGGAATGGTCAACATTTTGGTTGACATCCCACATTAGGTGAGCAGCTATTTAGTGGAATAGAGTCATTGGAGCATGGATTGTGTCTCTCTGAAGAATGGGTTTTATCAAGGCAGTGAGATGTAACCAAGATTCAAATGCCTTGTTGATACAAGTGCTCAAGATTCTTGCATATTGTTGTAGGTGAGTGGAAGAGGAAACGGAAGAGAGGTTTAGGACAAATGCAAAAAAAAGACGCCATCTGCCATTCATTTCTTTACATAGATAAAAATTGTGACTGTAATTGAAACAGGTTATGGAGATGAAAATGGAGAATTGTCAAACATTATCCTTTTGCATCTTTGTAATACATTTTTCAATAATATACTTATCTTTTCATATAGAGTGCACTCGCTTTTGAGGAACAGGCCTTCAAGAAATCCAAGGATGATTAATTGATTTTGATGCTTCAGATTGCTTCTCCATGGTGTTCATAACGGCTAAATGAACTCGCCGTTCATAATCAGTAGCTCATTCCCAAATGAATGTGATACACTGAGTATTAGTTAAGTGATTTACCCACTTATCGACTTTAGAAAATATTCTTTCTGTCATATCAACACGATAACAGCACTCACCTTTATATTAATTAGAAAAATGAATGGTACAGAAATGCAAACACCTACTGTAAACTTAAATTTTACAAAAATACCTAAGGTTCGGTTTAAAACAAGTACTCCAGATCGCAAAATAAATTTGTGCTGCCTGTTATTCATTTTTCTTCTTTAAAAATTTGATGAAGTAAAATGCAAGTGACATTGATGGGAAGGAGCATTTTATTTTCATAAGACAATTTGTACGATACTTGCAGGACATTCCTGATTGCTAGATTTTATTTTACAATTTTAAAAAGGATGGAAGTATGTTTTTATACGTTTAAAGAAACAATGTACATTTATAAATATTCAAAATTAAGACAACATACTGCAACATTGTATACTCTCCCCAATGCTTATTTTTGCTGATATTGTATGTATAATTAAGTGATAGTGTAAACTGAATACATTGAATGAACAATGTTAATGTTTCTGTTAATTTAATTAGCTTTATTTTGTTGACATGGATAAATGCACATTCAAAAACTTTTATTTAAATTGAATTCACACCTAAAGAAAGCGGCTACCGATTTAATTGCACATGCTAATTTCATCCTAATAGTCTTATTTCTACCCCTCCAACCAAGACAGTATTACAATGACAGTTATTTCTGCAACTGCTGTGGTAGCTACCTGGCTGGAACTGGGATTTTCAACGTTGCCATCATGGTTTCCATTAATCAGTTATAAATTCGGCAACATGATTTTCGTTTACTGTGAATAAAAGAGGAAGAGGGAAGTCTATATTAATCAAATTATTCTGAGACTCTGGAGAAATACCTCCTTTATGGTGATTTGAGAATGCTTAATCCTGGGCAACAAAGTGGATACAAACTTATATAGTCTGCTTACATTGCAGAATCATCTTTGGGTATAGCATAGTTTATACCTTGAACAGTTGTAGTCTCAGTTTAACAATTAAAATGAAACAAAGTGCTATTCGTAGCCTCCTTGCTTTTCTAATTCATTCAGAGGTCTCTCTTGGTTAGAAAACCCCAAGACTAATGGTCGGGCAGTTGCAAGCTTACAACTTCTGACGAAAATTCCTGCAATTTCTCTTTGCCTTGCATTCAGTTTAAGTTTATCAAAAATTAGGAATACATTTAGTTTAGAAGCTTTTGTGGTAGTTCTTGCTAAATTTTGTTAATTGCAGTCCACATTTTTAATCAATAAAGAAAAGAAAATGCACAATATTCTTTATGTCTTTAATTTCCTAGAAATGTTTAATTGCTATTGGATGGTACATGGGATATTTAAATTACTTAAACCAAATGCAATAATTCTTTGGAATATTTAAAGTCCTTTTTTCTTAAGGTATACTTCTCGCTTAGTTACAGAAGCAGAAAGAAGTAGGAGTCTGCCATTTGGTCCTCTGGTATGTTCCACCATGTAAACCAATCATGGCAGTTCAACCACAACTATCCCTTTTTCACCTTCTCCATATACGTATACCTTGATCTTTTTGGCATTTAGGAAATATATCTACCTCCTTGGCTTCGATTGTCTTATGGCACAAAATTCCACAAGTTCATCACTGGGTGGGAAAATTTCTTGATCTTAGCTGAAAATTACATTACTCATATCCTGAGGCTGTAATGTTTGATTCTGCGCTCTCCAGTCACGAGGAACATTGTCCTTGGATCTAGTCTGTTTAAATTCCTTTTAGAATGTTTAGTGGTTTTGAGGAAATCCTCTTTGTTCTTTTGTCCAGGGAACATAATCAGCAAATCTCTCCTCATAGATCAGTCTTGCCAATCCAGGATTCCATCTGGTAAACCTTTGTCGTGTCCCTCCTTGGCAGGAATATTTTCCTCAGATAAATAGACTACACAGCTGCAAAAGCCGTTTTAAATTCTGTATTCAAATCCTCTTGCAATAAAGGCCAGCACGCTCCTTGCCTTCCCAAATGCTAGGTGCACCTGAAAGATTCAGTAATCAGCGGAAAAGGACACATAAATGTTGTTGCGCCATACTTCTTCCCTAGTTTATAACCTGTCTTTCCATATTTTTAACCATCATGATCAACACATATTTATCCATGTTAAACTGCATATTTGCCCACTTGCCTAACTAGTTTAAATCACTTAAACGCCTCTTTGCCTCCTGCTCCTTGTTCACATACCTACGTGTCATCTCCAAACTTGGAGATGTTACTTGTAGTACTCTCAGCCAATTACACATTGCAAAAAGCTGCGATCGAAGCAATGATCTTTGTTGCACCCCATTAGTCATTGGCTGGCACCCCGGTAAAAATTCCTACTGTTTCCTGCAAGTCCAGGAAAGCATTAAATCGTGCTTTGATTTTACATATTTCTTATGTGGTAACATCACCTGCATATTCCCTCCACAGATGCTGCCTGGCCCACCAAATTCCTTCACCTTGTGTTTTGTTCAAGATTCCAGCAGTTCCTTGTCTCCACTATTCCTTGTGTCTATACTACTTATATTAATTTGTTAGGTTACTACCTCAAAAGACACTACAGGATATATTAAGCATAACTTCCTTTTCACTAACCTATGCTGTGCCCAATTCCACTGATACATTCCAAGTACAATTACTGCATCTTTTATAATAGATTTTAGCTTTTCACATATTATTTCTAGAGCATTTCCCTTAAATCTGTAATATTGATTATCAGTCCCGAGTTCTTAGCCTACATCATTTTTCAAGTACTATTTATTTACTAATACTGATTTCTTCAGTCCCCCCCTCAGCCTAGGGCCTCAAAAGCTAGGGGGCCTCCGGCCAAGGTGTTTTTTCCCCATTGCTTTGCGGGAGTGCCCGTTTCGCCGGGCCGGGTGGGGGGCTGTGGTGTCTGTGGCGCGGAGTCGGAGCCTCGCTGCGTGGGAGGGAGAGAGGAGAGGGAAGGAGAGAGAGGGAGGGATGTGAGAGGGGGAAAGGGGTTGAGACAGAGGGGGGAGAGATTTAGGGGAGGGGGAGAGAGAGAGGGGAAGGGGGGAGAGAGAGAGATGGGGGGAGAGAGGTGGAGGGAGAGGGAGGGGGGAGAGGGAAAGCAGGATTATCGTTAGTGAGATTGCAAAATTAAGGTAGGTTTTAGAGCAATTATATTTTCTCCATGTGAGATATATGGTTTGTGCTCACAATCACTACTCAGAGACTAAATCGTGGAAACAAGAAATGCTTTAATTGCGAGTCTGCAGAATCGGGTGCCTCTCCAAGTTGAGACACACCGAGCAAAGGAAAAACGTCTATTTTTATAGAATTCAGTATACAGTCTTTATTGATCGGACGCCTCCCCTTCTGACCCCTTCCAATCAGGGTACCGAGGTTCACAATCTTCCAACCCTCCCCTCCGTGCGTCATCAATCATTCCCTCTCCTCCCACATCATACATCGTATGTACATTTAAATTAGGTTCTTTGTCATGAGGGGCGTAAAGTTATTATTCATTTATTTTATTAAGCATGCTCAGTAGCTGTTGCCCTAACCTACTTAATTGCCTTTGACCTAAAGAATAGCTTCTGTGTTGTCAGCTACATTCCTTACCTCATCTTGTTATTCTACAATGTTATCAACAGCTCTGAAGGTCTGACTGTTTGTTCGAATCACAAGGTTGGTGATTCCAACTCATCGGCCCATCACAAGGTCGGTGACTACAATAATTCGGCCCCTCACAATGATGGTGGATTAATCATCTTATCCCTCACAATCCTCCCTTTTTCTTTTGCTACGCATCCTGTATTAAACCCCATTCCTAGACTTCCTGCTGTTCCAAAGCTAATAACATTCTTTTTATCTCTCTTTCCTCTGGGTCCTCTCTCGGCCTCATTATCATTATCTTCTGGACGCCCCCTTTCTCCCCCATGGGGACTACAACTGCCTGCATTTGGCTTATACTTCTAGTTATAAGAACCCTGAGACATGGTATACAACAGGGGATAATGATCAATGCAGCTAATGCCCATAAAATCACCAGTCCCACCGCTTTCCACCAGGCTCCTCCTAAGATGTAATCCCACCATCCTGCTCCCATGATTGTGTTCCATCTCTGTACCGGGACATGTGCTATTTTTCTGATCCCTTCTGATATATCCATTACAGCTTGCCCGTTGTCATCTATGTTTAGGCAGCAATTAGAGAGGTTGAATTTTCCGCATACTCCTCCCTCTTCGGCTAGTAAGTAGTCTAAGGCCAAACGGTTTTGGTATATCGCTGTTCTCATCTGTGTCTGCTGCTTCGCCAACATCTCTAGTGCAGATGCAGTCTGGTTAGTAATTACTTCCAGCACTGCCTGTAGTCTTATGATCCGATTTAACATATACACTGGGGTCCGGTAGCCCCAGGATCCGTCCTGTGCCCAAGTGGCTGGTCCATAATATGAGATGATTCTTGCAGGTGGCCACTCATCATTTTCCCATTTTCCGATGTCCATTCTTCTCTTCGTTCGGTGTAGATCGTCAAAGATGGGTGTTCCTAGCGACCGCCCCTCCTCAGTGGTCAACAAAAAAAACCGTGGTTGTACCAGTCCAATTAAACAAGTCCCACTCCATTTTTCTGGCAATACCGAGTATGCCTTGTGTCTGCATATCCATAGCAGTCCTTCAGGGGCCGGTCCACTAGAGGTAACATTGTCCCATATGTCCTGCAACACTGGGATTCCCTGGTAAGGGTTGTTCCCGGTGCAATTCCATAATCCAGTCGATTCGCTTCCATCAGTCTTCATCCAGATAGTACAGTTTCCTTCATCTTTACAGTGGGATACCATTGAGGTTCCTCTGGCCACCACACTCGGGATTGATTTGGCCACTGGGTGATGATGCGCTGGCAGGGGCTGCTGCCTACTAGGATGGCATCCTTTGCCCAGGGCCTGGCGATACACTCAGTTCCAACCGGGGTGTGTGTCAGGACCCATTCCTGGGGACTTCGATCTCTTCCCACCGTCAAATTCCACTTTATCAGGTCCCATACCTCAATGATAGATCCTCTCCATGGCCAGCGTGAGCTCATCAGTGGTCCTCCACAAACCCAACAGTTAGTCACATTCAGGGTTCTGGCTATCCGGAGGGCCAAGTCCACAAACAGGTTTCTCCCCACTTCCGGGATCTCAAGCTGCTGCTTTATTTCATCATACATAGTCTGGTGCAGTTGAGGCTGGGAAGGTGGGGGAGGTTTGTTGACTACTGCTTCTGCGAACTTCCCTATCACTACCTCCTTAATTTTGTCTAATGTTTCCTCCCTGGCTCGGGAAGGGATGCCTAACTGTCCTCTCTTGGTCATGCAGACCCATTTCTCCCCTTTTGGGCAGGTAATGTGCCCAAAACTTCCTACATGTCCCTTATTTTCTACTACATAATACCCCCTCCCCCCATCCTGACAAACAGCTCTAGTCCTTAGGTCGTAGCAATCATCACTTACATGGGAATGATAGGTAAATGATCTGGTTGTTCGCCCTCCATATCTGATAAGATGGTAGCACTTATCACAGTTATTAACACTTCTTATAATGGTTACATACATAGTTAGTAATACTACAACTGCTCCTTTCATGCTGTTAGTTTCATACACTTATTTCTTACTGAAAGTTAATGCCAGGGGCTTATTCCCTGGTTTTACCGTCCACTGATCGTCTTTCTCAGGAACTGACGGCGGGTCAACGGGTCCTTTAACCCGGGTCGCATGTGTCCACCCTTTTTCTTTTGTTCGTACTGCTGTCTCCATTGTCAGCAATGCCAGGTATGGGCCAGTCCACCGGGGCTGCAGTTTCTCCTCCTTCCAACTTTTAATCAGTACCCAGTCACCGGCCTTTATAGCGTGTATTGGAAAGTCGAGTGGTGGACTTTGTGCCAACAGTCCTTTTATTTTTAATTCTGCAAGGGAACGAGACACTGCCAGTAAATAGTTCCTCAGGAACACATCGCTGCCTTCGAAGGTCGGCGTGCCCTCTACCTTTCCAAGATAGGGCAGCCCAAACAACATTTTGTAGGGAGACACCGCAATATCTTTACGGGGTGCCGTTCGTATTCTTAATAATGCAATTGGTAAACACTTAGTCCAAGTCTGAAGAAGGGTTTCGGCCCGAAACGTCGCCTATTTCCTTCGCTCCATAGATGCTGCTGCACCCGCTGAGTTTCCCCAGCAATTTTGTGTAGTCCAGGGTAGTCTGGTTTCCTCCATTAACTTAGTTATCTGTGTTTTAAGGGTTGCATTCATCCTTTCCACTCGCCCAGAACTCTGGGGGTGCCAGGGTGTATGCAATTTCCAATTTATTCCCAAGGTACTGCAAACCAACAGGTGAACCTTAGAGGCAAAATGTGTTCCTCGGTCGGAATCTATGGATTCGATGACCCCGTATCGGGGAATGATTTGTTCTAATAATATCCGGGTTACTGCCTGAGCGGTGGCATTTATCGTGGGAAATGCTTCCACCCACCTGGTGAAATGGTCTACAACTACTAGGAGGTACTTCCACCTTTGTATTCTTGGAAGTTCTGTAAAATCTACCTGTATTCTCTGGAAGGGTCTTATAGCCAATTGTTGTCCTCCACCAGGGACAGCTCTCATTACCTTCTTGTTAACCCTCTGACATAACACACAACCGGAGACTGTCTGCTTAGCCAAAGTATAGATACCTCGGCAAGCGTAGGTCCGTAGTAGTGTGTCACACAGGGCCTGCACTCTCCAATGTGACTGGGAGTGCAGTTGTGTCATCAAATCCCGAGTTAATCCTTTGGTTAATATTTGTTTCCCATCGGCGTCCACCACCTCCCGTCAGTGGAACGCCGAGCCCCTAACTCATTCATTTTATCCTCCTCCTCCTGTGAGAATACAGGTATCTTTCCTACTCCTTCCCTTAATGGTATTAAAGACAACATCCTCACTGTTCCTTCTGTCGCTGCCTTTTTGGCGGCTCCGTCTGCCGCTTCATTTTCCCTTGCTTCTAATGAGTTCCCCTTTTGGTGTCCCGCCACATGGACCACCGCTATCCTTTGTGGCAAATGTAATGCTTCCAGCGCCTTCTCAATTAATTGCTCATGTGCCAACTCCTTTCCTCTTGCTGTAATCATCCCCCTTTCTTTCCATATTCTCCCAAACGTGTGCACTACTCCAAATGCATATTTGGAGTCGGTGTACACCGTTCCTTCCTTCCCCTCCAACAATTCTAACGCCCGTATTAAGGCATACAATTCACATGACTGAGCCGACCAACTACCTGGCAACCTGCCCGCCTCCACTCCTTCAAATCCTTCTCCTCCTATTATGGCATACCCACTATATCTTTTTCCATTTATACAGCAGGAAGAACCGTCTATAAACCACCTTTCTCCCTCTACCAGAGGCTGCTCCTCCAAATCCTCCCTGCTCTTGGTCTGTAGTTCTATAACTTCGCTACAGTAGTGTTCTGGTCTCTGCCCTTCCTGCTCGTCGTCCGCCGAGTATAAAAACTGGGAAGGGTTTAAATTCTTATCGGTCAGAATGGTCAAATCGTCTTTTTCCATAAGTATCACTTCGTACTTTAGGATCCTGGAGTCAGTCAACCACCGGTTGGACTTCTGAGTTAGTATTGTCCGGACCGTGTGGGGAGTAGATACTACCAGGTCACCTCCAAATGTCAATTTTCTACTTTCTTCCACTAATATTGCTGTTGCTGCGACCGCTTGAATACATACAGGCCACCCTCGTGATACCGGATCCAAGAGTTTAGAAAGGAATGCGACTGGCTGTCGCTTCCCTCCTCTCTTTTGTGTCAGTACCCCCAACGCAATTCCATTCTCCGCATTAACAAAGAGATGGAATGGTTGATCGATGGACGGGAGGGTCAGTGCGGTGATCAGGCTATTCTTTATTTCTCCAAATATCTGTTCATCCTCAGAATCCCATTGTACTTTATCAGTCTCCTCACACAATTTATCATACAAGAACTTGACTTGTCGGGTGTAATTGTCTATCCATAATCTACAGTATCCAATTAACCCGAGAAACTTCCTGATTTCTTTTTTGTTCCTTGGCATCGGCAGCCCGGTGATTCAAGCAATTCTTTTGGGGTTTATTCTCCTTTTCCCGTCACTAATCAGGTGTCCTAGATATTTAACCTCCTATTCTACAAATTGTAGTTTATTTTTGGGCACTCTCAATCCCTTTCCCCCTAAAAAGTTTAAGAGGGTTATGGTTGCATCCCTTACTGGCTCTTCTTCTCCGCCTGAGAGTAACAAATCATCTACGTACTGCAATAATTGTGTCCCATAGGTCCTGGGAACATCCTCTAATACTTGTTCTAATGTTTGCCCGAACAAGTTCGGGGATTCAGTAAATCCCTGAGGGAGCACAGTCCATCGATACTGTTGCTTCCTCAGTGTGTCTGGGTTTTCCCACTCGAATGCAAAGAGGTCTCTACTTTCCTCAGCCAGGGGGCAGCTCCAAAAGGCGTCTTTCAGATCTACCACACTGAACCACCTATGGTTAGGGGGTATACGTCCCATTATGGTATAAGGATTTGGGACTACCGGGTGTCGAGCCCTAACTACCCTATTCAATTCTCTTAGGTCCTGGACCAGTCGGAACGTTCCGTCAGTCTTTCTTACAGGGAGTATTGGCGTGTTGTAGGGGGACATACAACTCTCCAATACTCCATCCTTCAGTAAGTTTTCTATAATTGGCTGCAGCCCTTTCCTTCCTTCCATTGAAATCGGATACTGTCTTACTTGTACTACTTCACTTCCTTCTCGCAAGGCTATCCTCAGAGGTGGTATTCTTAGCCCTCCCCTATTTCCCTCTCTTGCCCACACCTGTGAGACTATTCTTTCTTCATCTTCGGTCGTCAATTTATATAGTTGTACTATAATCTGTCCACCTACGGGAGCTGTGCCCATTCCTAATTGAACTTGTAAGTCCCTTCCCATCAGATTTATTCCTGCCTGGGGCACCAGGATTAAGTCTTCCATGGCCTCTCGATTTTCATATCTTACCATTACTCCTTCTATCTCGGGAGCTGTCATTACCTTTCCCCCTACTCCAGAGATTTTGACTTGCTTTTCCCCTAATCCCATTCCCTCCGGTATCCTGGTTACACTTGATCTTTCCGCCCCTGAGTCCACCATAAATACCGTGTCTTCTCCTTGGGGACCTAATTTTAAGTTTACCAAGGGTTCCCGTGTACGTCCTACACACCCCAAGGAGGGGAACCCCTGACCCCCCTATTCCTCCATCAGTGTGTACGATTGTACTTCATGCCTTATCTTTGGACATTCTCTTTTAAAGTGTCCTTCTTTGTGACAATGATAACACCGGGATGGCCCGGTGCGCCATCCCCCTGATCCTTGTTCTTTATTTCCTGGGGGACCCCAACCTTGGTCCCTCCATTCACCCCTTCCTCTTCCTCATCCTCTACCTCTACCTCGTTCTTGGTCACCATAAGTGCCCAGCCTTCTGTCACCTTTGTTGTTCTTTTCTACTACCTGCTGCACTGCTTGTAACATCATTTTTGCTTTTCCTTTCTGTCGTTCCTCATCTCGTCGTACGTATACCTTCTGAGCCTCTGTTAACAACTGGTTCAATGGCTTTTCATTCCAGTCGTCCAATTTCTCCAATTTCTTTCTGATATCTGGCCATGACTTGGTTACAAAATTAGCCCTTAACAACTGCTGCCCTGCTCCTGAATCAGGTTCTATCCCAGAATACTGCTGCATATTTTTCCGCAATCTCTGTAAGAACGCTGTCGGGGCCTCATCTTTCTGTTGGCTGCTCTCAAAGGCTCGTTCGAAGTTCTGTCCCTTCGGAACAACCTCTCTAATGCCTTTAATTATGATTTCTCTAAGATCCCTCATACTTTTCCTCCCTTCCTCTGTTAGGTTGTTCCAAGTGGGTGCTGTGATAGGATATTTCGCCTCTCCCCCAACCGCATCTGCACTATCCCCGCCCACCAGATTCCTTTCCCATATTTTCATCCCCGCCTGTCTTATCATCTGCCTTTCTTCTGATGTAAATAAATTTCCCATGATCGACATTATTTCTTCCCAGGTGTATGTATTTGGTCCTAAAAACAAATCCAACTGTTCGGCTAATCCCAAGGGATCCTCCAATAGACTTTTCATTTCTTTTTTAAAGCTCCGCACCTCCGAACTTGTGAGGGGCACATTCACATATCCCAGTCTGCCCACATTCCCTCCTAAAGGAACTTCTCTAACGGGTTTCATCTGGTATGTCCTCCTTGATACTTGTTTTGGCACCAAGTTTTTTGATCTGGTCACTCGATAATTGTCAGAAAGAGGAGGGTCCTCACTCGGGCCCTGGTAGGATGCAGGGTTCGATTCCCCCACCCCAGCCTTCTCCTCAATGTCCCCGTCCCCCTCCTCTTCTTTGAAAGTTTGGGGTCCCTGGTTCTCGCCCCCCCTCACGGGAGGAGCAGATGCCCTGACCACGGGGGTTCCTTGGGTTGGTACGGAGGACGGGATGATTTGCACAGGCAGCCCCTGCGCCAATGGTGGCAGGGGTTGCGGCTGTGGGTCCATATATGGGGGGGGTAGGCGCCATAGGTGACCGTCATCAGGATGACCATGGTGAGGTTCATCCTTCTTTTCTTCTGTTTTTAGTGGGTACATCCCATTGTAGGGTATCCAACACTGGGCGTAATCTATTTCTATCTGATTTAACGGTTCTTTCTTATTTACGAATATTTTCAAGGCCTGTTTTACCCAATCCTCATTGGATCCCAACCTTGGCCACCACACTGAACTCCCTTTTATGGGTTCCTTTGAAAAAGCTACTTTCTTAACTACTAAACCAGGTTCGCTTCTTAATAAACAGACACCACACAAACTGTTTGGTAGACCAGTTCACAACTTTACTTATTATCGGCCGATGGAAGGGAGGGAGAACTCCAGTCAAGTGACCATTACAGACACTTGACCGTCCTCCGTTCACCTCACTGAACAACAGAATTACATTGCCTTAAATAGGGTTTTTTTGTCCCCTTAGCACATTTCACAGACATTAGTCATGGTCAGAGGTACAGGAAAAGGTTTCCACAGAATGCATCACATCAAAGGCCTTTTGTTTACATAGTACAAGATAACATTGGCCATTTGGTTTACGACATTTTATCTTTCCACTTCCCTGGTTTCTCTCTCGTCCTTCATAAACATTGGCTATTTGGATAATGCCATTTTATCTTCACAGAGATCACCCTAGCTCTTTCGCTGCTTCCTCTCTGTCATTTGGTCCTTCATAAACATAGGCCATTTGGTTTATGGCATCTTACTTCAAAGATGTGACTAGCTGTTTCTCTCTTCCTTTCTCTGTCACTTCCTCACTTGGGAGACAATGTTATAGGATTTATTATCCCACACACCCGTAACCTGAGGCAAGCCTAATTTGAGACTAAATATAGGCTGTAAGCTAGCCCAGAAGCCAATTTAATATCTTCTTATATTTTAACTAAAATTCAGCTTCATCACCTTTGGCCATTCAAAGTAACAATACTTTATCATGACTTTCTTACTTTTACCCTGAGTCCCCCCCTCACCCCATCCGTGCAAAATCCGCCCCAATGGACTATCAGGCGGAATGTGCGGCTCTTCACCAGTTTGAGCCTTTTTCCCCGGGCCCTTACTTTGCCCGTTCCGGTTACCCATCCCTGTCAGACCTTTTCCCGTCCAACAGAACCCAATCACCCGAGTAATACTTAATAGTCAATATTCTTACCCGAGTCCTGTGCACATGAATTGCTCGATTGATTGATCCCTTTCACCGGATTCCCTCTTGTTTCCAGAGTCTCTTGTCCGAATATCACTCGCTCAAACCGCTGACAGCAAGCAAGGAGATCAGAGACTGCTGAAATCAGCAGGGTGCACCTTCCCTTCCTTTCGTGCCACCGTCAAGCGGCCGGAGTGAGATTCCGGACGAGCCCCCAACTTGTGAGATATATGGTTTGTGCTCACAATCACTACTCAGAGACTAAATCGTGGAAACAAGAAATGCTTTATTTGCGAGTCTGCTGAATCGGGTGCCTCTCCAAGTTGAGACACACCGAGCAAAGGAAAAACGTCTATTTTTATACAATTCAGTATACAGTCTTTATTGATCGGACGCCTCCCCTTCTGACCTATCCAATCAGGGTACCGAGGTTCACAATCTTCCAACCCTCCCCTCCGTGCGTCATCAATCATTCCCTCTCCTCCCACATCATACATCGCATGTACATTTAAATTAGGTTCTTTGTCATGAGGGGCGTAAAGTTAATATTCATTTATTTTATTAAGCATGCTCAGTAGCTGTTGCCCTAACCTACTTAATTGCCTTTGACCTAAAAAATAGCTTCTGTGTTGTCAGCTACATTCCTTACCTCATCTTGTTATTCTACAATGTTATCAACAGCTCTGAAGGTCTGACTGTTTGTTCGAATCACAAGGTTGGTGATTCCAACTCTTCGGCCCATCACAAGGTCGGTGACTACAATCACTCGGCCCCTCACAATGATGGTGGTTTAATCATCTTATCCCTCACAATATGAATAATATCAAACAATTGGAACTGCTTTCTTTTCCTTGATAGCAATACTGAAAAATATGTATTCCATAGTTTGCAACTTTCATTTTGCATCATATTTTTAATGTGCACACACTAACACAGTCGAACAGTAACAGGCAATCAAATCAACACACAAAACCTTTTCTAAAAAAATGTTTTATTTACTGTAAAAACTTACAGTATTTTTTTTGCAGTGTTTGCATTCTCCTTTATAACATTTTACAGTACAACTTGATTATTAAAACAAGGACAGCTAAAATTCTTGATTTAAAAAAAATATATATAACAATGATCCCAATCATCCCATTCCAACCACTCATTACTCTTGACTCAACCAAAATTATTTCTGAAATATTGGTCATATATTTGGTGCAAAAATGCAAAGAAATTTGGCTCAGAATGCACCAGAGAGCTTCTAAAACCCCAGAACTTTCAGGGCCTGGTGTATAATACTTTTTACACTGTCATAGGCCTTTCTTACATATTCTGTCACAACGCACTGTAGTCTCTAAACACTTCTGTAATTTTCCTTGCCCTCCATTTCAAAATAATAGTGTTTTAAGCCGATAACTTGACACTAACACTGGCAATAAATAAAAAGCGCAGCTTTCCAGTCCTTATCTCATTGGCCACGCTCGGCTGCACATCGGTGCAAAACTAGTGGACTCTTCCATCTTCCTCTCGTCGTTTGGGTGGGGCCTCACATATGGAATAGCCTAGGGCCTCTCTTCATCTAAATCCAGCCCTGGCTGTAATGTGCTGAATGTGGAACTGGGCTTCAACCTACTCGAACCACAAGTGGGGCTGTGATGTCCAGAAAACAGGCAGTTAAATGGAAACTGCATTCTGCTGGGCTGGGCTGTCGGCTGCGTCCATGATAAAAATCCAAAATAAATTGTTTTGGATCGTCGGGGTAACCACTGTAGAGATCCAAGCGTTGTGAACAAAACAGTGTCTTTATTAACAAATACAGTTTTGCACACAAGCACATTTAGGCAAGACTCAAGTAAAGTTCCTGCCGTTGTTATCAGGCACACCAGTTGACTGACGACTTTCTCATCACCAACTCCCTCCAAAACTCTGTCACGTCATAGTCCCAGCACTTCTGACAAGGGCTCGAGCAATAAGTGGCTTGACCACTAGATGTCGTCACACACAATAGATTTATTCGTCAGTCAACTGTTTATACTATTCTTATAACAAATGTAAAGCACTTTGGCCAACGAGAATTGTTTTTTAAATGTGCTATATAAATAAATGTGACTTCACTTGAGATTTGAGTGTGAAAAGGTCTACTGTTCTTATCCTGTGTAACCATGTGTGACTCATAACAATGTGAGTAAATCTCGTGCCTTCTGAAGTCTTAGTACACCACTCAGTTCAGAGGCTATAAATACTGGCTTGGTCAGTTAATTATAAATCAGGGATAGATTTATTAAAAAAGTATTAAATAAGTTTATTTAAACATATTGATAATCGGAAGTGAAGGTAAATGTTTTATGAGCATATGCAGCAAGAACAGTTTGTTACTTGTTTGTTCTATATTGAACAGTTTGTTGCAGTTTGTTCTATATTGCAACTGGAAACAAAGGAGAGAACGTTGAAAACTATCCATTGTATTTAAGCTTAGTCTATGAAGATAGGTTCCAATGTTTCTTTAACAAACTGCTTACAAAAAATGTATTGTCGACACTGTACTTAATTGTGATCTTTAATGCCTATTTGTTGTCCCAAATGGCACTAAAAGGTCAAACACTATTCAGAAACATTACCAACTTCTGTCCTCTCTAGTAATCTGGCACTTAATCCAAAACAGATTCATTCATCTTTATCGTTTTAATGAACCATCTTGTGCACAGCAAGAGCCACTCCATTCTTTCTAATAATATTCAAAGACATATATTGTACAAAGTGTTTGAGATATGATAAGACACAATAAGCCGCTATTTTCAGGGAGTTCCTTTAGATTCTCCGACGTTGCTTTGGAGGTTTTGTTTGCATCTCTTCAGCTTCTGTTGTAGAGACAGACAATACCTAATAAAAAGAAGATTTTTTTTTTAAATTGATGAATTTACCCATTAATTTTTACAAGATACTTTCAAGCATAACATTATGGTGTTTTTTTTTAGCTTTTCCTTTATAATGTCTCTCTCCCATATACCACTTACTTAAAAAAGGCAAGTGGTTTATTCTCTGCTCTTTGCTGATTGTATCATGAACGAATCCTTAAATTGCAAGCAGTAGCAGCAAAATAAGGGTCATGGTAACTGACGTCGTATTTAAATGTAAGTTTTGTTGGCACTACGTTCCTGTTTCCTCTCAGCACACACCTTCCAATTGTGCATAGTTCATCTCTGATACTCCCAGTCACGTCTTTGGATTCGCTCCCAAACAATTTGTAGTTCTGGATCCTTGTCCGACTCTTCTTCCATTTCCCTTGTTCTCAGTGCTCTTGGTGTAGAGTGTACATCAAAATTTTTTTACAAACGATTCTGCTGCTGTCTCTAGTGTAGCACACCTAACGCTTCTGCGGTCTCTCTACTCATGAGTGGCTCTCTGTGAGGGGAAACCATGTGCCCAGATTGAAAGTGGATGCTTAGACTCCAACAGTCCAAATACAGTGATCCACATCGCTGGAAAGAACAATACAGCTGACTCATTATCCAGATTGCTGAAGGCAGACAAGCTGCAAGGGTCTACACTGGAGACAGAAGCAGAATCGCTTGTAGGATTTCGACGAATAAACCAAAGTGTTTATGTTCAGTGCCCTTGAAATGTGTTTATTACATTCGGATCAAGGCGAGGATCTGACAAATAGGAACAAAAGCATATTATCTGACTTTCCTCAAATGGATACTCCCACCTAACTATGCTTGCATGCTTAGGTGGGAGTAATTACCATGGGTGAGAGTAACCCTAAAAACAAAACTGGATATATTACCCAGGGAAAACCTATTTTTTGGGGATTCTTCATTGCCATGGTGAGGCCCAATGCAAACTAGAACTATACTTTATCTTCTGTTTAGGCACTGATTCAAAATGTTGACTGTTTCGCTTTGTATAGATTTTGATGTATTTAGCTTTTTAATCTTTCTTCTCTTTCACTGATCAGACTTTCCCAGTTGTTCATATGCACGCCTTTCTATTCTTCTGATCAAAGATCCTGAAGCCGAAATGTTAACTTTGTTTAGTTGAACCTGCTACTCAAACTGCTGGACATTTTCAACAACTTGTTTTTAAGTTAAAAAATTGCTTACCTCTGTAAGTTTATTTCGAATCAAAGACGCAGAGATATTTAAGGAATTATCCTCCATGTCTACTTTTGGCATATCTGGACATTTTGGTCCTATTATTGGGGCATTATCAGCAGGTAATCTGTCAAATACATTAATGTCCATTTGCTGGTTTATTTTCTTCTTGACCTGCAGCTGCATATTCCTGGGAACAAATCTTGAGACACAAGTTCTGAAGTTAGAGACCCGTGCTTTTGTTTCTGAACGCCGTATGTTCTTAGAATCATTAGATTTGTCCAAATTTTGCTTGTGGGAAAAAGGTAATGGAGATTCATAGCAGTTTTTCATACAACGGACATCTTCATGTAATATTGCATGTGACAAAGACACTTGCGGATTTTCTTGTCTGAACCTTGATATGGAAAAAGACTGTTGGCCATCTTCCTGTGGTGGAGGCAATAACATTGGGTAACCATACATGGTAAAATCGGCATTTCTTTCTTGCTGGTCAGGTTCTGAACTTTCACATTGTTCAGGCTTTTCAGAACGTCTTCCTTTCATGACAGTTGGTGACATAACTGCATTTCCACCGTATTTTACTCCCATATACTGATCTGCACCTCAAAATAAAAGTATTGAAGAGAATTATTCGCTATTTAAGAAATTGCATCCTTATTATAACTATAAAACTGTGTGTGTGTGTGTGTGTGTGTGTGTTTTATTTGTTTGTGTGTGATCACATCTACTCGAAAAAAACGACGCACGAACGGGAAATCTTTTACAAAAAAAAGTTCTAAGATAGACAAAAATGCTGGAGAAACTAAGAGATACGTTGATATAGTGATAATTGACAGGAGACTGTCAGCACAGGAACTAATCACTTTGTCAGTGCTGGAACGGATAGATAATAAAGGGAAATTATTACACGGCTGTTTTGTCTTAAGAGAACCTTCACATTAAATGTCACCGCTCCCCACTACCATCTTGTGACTTTTATAATTTATGGTATAATATTAAATGAAACAAACTCTGCCTGAAATTAGTATCCCTGCTTTATTAGATTTTCTACTGCACTGCTTTTGCTGAATCTGAAAATGTATTACAATAAAATGTACAAAATATTTTTATTGTTAAAGTGCAGCTGCGTGCATTAGAATGCAACAAGCTATGCACGACAATAAAATAAATAAATTACAATTTAAATTAAAGTTAGTTGCTTAAGGTAACTACTTCATTGAAAAGCAGTTTAAAGAAAATCACAATAAAATGTTTTAATTATTGGGTTTTACCTGACCAGTTATTACAATTTGCTGGATACAGCGCACAAGGCAAACAGATACACTTTACATTTGAAGGATGATCCTTCATCCTTTCACAGATGAAGGAGGATGTAATAATTTGTTTTTAAAAAGCACTGCTCTACCAATTGTTGCCTGTTTTTTTGAGGGTTGCAAGAATGAAAAGTTGAAATTAAAAATGTTTTATTGTGAAATAAACAATGCATTCAACATAATGTAACCATTTTCCTGTTTGGATATAACAAACTATTTCTGGCTATGCTGTAAAGTGACAAAATGGAAGCTATTGACTAAAAAAACAAGTTCCATGAACATACCTCTATTGCCTGTTGTTCTCAATATGTACCTTCTCCTCTCATTTAATTTTGCTCTTGTATCCTCAATCGTTTCAAATTCAGGGGCATAACATACATGAAGCAAACCACCAAAAAAACTTTTCTCATCCTGTTTGCGTTTAGCTATTCTGGAAAAAAAAAATGATTAAAAGGCCTTAAGTACAATTTATAAGGGGATACTCATTTACAGAAAATAAACCTACAGAAAGTCCCCAGGTTACAACAGGGTTCTGTTCTCGAAAACCATTCGTATGTTGGAAGTGAACAAAAAAAGAGCGGGGGGGGGGGGGGGGACCACAAAATGATAGGAGAGTAAGCAGGCACTAGCCTGCTTCACTGAATGAGCAAGTCGGTTCAAAGCTCTCAGCTTTGCCCAGCTTGACCCTGGTGAGGCAAGAAATGACCTGTTCTTACACGACGGAAGATACCAATTAAATAGATTGGTTAGAATCAAAGTCATGTCCAATAAATCCAATACAAAAGGCAGTCCCATTTTTGCAATCATCATCTTTTACACAATTTTTTAAATGAATACAGATTTTACAAAGATTTATTGGAATTTCAGTGCCACAGAAATTAAACGGGACAGAAATTTTCTTATTTACAAATCATGTATCTTAATTATAGCAGGCAGCAGAGAAAAAATAAATACGAATTAAAGCCCTGTCCCACTGTACGAGTTCATTCAAGAGTTCTCCCCGAGCTTGCCCTGATTCGAACTTGGAGATTTACGGTAATGGCCCCTCATAAGTACTCGGGGCTCTCGTGGACATTTTTCAACATGTTGAAAAATCTTCCCGAGTCATCCCGAGCTTACCTGCCACTAGCGAGTCTTCCCGAGTGCCTGCCGTTAGCATTACGAGCCGCTAAGAGACGTCCCCGCTACGTTCATTCTACGTGCTTACCACAAGTTTGATTTTTTTTTTAAACTCAGGAGAGCATTTGAATGAACTTTTTATTTCATACATTATGTCAATTTAATGCATACAACTTTATCTAAGATTTTCAACTGATAACCACCCAACCCAGGATTGTTGCATATACAGTGCATTTTACATATTTTGGATATGTGGAACATATGAATAATGCATATCCTAAATACAAATCAATTATTAGACATACCATGAAGATAAATAAATCTGTTGCTTATTTGAACAATCCAATCATTGCAGATTAATCAATTTGATTATGGTACAAGAATTAAATTGAAAACATATTTTATGCATTAAGAAAATTATCCCGCTCATTACCTTGCGCTTTGTAACTTTTGGTACTTGATATGATAAACTTCAGTGAATTCCTCAGCTGGATATTCATCCAATGCAAAATATTCTTCAATGGTTCCATATAAAGCAAAGAGTTCAATCAGCTCCTTCATGACCCCCACAGCTGCCACTCCCTGGATTAGCAGGTGCCTGGATTCCAAATTTATTGTGTACACCTAGATCATGGTTACATATTATTGTGAATAAATCATAAAAAGATACAAGGAACATTTTAGCTGACACAAAATGCCTCCTTTAAATTTATTGCATATTCAAACAACAGATTCTACTCACAACAAATCTTCAACCTGAAATATTAACTTTTTTTCTGTCCTGATTGCCACTTGGCCTACTGAGTTTTTTTTGCATTTAGAATATTAAATCCTTGCAGTATACAAAAAGCACCCTTCTGCCCAACTTGCCTATGGCAACTAATATGCCCCATCTACACTAATTCCACCTGCTTACGTTTGGCCTATATCCCTCTAAACCTTTCCTATCCATGTACCTGTCCAAATGACAGGATTTTCATTTTTTATTTAAGGTTTCCAACTAAAAAACCTCCCACATTTTTGAAGTAATCAACATGTAGTTCAAATCCTGAAGTAATAACCAGAACACTTTCATTCTCCTCTGAAAGCTGTTGATCGTAACAAATAAGTTACATTGTATTCATAGGGTATAAAAAAAATCATGGGGCTGTAAAAATTCCATTGTTCCCTCGTTGGTACCCATGACAAATAAATTCGCTTGAAATTCATTTTAAGGTACAAGAAACATAAAATAGGAGCAGTCGTCCATTCCATCGCTCTAACCTGCCCTGCCATTGAACATGGTCGCGTTGAGCCTCATGTGTCCTTTTTTTGCCAGTTCCACATATCATTAAATTCCCTGATCTTTCAAAAAAATGTATCTACTTCTTCTTCAAACACTACAAATGATCACACCTCCCCAATTCTCCAGGATACAAGGGTTACATAGAGTGGTTGATATCTGCAACTCGCTGCCAGAGGCGGCAGCATGGAGCTATAACAACACGGACGCAAGTTAGTCTCAGATCGGTGGTGCGATCAGTTTCTGTGCTGATCGACTCGACAAGACGCCACAACTGCTTCACTCTCCAACTCAGCCACAAATGCCCTGCAGGTCTATTTTCTAAACCCAAGAGTAACCAAAACCCAAGACCATGAAGGCGACTCCACGGCAACCACCCGCGAACATGTGGCGACTGCATAGTCTCCTGCAGTTGCCCAAGTGGTAGAGGCCCTTTTACCTGTTCCTATTGGGAGGTTTCACAGCAGTTGGGTCACGACCCATGACCCGTACTGTTGCTACGCTACGCCAAGTGGAGTACACGCGATGAACTGCAGGTAAGCACTTACCATTGTTTCCAGCGTAGCGGGCCCGTTAAAACCCGCCGAAATTGTCAATTTTTGCACTGTAAATAATTATGGAAATCGGAATAAGCGTGAGAGACATTTAGCCTACTTCAGAATTCCAAAAGTGAGGAGAAATGACGGTAGATAGAAGCGAGAGCTGAAGGGACAACAACAGCCAGAGTGCTTGGTAAACATTGGCCGTTTGCTCACTGCATTTCATCAACTAAGGCATTATTTGTGTTTTTTCTTGATTCCTTTGGCATCTAAAAAGTTTCAGGTGATAAATCTGGCTGTATAAATTTAAAATCGCCCATGGTTCTCAAGTGGGTTTTTACATTCAAAAAGAAAACGCCTCTGAAGCAAAATTTACAGCCAGATTTATCACTTCTGAGACTTTTTAGATACCAAAGGAATCAAGAAAAACCACAAATAATGCCTTACTGTTGATGAAATGCAGTGAGCAAATTCGATAATTCCCAATATTTTCAATTCCGATATCTGCACGGCCAATGTTCGCCAAGCACTTTAGCTGTTGTTGTCCCTTCAGCTCTCGCTTCTCTTTACCTTCATTTCGCTTCACTTTTGGAATTCTGAATGTCTCTCACGCTTACCCGACTTCCACAATTTTTTACAACGCAAAAATTCAAAATTGTGGCTGTTTTTAACAGGTAGGAAAGTACGCGTTTCTTATATTAATAACATATATACCGGAAGTTACGGATGTCCTCCAGATGGATTGAGCGGCTCCGTGCGTCAAGCCCTATGACCCAGTGACCATACGTGCACACCCCCTATGGAGGATTAGAGCTGGGTCCAGGACCCCGACATCAACCAACTACATACATGTGAGGGAAAGAACTGCAGATGCTGGTCTAAATCGAAGAAAGACAAAAACTACTGGAGTAACTCAGTGGGATGGGCAGCATCTCTGGAGAGAAGGAATGGGTGACGTTCAGACCCGAAACGTCAGTCTCGACCCGAAACGTCACCCATTCCTTCTCTCCAGAGATGCTGCCCATCCCGCTGAGTTACTCCAGCACTTTCTGTCTAACAGTTGTAGTTACAGTCAGAGCAGCAAAGATCTTATTAAATGATAGGAAAGACTCAAGAAGCCAACTGCTGCTAATTCATGAGTTTGCTTATAGGGTGATTTCACGAAAGGTCACTGGAGCGTAAATCCCCACTCACGTGACCGAAATTTTTAACTGGGGGACAAGCGTCACTTCCGGTACATGTTAGTGGATGGGAAAACACGCACTTTCACACCCGTTAAAAACATCGAAAACGGCCAGTTTTTGAGCTGCAATTAAGTGAGCCGGTCGGGATGACCGTGAGGAACAGCTACCTAAATTTACAGCCCAAAAAAAAGATAGAAACTAAGGTAAATACAAGAGGGAGCTGAAGGTGTAAACACAGCGGAAGTGCTAACGGACTTTTTTCTTGGAGATTTAAAGATCCAAAATATCGGGAATTATCGCGTTTGCTCGCCGCATTTCATCAAAAGTGGCATTATTGACTTTTTATCTTTATTCATTTGTTATATGAAAAGTATTAAAAGTTAGAAACCCGTCACTAAAATTGCAAAATCGCCCATGGATCTCGGGTGAGTTTTAACATGCAAAATGAAAACGCTTCTGAAGCTCCATTTAAATAATCGTAAACTCTCAATGCGTTTTGAAATCAATTTTACTGAGATGCAAGCTTACGATTATTTAAATGGTAAATGGAGCTTCAGAAGCGTTTTCATTTTGCATGTTAAAACTCACCCGAGATCCATGGGCGATTTTGCAATTTTAGTGACGGGTTTCTAACTTTTAATACTTTTCATATAACAAATGAATAAAGATAAAAAGTCAATAATGCCACTTTTGATGAAATGCGGCGAGCAAACGCGATAATTCCCGATATTTTGGATCTTTAAATCTCCAAGAAAAAAGTCCGTTAGCACTTCCGCCGTTTTTACACCTTCAGCTCCCTCTTGTATTTACCTTAGTTTCTATCTTTTTTTTGGGCTGTAAATTTAAGTAGCTGTTCCTCACGGTCATCCCGACCGGCTCACTTAATTGCAGCTCAAAATCTGGCCGTTTTCGATGTTTTTAACGGGTGTGAAAGTGCGTGTTTTCCCATCCACTAACATGTACCGGAAGTGACGCTTGTCCCCCAGTTAAAAATTTCGGTCACGTGAGTGGGGATTTACGCTCCAGTGACCTTTCGTGAAATCACCCTATACAACTGAACGAATGTTTGTATGTACAAGAAGTTCGATGTACTTTCATCCGGCTGGCTTGAAATATTTGTGGCCACTACAGAGCAGTGAAACTGGAATTCTCTGCTGGAGGAAGACCATTGGATACGCGGAGCAAGAAGAAGGGTTTCGGCCCGAAACGTCGCCTATTTCCTTCGCTCCATAGATGCTGCTGCACCCGCTGAGTTTCTCCAGCATTTTTTGTGTACCTGCAACATTTTAGATGCCTTATTAATTAGAATCTGCTCGATAAATATTGTGGCAGGACTTACCTTAACAGCCCTCAGTCGGCGACCCTCCCTGTACTTGGGCCGTGTGAAGCACACATCTTTCTGCTGGTGGTGCTTCAGTGCCTCCACATCAAGAGCCGCCATCTTGGGCCGCGGGAAGGCGCAAGCCCCGCCCTTCCACCGCAAGCCCCGCCCTTCCACCGCAAGCCCCGCCCTTCCACCGCAAGCCCCGCCCTTCCACCGCGCCTATTGGACTAGTGTCGATGGGATGGGGGGTGGGGGGGGGGGAAGGACCCGGAGCCCGATCCATTGAAGCCCCCGCGTGCTGCCTGTTTGGAATGCATTTTAAAATTGTAAACGCAGTGTTCTGCGCCTAACGGACGGAGGTGGCCGCTGGCTTTGAGCGGAGGCGCGAGGGGGTGGCAGCTCCGCCGAGCCAGACGATGCCGCGCGCCGGTCTCGGGACCGTGTGCGTGCAGCTCCGACTCAGCAACGCCAAGGACTGCTTCCTGCACCTGCCTCCCCAGCCCGTGTCGCAGCTGCAGCTGCTGCAACAACAACAGCAGCAGCAGGAGGAGGTGAGGGCAATACATAGCTCGCTCTGTTGTCGGCCTCCAGTAGTAAGGCGGTGGACCGGGGAAGGGGGTGGTATCCATCACTAAGGTTGCAGACGCTCGGTTAGTTACATCCCTCAATTTGAGCTGCAGTTTAAAGATTTCAAGCCACTTCCTATAAATGACCGCACACAAAAATGCTGGAGAAACTCAGCGGGTGCAGCAGCATCTATGGAGCGAAGGAGACAGGCAACGTTTCGGGCCGAAACCCTTCTTCAGATTGATAGGAGGGAGGCGGGGAGAAGAAAGGAAAAAGGAGGAGGAGGAGCCCGAGGGCTGAGGTAGGAAGGGGAGGAGACAGCAAGGGTTAACAGAATTGTGAGAATTCAATGTTCATGCCCCCAGGATGCAGACTCCCCAAGCGGAATATGAGGTGCTGTTCCTCCAATTTCCGGTGTTGCTCACTCTTGCCGTGAAGGAGGCCCAGGACAGAGAGGTCGGATACGGAATGGGAGGGGGAGTTGAAGTGCTGAGACACCGGGAGGTCAGCTTGGTTAGTGCGGAGGTGTTCGGCGAAACGATCGCCAAGCCTACGCTTGGTCTCACCGATATAGATCAACTGACATCTAGAGCAGCGGATGCAATAGATGAGGTTGGAGGAGGTGCAGGTGTCGCACCTGGAACGACTGCTTGGGTCCTTGAATGGAGTCGAGGGGGGAGGTAAAGTGACAGGTGTAGCATCTCTTGCGGTTGCAAGGGAAAGTGCCCGGGGAAGGAGTGGAGCGGGAGGGAAGGGAAGAATTGACCAGGGAGTTGCGGAGGGAGCAGTCTTTGCGGAAGGCAGACGGGGGGAGATGGGAAGATGTGGCGAGTGGTGGGGTCACGTTGGAGGTGGCGAAACTGACGGAGGACTATTTGTTGTATGTGCCGGCTAGTGGGGTGAAAGGTGAGGACCAGGGGGACTCTGCCCTTGTTGCGTGTGGGGGGGATGGGGAGAGAGAGCAGTGTTACGGGGTATGGAGGAGACCCTGGTGCGAGCCTCATCTATAGTGGGGGGGGGGGGAACCCCTGTTCCCTGTTCCCTGAATGAGGACATTTGCGATGCCCTGGTGTGGAACTGGGAGCAGATGCGGGGTAGACGGAGGAATTGGGAATAGGGGATGGAGTCCTTACAGGAAGCAGGGTGGGAGGAAGAGTAATCAAGATAGCCGTGGGAGTCAGTGGGTTTATAGTGGATGCCGGTCAGAAGTCTATCACCTCACTATCTCCATCGAAGGTGATAGACTTCTGACCGACATCCACTATAAACCCACTGACTCCCACGGCTATCTTGACCAATATTCCTCCCACCCTGCGTACTGTAAGGACTCCATTCCCAATTCCTCCGTCTACGCCGCATCTGCTCCCAGGATGAGGTGTTCCACACCAGGGCATCGCAATTGGCCTCTTTCTTCAGGGAACGGGAGTTCTCCTCCCCCACTATAGATGAGGCTCGCACCAGGGTCTCCTCCATACCCCGTAACACTGCTCTCTCCCCATCCCCCCCACTCGCAACAAGGGCAGAGTCCCCCTGGTCCTCACCTTTCACCCTACTAGCCGGCACATACAACAAATAGTCCTCCGTCAGTTTCGCCACCTCCAACGTGACCCCACCACTCGCCACATCTTCCCTTCTCCCCCCCCCCCGTCTGCCTTCGCAAAGACCGCTCCCTCTGTAACTCCCTTGTCAATTCTTCCCTTCCCTCCCGCTCCACCCCTTCCCCGGGCACTTTCCCGTGTAACCGCAAGAGATGCTACACCTGTCGCTTTACCTCCCCCCTCGACTCCATTCAAGGACCCAAGCAGTCGTTCCAGGTGCGACAGAGGTTCACCTGCACCTCCTCCAACCTCATCTATTGCATCCGCTGCTCTAGATGTCAGCTGATCTATATCGGTGAGACCAAGCGTAGGCTTGGCGATCGTTTCGCCGAACACCTCCGCTCGGTCCGCACTAACCAACCTGACCTCCCGGTGGCTCAGCACTTTAACTCCCCCTCCCATTCCGTATCCGACCTCTCTGTCCTGGACCTCCTTCACGGCCAGAGTAAGCAACACCGGAAATTGGAGGAACAGCACCTCATATTCCGCTTGGGGAGTCTGCATCCTGCTGGCATGAACATTGATTTCTCACAATTCTGTTAACCCTTGCTGTCTCCTCCCCTTCGTACCTCAGCCCTCGGGCTTCTCCTTCTTTTTCCTTTCTTCTCCCCACCTCCCCCCACCCCCTATCAGTCTGAAGAAGCGTTTTGGCCCGAAACGTTGCCTATCTCCTTTGCTCCATAGATGCTGCTGCACCCGCTGAGTTGCTCCAGCATTTTTGTGTACCTTTGATTTTCCAGCATCTGCAGTTCATTCTTAATCCTATATATGACCACTAGGTCGTGGCTTCATTGTTGAAGGTGCCTCCCCTCACCCCCAATCATTCTCATCTTTCAGACGGTTGCAAAACCTCTCATGACACTTGCATTGCAAGGTGATTTAATTAAAAAATTTGCTGGTAAATAAGGCAAATCGAACAAAACCTTTTTGGGGAGCAAATGCACATTTAACTTTTGGGGCAAAAGATGTGAGGATAATTAAAAACTGTTTTGCTTAATTAAAGGCTAATATAATTGTGGGTTACAAGAGTTAGGAATTTTACAATATTTTGACCCACCTACCCTTCCATCCTGCACTGCTCCCCCCTATTCATCCTGTAGTGATCGCCCCCATCCATCCTGTAGTGTCCCCCCCCCCATCCATCCTGCAATGATCCTCCCATCCATCCTGCAGTGAATCCCTCCCCTTTCATCCTGTCCTGAACCCCCCGCCCCCACCCATCCTGTACTGACCCCCCCATCCATCCTGTACTGATCCCCCTTTTCCATCCCGTACTGATCCCCCCCCCCCCATTCAATCCCCACTGACATCCCCCGCGCTCTCCCCTCACAATTTTACCTACTCCAACCAACACGCACAAATTCCCCAGCCTCAATCAATCCATCCATCCTGCACCAATTGCCTTCTCAAAACTCCCCCCTCTTCCCCCCCCCCCCTATCTATCCATCCCGCACTGATTAACCAGTTTGACTGTATTGTAAACAAAACTCCCATAAAAATTCAGTTGAAATTTTAACGTTAATTCTGAAGTGGGAATGGTGGAAACAGCGTTTATCAATACATTTTTTAAAATCTGGTGCGTAGAAACTGGGTATCTTCATTGCTGTTCACAACACGTACATCTAATCTGAATGTCTGGTAATGTGGCGTTTTGACACCTTTAAACATGTTGCCAAAAGAACATTTGCTACAGTTATGTCCTTTGGCCATCTCTTGTCAGTTAGTGTACTGTTTAACCTGTCAGATGAGTCTAGTCGGTTTTAACAGCTATTATCATAAAATGCCTTTAGACATTTCCTTGCAACCTGTATATTTTGTTGTGGATGAATTATGTGGGAAGTGAGTGTTTATGTACCAATAGCAATAACGACCCATGCTATGGCCATGTCATGAAAATTTTCGGTCCTTCACAGTAAACATGCTTGCATCAATCTGTAGTGTGCATGGTTAAGCATATATGTTACCATCGTCCAGGATTTATTGACACAGGTTGATCATACACTGAATAATCCAACCACATTTTTGTTTTGAAGTGGAAAGAAATAATAGAAATTGCATTCATTGCAATGTGTAAAAAGAGTTGAGATACTGTATTATAATTATGCTGCATGTCATTGTGGTATATATCATGTCTTGATTGGTGAATATGTTTAGTTTGTGACTTTATTTGAAGCAGAAATAATATGTGAATGCTTCATTGAGCATAATTCCGACTGGTAACTACGCACTTCGACCGAGCACATTATCGCACGTGTCATGCAAGCCTTCTTAAATGACCACCTAAACTGTCATTTGGCAACCTAAAAAGCTGCCTAGGTTGCCCGGCTGACAGAGAAAAAAAGCCCTGCAGATTAAGTCCACTCCGCTTGTAGAACTGGTTTATCAGGAGTGGAATGTTTGCTATGGGAGTTCTGTTTACAATACAGTCAAACACATGCATCCTTGTTCTTGAGGAGCAAAGGGCCTGTCCCACTTGGCCGTCATTTGCGCGTAATTTACGTGACATCATTTACGCGTCACGACGCACGACGCGCGCATTGTGACACGCATGTGATGCGCGCATGGTGTGTGTCCTGGGATGTCAGGACTTTCATATGAAGAAAGACTGGATAGACTTGGCTTGTACTCGCTAGAATTTAGAAGATTGAGGGGGGGATCTTATTAAAACTTACAAAATTCTTAAGGGGTTGGACAGGCTTGATGCAGGAAGATTGTTCCCGATGTTGGGGAAGTCCAGAACAAGGGGTCACAGTTTAAGGATAAGGGGGAAATCTTTTAGGACTGAGATGAGGAAAACACTTTTCACACAGAGAGTGGTGAATCTCTGGAATTCTCTGCCACAGAAGGTAGTTGAGGCCAGTTCATTGGCTATATTTAAGAGGGAGTTAGATGTGGCCCTTGTGGCTAAAGGGATCAGGGGGTATGGAGAGAAGGCAGGTACAGGATACTGAGTTGTATGATCGCCATGATCATATTGATTGGCGGTGCAGGCTCGAAGGGCCGAATGGCCTACTCCTGCACCTATTTTCTATGTTTCTATTACGCGAGCAAGGTGCGTGATGACATAGGCAGTGACGAGGGCCGCGCGCGGCGTCACAGGATTTTGTGATGTACAAAATCTTCGCGCTCCATCTGCGTGACGCGCAAATGACGGCCAAGTGGGACAGGCCCTTAAGTCTTCTGGTCCACCTTTGACTTGACAATACTGGCAGCCTCCAGATTTTCGATTGTTTCTTTGAGGACAAGATTGTCAAATTTGAGGTGTCTCACATCCTCTTCCCTGTCCTTTAGTTTTTCATAAACTTTTCTGTACTGGTGAATTGAAACTCTTTTTCTTACTGCCACGAAATTTGAGCAATTGTCGATATGCTTTTTTAAGTCTCAAAAACTCTGCCTTGGTTTCAGCAAGCTCTCTTACAAAAGTATTCCCACGTAATTTGGTTTTGAGTTCCTGAATCTTTCTGTCTTTTAAATCTATTTGGTTTTGTTTTCTCTTTAAGGCTTGATTAACTACACGTTTGGGAGTTTTCAACTGTGTCCTAAGTTCACTGATCTTTGTGCGATACTTTAGTGCAAGAGCGACCTTGGATGTGGACAGAAAGTTTAGTCTTCTTCGTTTTCTGTTTCCTTGGTGAAAGACTTAGAAATTCTCTGCTACATCTTGTTGAAACACTAGATGTCGATGGAATTAGTTCAGGAGAGGCAATAGCTGTCGTTGGCGTTGCTAGATTCAGTGGAGGATGCAGACTATGACTGTCATCGCCCATGTCCTCAGTGTCTTGAAATATGGGCTCTTGGCTTTCGGCTGATGTCAAGGATTCAGAATCTTGAGCACCAGGCGGTGGAATGTCATCTAAAGAAATGTGTTGACGGCCTTCTGGAAGTTTAAAAGTTTCATCACAAATTTTCATAAATACTCCAAGTTCCTTGGGATTGCTGAGTTTTTTAAACTTAAGCGAAGTCCGGTTAACGAGAGTCCTCACCCTTGAGTTAACAGCAGCAAATGAATAGCCTTCTGCATCCATCAAAGAGAAATGTGAACCCAGCGATTTCTCAGTTTCAGACAGACTTTTTCCAAATGAGGTATACAAGTACAAGATGTGTCCATTTTTAAGATCCCTCTTAGACTCGGGCATGACAGAGAAATTCACTTCAAGGTGAACTCTAGCTATGCCTGGCTGGGCTTTTGGATTGACAGTTTTGCATTTCTTCTTCGGAGACATCTGTTTGAAATGTAAAGAAAAAAAACACTGAACAGCATTAACAGAAAAAAGCTATTATTTGCAGTTTTAGAAAAAAAGATAGAAATGACAGTTAAACGCAACAAAAAATTCATATTCATCAGTTTCATCAAATCAATAAATTCATCTAAATTCAATTATTAGATCTAAACATCTATCCATTTCTTAAGAAAAGGCTAACATTTTTAAATAGCCTGTATCCAAATAACAAATAACAAACTGATCCTATTCACACAAGAATTCACAATATAACATGATTTTTAAATCTCACTTTGTCATGAACTTAAATGCCAAATGGAAGAAATTTAATGTTTAATTCCCATAAATTAATCCAGCAACATCCACTCTCAAGATAATCGAAATCATTATTTATTGCACAATACATCTGACTAAAACTGTACTGTGGATATTTAGTATGAAAATATTGATCATGCATAGACAATAACACAAAATATAGATGATTTAGATGTTCTTATGACATGATTGTGCAAAAAAATAATTAATTTGATTATCTTGAGAGTGGATGTTTCTGGAAACTGATCGATTGGAATGTTGCCGTTGCCAAGAATTTTAAGCCCATATCGGCAGGCAAGACACGGCTGATTCGTATGGGGGCCTAAATAACATTTTCACATCATAAGATTAAAATGAAGCCACACCAAAAAGCAAGATAATATGTTACATAAACAACATACCTTTTGTTTTATCCTGATATTGACCACCTGACAATTACTTGTTTTATCCTGATATTGACCACCTGATATTATCCTGACCACCACGGGCGCCGGGGAGCTGGCCAGCCCTGCCTGCAGTCTGTTCGTTTTTTCAACTTTTTGTTATTTTTAGCGTATGTTTAAAGTTTGTTTTTATGTTCTTCAGTTTGTTGCGGGGGGCAGGGAGAGGGGGGAGGGGATCGGGGGAAACCTTTTTTCAAGTCCTTACCTTCCCGGAGATGTGATCATTTTTCGGATCACATTCTCCGGGCTCTGCGGCCTACCAACGCTGGAGCTGGGAGCTGCCTCGGACTGTCGTGAGCCCCACCGTGGGGCGCGGACTTACCATCGGAGTGGATCCCTTGCCTGGGATCGAGACCACCGTGGACTTACCAACAAAGGCTCGAAGTCTCGGGAGAGGCAAGTCGGGAGCTCCAACGCCGCAGAAGGTTCGTCCAGCCTCGACGCGAGGTTCGATCGCCCGGCGGGGGGGAGCTGACAACCCCCCGATGCAGGAGCTGAACGCTTCGATGCGGAGGGCCCGAACGCCGCTGGCAACGGGAATTAAGACCGTCCCATCAACGGAGGGCTCGAGGCCCCCGACCAAGGAAGAACAAAGGAAGAGACTTGAACTTTATTTCGCCTTCCATCACAGTGAGAAATGTGTAGGAGTCACTGTGGTGGATGTTCATGTTAAATATGTTTTTGAATCTGTTGCTTTTAATTGTATGACTGACCTGGCTAGTGAAATTCCTCGTATGTTGCAAAACATACTTGGCGAATAAAATCTGAAGACACACACACACACACTCACACTCACACCACCCCCCCTCCCTTGATATTATTTTAATTCTCACGCATAGCCCCCAACCCGCAGGCGTGTCTGGAGAGGGAGGGGAGGTAGAGAGATGGGGACAGAGAGAGAGAGAGGGGCAGAGACAGAGGCTGAGCGAGCCAGCCGACTCTTTTGAATAACCGGGGGGGGGGGGGGGGGGGGAGGAGTGATCGGGGGCGGTGACGACGCGTATGGAGCAGACCCATTGTGACGTCATCAGCGAAAGACAGTGATTTTCAAATGCAACGTTTTTTCAGATTTTTGAACATTTTCAGTAATGACTCGAGAAATAAAGTCTGAAATCTGAAAGGCTGAATTTCAGCGAGAGATAGCCTAGTTACCTGCAAAACTATGGCCATTTTCTTGTGTAACTCGGACAACTTTTAGATTGCTCCTGAAGTTGCCGATAGCTCTGCTATTCATGCTGTTTTCCAAGAATATGCCTCGATATTACAAATTTTAAAATGTTTTAGTTGGATTTAAGTATTTTGGCCCTTCACCCCACCGAGACCACGCCGACCCTTTCACACCAGCACAATATTATTCCACTTTCCTTGCACACAAGGGGCAATTTACAGAAGCCAATTAACCACGTCTTGGGAATGTGGGAGGGAACTTTAATTTATATTTAAATGTTCACTTAAATATTTCCCAATTTGAATAAGTTTGGAAATTTTTAATGTTTTTAAACTTGGGAGGTTCCCTAGCTCGTAGGTGAAACAAATTATTTACACCTAGAAACAAGGAACTGCAACTGCTGGTTTACAAAAAAGGGACAGGAAGTGTGGGAGTATCTCAGCGGGCAAGGCAGCATCGATGGAGAACAGGGATCTGTTCTTTGTTATTTTGGATCTGGACCTTTCTTCCCACAAATAGGTGACGGGTTGGGTCGGGACCCAAGATGTCACGTATCCAAATTATTTACGTCGGTAGCTATGCTTTCAAAATTCCCGATGAGATGCTAAATGGTTTGTGGAAAAATATCCTGAGAGAGAGTTGAAATTAATATCTGGAAGTTTTATTTGAACTCCAAATTCTTCCAGTCAGTGGAAATCCCTTCTATTGTCACAAATAGTTCTATTGGGAGGTTGCATGGCAGTCGAGGTCACGACCCGTGACCTGTACTGTTGCCACGCAACGCCTTCTGGAGTATAAATGTCAGGTAAGCACTTACGAATAGTCTATGGCTGCCAGTACAGTGGACCCATCTTTTGTCCCAGCATCCGGACTCCACGCTGACTGGTTCCACACTGGCGGATCCCGGGCCGTGTATTCCCACGGCCGGTGTTTAGCAGCTGAAACGCCCGGGGGGGGAGTCACCCCATGTGGAGGTCGGGGTCGGGGGGTGAATCACCCCGTGTGTGGGTCGGGGCTGGGGGGGGGGGGGGGGAAAACACCCCGTGTGGTGGTGGAGGTCCTGGGGTCGGGGGGGGGGGTGAATAACCCTTGTGTGGGGGTTGGGGTCCGGTGCTGGTGCACCTGGTGACCAGGTGGGCAGAGGGACCAGACTGTCCTCAACTCTGCTGCAGCTGACGGGGACGTTGCCGGGTTTATGGCCCCGTATGTCCTGAGCCGCGGCCCCGCCCCACCCGGCCCCGTGTGTGTGGGCACTGCCGACCCACAGTGCGGTAGCACAGGGGGAGACGGGGCAGCTGTGGCCGGACATCGCTGGCCCCGGGGGGGGGGGGGGGGGGAGGAGAGTGGGGGCTGTCCCGAGGGATCCGCTCCTTCGGCCGCTTGCACCTTGGCGCTCGGGTTCAGACTGGAGGGTGACTCCAGCCCCGGGCAGTCGTGGGCCGGGACTTGCCCTCAATCCGCCGGCACACTGCTCTTTCGCAAGTCAGTGAGCAGCAGTAATTTTGGCTGTTTTCTGTCACAGTTACCCCTATTTCCACAATATTTTACGGTGCAAAAATGGACCATTTTGGTGGTTTCTAGCAGGCAAGAACGTACGTGTATCGTGTGTTACTAGTGTATGCCGGAAGCTGCGTTGTACTCCAGAAGGATTGAGCTACTCCGTGCGTCATGCCCTTTGACCTGATGACCTTACGTGCAAACCCCCTATATTGTGCTTCAAATAATGAACATGAAACACAGACTATTTGTTTACTTTGGAGATCTCATTTCATTTTTATACCGTATTCTCAGGCACAGCTGGTGAAATTCTATTGTTTCATATCCATAGATCTTTGTTGCGATTAGTCTGTTAACCACTTTTATATATTTTTTAATCCACGGGGAGCTTATTTTTATTGTTGCTCTGTCTACAATATTTAGTGCCAAGCAATTGAATTATCCTGGGATCTTAAACAGACAGCATTCCTAAGCTGGGTGGCACGCAGATCTACAGGACTTGAAGAAGGAAACATTGCAGAGATCAGTAGACATTTTGGACAAAAACTTGGAGTCAAAGATGGAGAACAGGTCTATAAATCATTTTTTATAAGCTTCAAAACTTCTTTAAGAATCATTAAAGGAAGGTCTGATTGGCATTTGTTCCGACTGTCAATGTTTTACATGCAACAGTTTCTCTTATCTTTTGATTCAGCTCTTTTTATTTTAATGCATTTTCTCACTTAATTCCCCCAACATCTGCATCCTCTGGCATTGTTTCAAGGCATTGACTATTTTTACAATTATCTTGATTCCACATTTTGTGCTCTCTCTACAATATCTTGGATTGCTTTCTGAACTTCAAATCCTAGACACCACCAGCTTGAATGCTTGACTGTGTCTTGGTCTAAGTGCTAACTTGGTCTAACTTGACTCCTTCGCATAGTAACATATTACATTTGTGATCAAATTAGCATAACCTTTCAACATAATTAAGTATAGAAATTATTCTAAGCTAATTTTCTTCACTACCAATCTTCTTTGGCACTTTTTTCATGACCTTCCATTTAGATCTGGGATACATTGTAACAGATTAATGTGCACAAACTAATCAGTCTGATCAGCTGCTTGAGACATCACTGACATAATTCACATTTCTCAGCTATTTTGTGGTGCCCATTTGTAATAATGTCTCTTCTGTCACACTTACTTTGCTGTACCCATGCGTGTATGTAATCCCATGGTTGCTGTCTTGTTTCCCCTTTATTAAATTATTTTGCCCCCCTCACACTTCCTACTTCCCCAACATTGCACCATTGATTGCGGTCACATGCTTTTACTTTGGTGACAGAGCAATTACTTTACATTTGCTTTCTGTTTTCCAGGTATTTCTCAGGCCTTGTGCACAAGTCTCTTCCTGTCAAAAGGCAGTTGTGGAACCTCTGTCTCCTGATGACTGGGACATATTGGTAACGTATTATTTTCTTAACGGTTGCTTACAAAAGATAATCATCTGTTGTAAAGATATAAATATCTTTCTTACATTCTACAGTTTGGTCCATAATCATGAACTAACTCTGTATTCAAACACAACTGGCCACCAATGGGAAATTACATGCGTAGTTACAGTGCTGTGTTCTTCTCATTGTTGAGGTGCTGATAGTGTGAAATTCCACAAGTCCAGCGTTATACCTTTGGAAAATTCCAATACCAACATTGCATCAGTTGCAGGTGTTTAATGTTCTTAGAATCTGTAATTTTAACAACTACTAACATAAAGCTAAACACTAAGTGCTGAACTAGCTCTGTGGGTCAGCGAGCATCCATGGAGGGAATGGATATGTGATGTTTCAGATTGGGACCCTTCGTACAGTCTGAAGAAGGGTCCTGACCCAAAACAGAGTCTAACCATTCCCTCCACAGATGCTGCCTGACCTGCTTGAGTTTTGCTCAAGATTCCAGCATCTGCAGTCCATTGTATCTTCAACTAATTTAAGGTTATTTGTCTTTTTTTTTGTGAAAATCTTTGAACTATTATTCATATAAATTTTCTTCAAAATTGAATATATAATTTTTTTATTTTAAGGTTATAGCTAAATATAAAAAATACCCCAAAATATGGAATTTACTTTATTTTTCAGGAGCTCCATAGTACATCACTTGAAAGGCACATTATGGATCAGATCAGGATAGTCTTTCCAGGAGGAGTATTTCCATTGTGGATAGAGAAACATACTGTCATATATATTGAAGTTGGTAAGTTAGTTGAAGTCAGTCAATAATGTTTTTGCTCATTTATATTCATGCTGAAAATTTGATTGGATTATAAAGGAAAATCAATCTAGCATGACATGTCTTGTGGCAAGTTCCAGATTTCTGAGATCTTAGTAGATATTTCTGCATAACACAATTTTGTGAGTGATTTAAAAATGGAATGGTGCCTAATGTTTGAGCAGAGGTTAGTGACTTGCATTTTAACCAATTGCAAAAACCTTTCCACTACCTAACACATAAGAGATTAACAAAATGATGGAATATTCCCCAATAACCAAACATCTCCGATAACACTCAAAAATGTTGACACCATCCGGATAAGGTAGCCGGCTCATTTAATTTTTTGCACCCCATCCTTTCATAAGTTCACTTGATCACCAGCTGTGGCTGTTATGTGCACCATCCACAAAATGCTGTAACCGGCTAACCTCCAGACACACAATTCCTGCCACCAAAAAGAACAAGAGGAGCAAATACATGGGAAACACGTCACCTACAGTTTCTCCTGTAATACTTGCACTACCTTAATTTGGAAATAGATCATGCTGGCTTCTAGCACAGTTAAAGGTCTAAATCATTACATTCCCTATCTCTGTGGTGTCAGAAAAGCACTTGGCATGGAAATAGGCCCCTTCGCCAGTGACTCCATACTGACCATTCACCACATATTTTAATTAATTCCACGTCAACCACATTTTATTTCCCACATAGTCCCATCGGCTCCCCTGGATTCTATTGTCACATTTGCACCAATATTTACTGAGCACACTTTTGGGATATAACCATATAACCAATGCAAGGACACCAGAGCTCCTGAAGGTAATCCTTGTGATCATAAGGTTCAAGCTCCACACAGATGACACCTGCGAAAAGCATTGAACTTGGGCCTCTGGGATTGTGAGGCAGAAGTTGATTGTAAACCGAGATGAGACGAACTTTTTTTCACACAGAGAGTGGTGAATCTCTGGAACTCTCTGCCACAGAGGGTAGTCGAGGCCAGTTCATTGGCTATATTTAAGAGGGAGTTAGATGTGGCCCTTGTGGCTAAGGGGATCAGAGGGTATGGAGAGAAGGCAGGTACGGGATACTGAGTTGGATGATCAGCCATGATCATATTGAATGGCGGTGCAGGCTCGAAGGGCCGAATGGCCTACTCCTGCACCTAATTTCTATGTTTCTATGTAAAGTTAAAGACGGTGACTCAGCACCATTTTTTCAGAGGCAATAAAGGGTGGCCTTACAAGAAACAAAAAGACCAGAAAAAAAAATTAGGAATGTGGCAGAGATGGCATAGAAGAGCACTGGATGCTTTTGAGATTCAGAAATATGTCAAGGAATAATCAAACCTGGGTCTGCACCTTGGGTTCCCAGGTTTGATTTTGAGTTCTTGATTTCAATTACGTCATTGTTATTTGTCAACACATGAGTAAACACTGCATTGGAAAGAAAGGAATAATTGTACCAAGCATATATTAATATAGCTTTTCAGTTGTTAAAAGGAAGCTCGGATAGTCTTGCTATTGAAAGAAAAGCATTACATTTTTTTTGACTGGGACAACAAACAAAATGCTTGGTGATATTGAACAAGCAGCCTGCCAAAGATCCTAGTCAAATGGAAGGCTGGCTCCAACTGTTCTGTCCTTGAATGATGTACACAAATGGATATTAGAACTTACCCCATTTTTCGCTTGATTTAAGAAATTAGTCAGCATTATTTATGGAACTGCAGTGCAGTGCTTTTACAGTAGTACGTCATTGATTGTAAAGTACTTTGGGGTATCCTCACATCATTAAAAAACAATATATGTGCAATTCTTCCACATTCTCTTTTTATGGTCTAGGCTCTCTAATGCCCTCTGCTGCATATGGAAGGTTGGAACGCTACACTGAACTCATTGTCTCACCCAAACTGCGACACGTTGGTAAAAATTCTGTTGAAAAAGACATTTTTAATGAAGAGTTCAACTTGAACAGTAACAAAATGCAGCGTGAAAAATTAGAGAAGCCAAGTGAGTATTCTTCCAAGAGATTGTATGATCAACAAGGAATGAATGAACAACTTGCAATGAAACCTCAAGACATTTCCCAGAAAAGCATCATATCGGATATATGGCATTTGATAAAAAATATATTCGCAACAAATTTGGAACTCCTAGAACAGCAGCCATCCAAAGCAATGGACATTGATAATTTTTTGAGTACCTTCTCCAAGTCCATTGAAATGGACTCAATATTCAGACTATGTAAAAGATTTCCTTACAATTTAGACTCAATGCCATGGAACCAAATGCAATCTGATACAGTTCATATCTTTCCTTGTCATCAAGGTTTGCTTACTCTAAACAGCAGTGACACACAAATTATTTATGGAAAACTAATAAAAGTTTTGTCACATAGACAATGCATAGAACAATCTAAGCAAGATCTACAAAGAAAGAAAAATGCAACTTCTGATGGAAATGACACAACAAACGGAATTGCCAAAGCAGAAGAAAACAAATCCTGCATTGTTAAAATAATTACTCATGGATATGAACATTTAATATTTAAATCTGCAGATTTTCACAGTGGAAAAGTTTGGGTTAGTATTACAAATTGCAAGTTTTGTTAAGATAGACACAAAAAGCTGGAGTAACTCAGCAGGACAGGCAGCATCTCTGGAGAGAACTAACAAGTTTTGTTATAACGTGTGCATCCATTTGTCCCTGAATTTTCCATGTGTAAGTAGACTATTTACAAAATGCTAGGTCATAGCAAAGTACTGAACAGTAAAAGTTGCATAATCAGGCACAAACCATACTTAAGTCCTTAATTCTGTCATCCCAACTGCTCCCTCTGAAGTGTTATTTATTAGAATGTGCCAGTTAGAGAGGTGCCAGATAACTAAACTTTTACTGTGGGTGTCAAATAATTCTACTCCATATTAAGATTTCCCTGTTTTAATATTGTAAAAACATGACTAACATGACATTCATTTCAACTGTTTTTTTTCCACTATTTGGTGAGTAAATTATTGGTTGTTTAATTTTTAGTAACTTGTTCTTGTTGGATTTTTTTTTTTTGTCCAGACTTATTTACAAAAGGACAGGACAGGGTAGTCTAATCCAGAGATTTCATCAATGCTGCAGTCTTATGTGTAAGGTTTGAGACATCTAGACTGCGGAAGGTAGAACCTGGAGCAAATTTATATTAGTTTTACTCGTGTGGCTACACTTTCTTCTTGACATCACATCCCTGTGGTTGATTTCATTATTTAGACTGGTACTCCAGTAAAATAATTGGAGCACCTTGTTAAACAAAGTCCTGTATTAACACTCACTTGTTCAATTGATGAAAAAGCTGCTAAGAGGAAGGGGAGTTTTAAGTGGGCATTAGTCGACCCCCATTAGTGCGGTTTGTTTCTGGTTTGTACTGAATTGTGCTGCAATGTAACTGCATTTCAAAGATAATTAGTTGAGACATTTGAGAATTTTTGACACACTGAAGTATCAAATACTTTCATGTTGTTTCTTTTTCCTCACCGTCATCCCAAGACGGTGTTTATCTTGATCTGACTTGGCAAAAACCCAAAATTAGTCCGTTTAAGTATCAATCACAGCTGCAATTTAAATCAATTGTCTAATGCTAAATGTAACAATTTAAAATGATCAATTCAGTTTAGTTTATTGTCACGTGTACCAAGGAACAGTGAAAAGCTTTTGTTGCATGCTAACCAGTCAGCTGAAAGACAATACATTCGAAATATAAATGTACTGTAGAGATTAAATTCTATTGTGAAATATTCTAAGAATTGTTTTGGTTCAGAATATTTGGAATTCTAGGTATATTCCAAAAATGATTTTGAAAGTATAAGAATTCACCCTCTAAAAAACCCGCAAGAAATTCTAAGCTAGGAAATGGAAGGGGATGGGTGGAACTATCATTAATGTTATTGGCCTTTGAAATGCATATATTAGACATAATGTAAAGAAAGTAAAAACAGCCATAATGAAATGGTACAATATTTTTAAAAGATACAAAGTGCTGGAGTAACTCAGGAGGTCAGGGAGCTTCTCTGGAGAATATGGATACGTAACCTTTCAGGTCAAGACCCTTCCGACTGATTATGGGTGGAGGGGGGGGGGGGGAGCAGAGCAAGAGAGCTGGGAAAGAAGTGGGAGCAGGACAAAACTGGCTAGTGATACAGGTGAGCGAGGTTTTTGACTGGGAAATGGTTTGACAAAGGCCAGAGATGAAGACGGAGTAAGAGACTAGAAGTGGTGTGAATTATGAAGCCAGAGGAAGGAATATAGGTGGAAGGTGGCGGTGGTGGTGGGGGGGGGGGGGGGGGGGGGGGGGGGGAGCGAAAAGGGAAGTGAGAAATGTATGACTATCCAGGTTGAGCATAGAGGAGGGTGGGGATGTTGTGGGTTGTTTGCCAAAAAATAGAGAGTTCAATATTCAAACCATTAATTTGTAAGCTATCCAAGTGAAATATAAGGAACTGTTCCTCCAATTTGTGTGTGACCTCATTCTGCCAATGGAGGAGGCCCAGATCTGTAAGGGAATGGGAAGGGGTGTTGTAATGGTCAGCAACTAGATCCAGAAGTCTTTGGTGGTGAGAGCGCAAGTGTTCGGTGAACCTCTGACTCACCTGGAAGAACAGCTGGGGTTCCTGAATGGATGTGAAGGAGGAGGTACAGGTGGTACATGTCCTAGGGTTGCAGGCGAAGGTATCTTGGGGGGGGGGGGGGCAAACTCCTACGTTTGCTCATCCCTTCCCATCCAAATCATCCCCCCCGATGAATTGGATGGGAAGGGATGAGCAAACGTAGGAGTTGCGGAGGGAGTGGTCTTTGCGGAACGTGGACACAGGTGAGAATGTGAAGATGTGACTGGTTGTGGGAATGATGTGTTAGATGCCGAGGCTGCAGGGTGAAAGGTAAGGACCAGTGGACCACTATCCTTGCCCTATCTGGGGGGAGGAGACGAGAGCAGAATTACAGGACTCAGAGCTGAGGCGTAATCCATCTATGACAGCAGGGGGGAAATCACAATTACCAAAGAAAGAGGACATCTCGGATGTCTGAGAATGTTATATCTCCTCTTGGGAGCCGATGTGGCAGAAACTGAGAAATTTGTGAATAGGGGATAGCATCTTTGCAAGAGGCAGGGTGGGAGCAGGTGTAGTCTAGATAACTCGGAGTTGGTGGGTTTGTAGTAGGTGTCAGTCAATAGTCTACCCCTTTGATGAAACAGATAGATCAAGAAAGGGGAGTGGTGTGAGAGATAGTCCGTGAATTAGAGGGCAGGGTGGAAGTTAGTGGTAAAGTTAATAAAATCAACGGGCAGCATGCAGTTGTTAATGTAACGGAGGAAGAGTGAAGAGTTGGAGGATGATGCCAGTGTACGCCTGAGACGAGGATTGATCGACGAAATCAACAAGGCAGTCATACCTGGGGCCACATGCGAGTGCCCATGGACACATGTTTAACTTGGGGAAAATGTGAGGAGTCAAAAAAGATGTTTGTGGCAAGGACATGTTCTGCCAGGCAGAGGAGAGTATTAGTAGAGGGAAACTGATTGGGGACACAACAAACAGCAGATACTGCTTTCCAAAGAAAGACACACATTGCTGGACAGCTCAGTGGGTCAGGTAGCATCTCTGGAGAACATAGATGGGTTGCGTTTTGGATTGGATCTCCTTCAAACTGATTGTCCAGAGATGCTAGCTGAAAATGATTGGGTCTCTGTTCAAGGAAGCATCAGAGGGCCTTGAGACTTTCCTGGTATGGGTTAAAGGTGTAAAAGGACTGGATGTCCGTGGTAATGATGAGGTAAAGGGGGCCTTGGAATTGAACGATATTGAAGGGCGCGTGTGCATTTTGGATGTAGGTTGGAATGTACTTGACGAGCTTCTTGTGTATGGCGTGCACAGCCTAAAGTTGTAGGACAACGTTCTATTTGATCTTATTTGATTGTGCATGCGGGTTGATTGACGTGAAGGTTGCAATCTCCCACCCCTACTTGACGAGCTGGAATTGAGGTATTTGGAGACGGGTTCTATGGGGAGTAGCCTCATGCACAAACAATGCGTCTGCTGGGGCAGTCCTGCTTGTGGATGTTGAATTGAATTGAAATGAATTGAATTGAATTTCCTTTATTGTCATTCAGACCTTTCAGTCTGAACGAAATTTCGTGCCTGCAGTCATACATACAATAATACAATAATAGACAACAGAACAGACAGTAAACACAAATTAACATCCACCACAGTGAGTCCACCAAGCACCTCCTCACTGTGATGCAGGCAAAAATCTTAGGGCTGCAGTCTCTTCCCTCCTCTTCTCCCTCTGCGCTGAGGCGATACCCCACCGGGCGATGGTAAATCAGTCCCGCGGGGTGGTCGAAGCTGCCGCCCTCCAGTCCAGCGGACGCAGCTGTTGACGACGTCATCCACTGGCCCGCGGCCGCCAGAACGCCGTCTCAGCCACCGGAGCACCGTTTCAGCCCCGAGCCGGGTCGCCCTCAAGAGAGCGTCTCAGCCCCGCGCCAGGCCGCCCCCACGGGAGCGCCATTACCCTCGAGCTGGGCAGCCCCGACGGGAGCGCCGTTCCACCCTCGAGCTGGGCCACCCCGACGGGAGCGCCGTTCCACCCTCGAGCTGGGCCACCCCGACGGGAGCGCCGTTACCCTCGGGCTGGGCCGCCCTCACGGGAGCGCCGTTTCCCTCGGGCTGGGCTGCCCTCACGGGAGCGCCGTTCCACCCTCGAGCTGGGCCACCCCGACGGGAGCGCCGTTCCACCCTCGAGCTGGGCCACCCCGACGGGAGCGCCGTTACCCTCGGGCTGGGCCGCCCTCACGGGAGCACCGTTTCCCTCGGGCTGGGCTGCCCTCACGGGAGCGCCGTTCCACCCTCGGGCTGGGCTGCCCTCACGGGAGCGCCGTTCCACCCTCGAGCTGGGCCGCCCCGATGGGAGCACCGTTGGGAAGGAGATAGAAACAGGCAATGCGGGGCAGGGGAATGGTAAGTAGGAAGTGATAGAGGGGAGATTGCCAGAGGTGACAAGATCAGAAACAGTCTGGGGATTATGGCCTGGTGTTCGTCTTTGGGGTCATGGTTAAGGGGTAGGTATGAGGAGGAGTCAGAGAGCTGGCACCTGGTTTCAGCACAGTCTCCTCCTAGATTTTTATCTGCCAAGGAGTCCTCACTTCCCAGTGATGACACGTTCTCCTGACTCCAATACATCCCATTGTGGACCTCTCCCCTGCAGACCAGTTGGTCCTCAACAGAGTCCTTGCCTTTGCACCCCTACATCCACACCTCAATGAGTTCCCGGCCCATCAAGATGTTGAGCTCTGCCACTGGATTCCCTTCCCTTACCCTCTACAATATTGTTATCAAACAGGCAAAGGAGGTGCCAGTGTGGTCTGGCAGACTGAAACTTCCCATTCCCATACTGACTTTTCTGTCGTGGGCCTCCTCCATTGCCAGAGTGAGGCCACATGCAAACTGGAGAACAGCACTTGCAACCTAGCTTGCAACTTAGCAGTATGAACATCAAATTGTAAAATTAAAGATAACTAGCCGACAAACTACCCCCTCCTTCCCCTTTCTTCTATATGCCCTACCTGGATGTGCACCCAATTCTCTTTTTTCCCCATCCACTTATATTACTTCTGGCTTCACAATTTGTGCTTCTCCTATCCTTATCTTCTAATCTCGTACTTTTTTATCTTTTCATCTCTGGACTTTGTTCAACCAGACATGCCTCCACCTTTCTTCCAGCTTTCTCCCCACCATACTCAGTCTGAAGAAGAGTACGAACCTGAAACATCCATGTTCTCTAGAGCTGTTGCCTGACCTGCTGTTACTCCAGCATTTTGTCTTTTTTTGGTAAACCAGTATCTGCAATTCCTTGTGTCTACATTTTGCTGCAATATTTTACCTAATATCAGCTTTCTGTTAGGTTCCAGATGGATTGAGAAAGAAGTTGAAATTGGAAGCATCTGCTGCAGTCAGGTTAACTTCATTACAATTAGATCCATCTCTTCCAACCAGTATTCGGTTGCAGCCATTGCAAAGACTGGTGAGTGAAGGCATCAGGCTTTTTTTTCTAAATTTCTTATCTGAGTCATAAAATGGAATCATCCTCATTTCCTTATTTCTTGAAATAAGAGGGCAGAAAATTATTTACTGCCAGAATCCTGTTCATTCTGTTTTTGAACCAACACTAAGAACATTAGACTGTCACTACTGTGATAAACTTGCATGTCAATTGCCTTCATGTGTTTTGTTTTGAAAGGAAATTAAGTCTACTGCAAACTATCATTATTGTAACCAAAAATTGTAACTTTCTTTATTTGTGGTTGATCTCTTTACATTTAAAACAAAACAGATGAAGCCATTTTTATATAGGTTTGTGTAACATAATGTAATTGGGAATGTTCTTTTTGTCTATTTGGCTAAATATTCATTTATTTTGTAACCTGTTAATGTACTTGTAAACAGTCCAAAATGTTTAGTGGAAATTCTGAACACTTTCAGATGATTGGATTTGGCAATGGGAGCTGAAGCCATATTGCAATGAGCAGTCTGCAGAATAGGTTTAATTGAGAAGAAAAGGCTTTCTCTTGTTAAGTTTTAAAAGTTGGTTCAAAATATACAAAGTGAGTAATGGGATATAAATGGTAAGAATATTCAAAGTTGACCCATACTTTCACTTATGCAGCATGATTTTCAGTAAAGTGAAAATTATTTAAAAATAATATTATACAAGTTAAATCAAATTATTTAATTTAGTATTTCAATATACTCCAAATCTTTGAGATTACAAAATTATATTTTCTCCCTTTTCAGCCACAGGAGATTAACAATGATGATATTAAGTCCTCCTTCCTTTCATGGCTAAGTAGTGTGAGCTCTGACAATTTCCCATTTTTTGCTGCATTATCAAATCTTGTTGGAATACAGGTTGCTGAACGTAAGTAATAAATGTTAAGATTGCTTTAATTTTGGATACTGGAAGATTTGCAAATTCTGTTAGAAATAATAATATTAAAATTTCATTTTTTGATTGCCCATTTTAAAGCTGGTTAAGCAGAGTGGTATTAGTGTCAGAGTGATGCGTCTTACAATTGAAATCAAGTCCCAGCAGTGCAATGATCAATCCAATGTTGAGAGGTGCATGCCCATTATTTTGTAAGCACCTTCAATAATGTTGATTGGAACATTCTTGTGTTGATAGATTTGTGTTTTTATTTTAATGCGTGTGTACAACAGAATTCTTATTTTTAACTTTGTTTATGATTAACTTTTGATTTTTGCTTGTGTGTTTCTGTGGTCAAGTTTGGATTTGATGTTGGCACTTTATTGTTCAAGTAGTGAAATGCGAAATAAGATGCACCAATAAAATATGACTAGCAAAACCATGAACTAATTTATTAATGACTTTAAAAAATCTTGTTCACTGTGTGCCAAGAAGTTACAAAACAATGTTGTTTTATTTTTCTAAGCAGTAAGATGTCTTGAGCCATGCTGATGTCAAATTTAAATGTAAAAACAATTTACTTGATATTAATTATTACTTTGTGTTGCAGGAGAGATTGAATTTATGCTATTTGTGGATCAAATTGTACAAAAGTCAGAAAATGAAGAGAATGAATGTTTTTTATTGTATCCCAGTTTAATTGACAAGATTGATATAAAGGTAAATATTCTATATCTTCAAATTATGCATAGGGAAGAACTGCAGAAGCTGATCTGAAGAAGGGTCTTGACCCAAAACGCCACCCATTCCTTCTCTCTGGAGATGCTGCCTGACTAGCTGAGTTACTCCAGCATTTTATGTCTACCTTCAAATTATGCAGCCCTGTTAAGAACATTTATAATGCTAAATTTAGGTTTCTTTGTAACAGTTAATGCAATTCCAAATAACATAAATTAATCTCTTGCTTAAAATGGATATAGATCATAATCATGTGATAGAAGCAAAATTAGGCCATTCGGCCCAACAAGTCTACTCTGCCATTCAATCATGGCTGATCTATCTCTCCATCCTAACCCCATTCTCTTGCCTTTCCCCATAACCTCTGACACCTGTACTAGCCAAGAATCTATCTATATCTGCCTTAAATAACTTTACTGACCTGGCCTCCAGCCTTCTGTGGCAAAGAATTCCACCAATTCACCACCCTGATGAAAGAAATTCCTCCTCATCTTCCGAAAAGAATGTTCTTCAATTCTGAGGCTGACTTCTAGTCATAGACTCTCCCACTAGTGGAAACATCTTCTCCACATCCACTCTATCCAAGCTTTTCACTATTCTGTATGTTTCAATGAGGTCCCCCCTCATTCTTCTAAACTCCAGCGAATACAGGCCCAGTGCTGTCAAATGCTGATTCAGTGTTTCTAAGACAGTTTGCTACCATCTATTTCAATTGACTGATTTTTTTCTCTAGAAAGTGCAAGGCACAGCAGTCAGTATGTAGTTGGTACTTGATAGGAGAAAATACATTAATGAATGAATGACTAAATATGATGATGAATGAATAATGAATGAATGAATAAGTTTATTGGCCAAGTATTCACATACAAGGAATTTGCCTTGGTGCTCCGCCCGCAAGTGACAACATGATATACAGTGACTGTTAGGAATGTCACATAAAACATTAAACATTAATAATAAAACATTATCGAACCATTAATTATTCATGTCTGCAGGCATATATATTTGAAAAAAAGCTCTAATCTGCCTGCACATTATTAAGATTAATTTGAAATTGTGCATTCTCCAGCTGATGTCGACCAATGGAGATGCTTTCCACATTTCTCTTTGTAAATTTTTTTTTTTTTACAGCACTTTTTGTCACCTTTAGATTAATTTTCCTTAGGACCTGGAATCTATTCCTGTTTGATATAATTTTGCTTGGGCACTGAGATATTTTTGTTGTACTAAATAAATTCTTGCCTGACTGATGGAGGAATTATTCCGACTTATTTTTCATTACATTTGCAATTGTTACATAAATACAATCTTCACAATACAATTGTAGTATGTTTGTTTCGAACATAATTTTGTTAGCGTATTAATGGTGCAGTATTGAAATGTAGAAAACATTTTCTCTGTCGATGCATTATTCTTGTCATCTTTCAGTTATGCCTTAGTATTTTTAATGGAATGAGTAACTTCTGTGTTGCTTTCTGCAAAGGTGATCATGCATCCTCCACTAAACAAGTCCATTGAAGTAATGACTGTTGATGATATTGACCAGATGCTACCATTTCACAAATTGAATTGTTTAGGGTAAGAATGTTACTCTGTTTTTATTTGCAATAATTTCCACATTTAAATCTGAACTCTTGGGTCATCAGCTCATGGAAATAAAAATCTCCCTTAATTTTGAACTAACGGAGAATCTATTTGCAACCTCAAAATAAGAATTGTCTATTTGTATACTTTGTACATATATATTTGTAGATATTGTTTTGCTTTGTTTCCGAAACCTAGCTCCGTATTACAATATGTAAAATATATTATCTTGCAGCGCAGTTCATAATCTTGCCACGTCGGCCTTTGAGCACATCTTGTTCAGCCTATTGGGTCACCCACTTTCATGGGAAATGGCCTCTGTTGCACAAGGTCTCCGAAGTGGAGCTCTGCTACTTACAGGAATAAAGGTGATGGTCTGCATTTCTTTGTGTATAAAGTAAATAATCAGATGCTCTCACAGAATGTAAATAGGTTAACTTTTCAGTATTACTATTGCAATGGGTGAGAATCGGCTGGAGCAGTAACTATCATGTAATAGATACTTCCTCTTCTTGTAATCTGAAATGCAATTTGTGCAGCATCTATCTATTAAATGTAAGAAACAAATGGGGAGATGACACAAAGGTGATAGAATGAATAGGAAATAGAAAGTGTGGAAGTGAGACGTGCAGCATCTATTTATTAAATGTAAGAAAAAAACAAATGGGGAGATCACAGAGAAGGTGATAGAATGAATATGACATAGAAAGTGAGGAAGTGAGACTAACACAAGAAGGAGGAATCAAAATGGAAGGGAAAGTAAGGCTATATAAAACTATTGAGAATAGTTTACAGCCTTCAGGCATAGGATTCCAGAGGTTTAACCATTTGCATCTCTCCAGTTTTGCTTTGATGACTAGACCATAAATCATATAATTAACAAGCTGCCTATGATGTAAGCCACCAGCTATAAATATTACAGTGGGCTCTGATAAATAATCTTTTAATGCTGCAGTCTTCTAAAATACTGATTTAGTAAGTTTCCTGCCCACGGTTGACTGGTTTTCAATCCAGACATTGTTAACATCTGGAGCTTGCCCATAGTTTACAAATTGGACTGATTCTGAAATTACCTCCAGTGTCAATTACTTGTGGCAGTCAGAAAGTTGCATTGCATATCACATTGAAAGAAAAATAAATGTGGGACAGATGCAAGTCAGTGGAACTAGCTCAGTTAGATAACTTGGTCAACGTGGATAAGTTGGGCCGAAGGGCTTGCTTCCATGCTATACATTTTATGACATTTCAGATTCAATGATTGTTATGTTATAGTTGTGAATCTTTTTCTGAGACTCCAAGGATTATTTTCAATTTATTGTTTTAAACTAATATTTTGTACTTACCATTTTACATTTTTTGAGTTTCTGATTCGGGTCCAGTTACAAATAACTTGGTATTGACTGTGAACCCAAAGACCATAGATATTTTATTTTTAAATATGTTTTCAGGGCAGATGGACACTTAATCCAGGAATTTTGCTATGGGGATTTTATTGTGTGTGCGAGACTTAAAGATCAGGAGATTGAAGCCTCCTTACCCCAAAAGCTATCTCACATACATATTAACCTGATCAGGCGTGGGGTTTACTAGTCTACTCTACTCATCTGCTTACTGGCTATTCTTAATGAACTTTTGAAAGATCTTCTGGATGAAGAGTTGGACAAATAAGATGTCCTGAAAAAAAGGTTATGCAGGAAGGAACTGCTTTTACACTTTTTGATTAATATGTAATTAACAGCTTTAAATAAATTATTATTCCATCACTTACTAATAATGTGGAAATTTAACTTTGTTCAGGGCAGTGGGAAAACTACTTTAGCGAAAGCCATATGCAGAGAAGCAGCAGATAAACTGGAAGCACATGTTGAAATTATTAACTGTAAAACTTTGCAAGGTAAGAATAAGTAACTTACAAATATTTATTTATTTGTTCATGTAATCTGCATGGCAGGACTATCATAACTTGTTCAACCCTGCTTTGTCCTTTAACTGAGAGGCTTGTGATAAGTTATTGTAGATAACATGTGAAAGTCGCCCACATTAGTAGGTCAGACGTAAAGTAAACCAGAGTTCAGGTTCACCACATGCAGTCATTTTATAGTCATCATTATAAAGACTAGCAGTTCAATTCCTGATTTGTTTGATTTCTTGAATTTAAATGTGAATTTGTGCCTCCAGATCAATACTCCAGACTTTTGAATACTGGTTAAGTAATTTAAACATTGAGATAAAGATATCAGTCTGGAAATTCTATGGTGCCTGGAAAGGTACCTGATTTTGGTGCTTGGTTTTATCACACTGATTTTAATAGGTTTTATCGATTTCTTGCATTCAGAAACAGTGAAAAAAATTTAAATTGCAGTAAGTAAATGGAAATTTAAAACATCCGGAAAAAACAGTAAAATAACTTTAATAAAAATAATTATTTGCTGCAGTTTTGCTTCCTAATCCACAGGCTTAGAATCTCCATTGAAATCAAAGTTTCTTACCATGGAAATCAAAACAAAATTGGAAATCTGAAATAAAATCAGCAAAGATTGGAATCATTCAGCAGGTCAGACAGCATCTGTGAAAACAAGTTAGTTTTATATTGCAGTAAAGATGGGGAGGGATGGATAGGACAGAGGGAATATCTCTGATAGGCTAATACTGGGGTTGTCAGTGGGTTAATGGGGATATTTTGAGGGAAAAAATTGAACCAAAACTGTTGGACGATGGTAGTTGGGAAGGAGAAATACTGTCAAAGGAACATGAAAAGTTGTGAAATACAGGTCTGCAAGACATGTCCAGCAGATCAGATTGTACTCCGATGAAAGTAAAACTGAGTCAATACTGCAGATTGACAGCGGAAATATCCGGATCTGATACAGAGAAAGTGTTACCCGAGCTTGTGCTCAGAATGAGTTCAAGTCTGCAATGAGAGAGAAGATGGGATGTTTCTCCAGCTTACATTGAGCATTATTTTTAACAGTTCAAAATGCCAGATAATAGGCCAACGTGGTAGGTGCTCTGCATTGATCACCCAAATTTGACAAACCTGCATGTTGCATCTTTTTGTGTTCCTTCATATTCTCTAATGCCATTATCTCATTCCATCTTTTTTGCTGTCTCTTCTGTGCAATATTTAATACTCTATTCAATTTCTGTTACATGCTTTTTTTTTGATAAGTTTTAACATTTCATATGTATTCTTGTAGAATATGGTCAATTTAATTGGGTGGATGTGGAGGTTTGGCTCAAGAGGGTGGGAATGGATTGCATGATTGCTAATGATGAAACAAACTTCATGAATATTGTTGAGACCGGTTTTGTGTCCATGCATCAAAATTGCAAAAGTGGCAACCAAGTGTGTGTTGTTTACTGCCAGATGCACCTGGACTTCTCTGAGGGTTAATATATTCAATGCAAGAGATGACCTGGAAGAGAAATTATGAACTGTGCGAAACTCCACTGAGCCCATAAGTTCTTTATTTTCAATAATCCAATTACAATGGGTTTTAATTGAAATTAAATTTAGTTGCACACACAGACATGACTTTCAGGTATTTTTAATTTGAAATAAATTGGGAAAAGATTTAACCTTTGTTTAAAAAAATAAATAAAAATCCAGGTCTAGCAAATGGCTTTAACAAATCCATGCTTGTGTGAATTGTATGTAGGATCCCAATGTATGCATATGTGCTGAAATTGAGAAGAATTGGATTTGAGTATAATCAAATTTTAACCTTTATTAATCTGTTTTTGCATCTAGGTAAAAGGGCTGAAAATATCCGTAAGAAATGGGAGGAAGCTTTCACAGAGGCAGCATGGCGACAACCTTCTGTAATTCTGTTGGACGACTTGGATCATATTGCTGGTTCCATCTCTGCTTCAGAACATGAACACAGTGCTGAGGCTATTCATAGCAGACAGATTTCTGAAAGTAATAATTTTAATGTTGAATGTGATTAATGCTTTTTACTAATAGGCTAACGGCCTTGAAATTGGATCATATCCCAATTCTAGAAAGCAAAGCATTTTCAACAATTTGTAATTTCAGAAATATTTTTAAGCCCTAGGTTAGCTGCAATGCTTAATTTGAGGATAAAACATTAGAAATTCGAGATAATGTCTTGTTTGAGTTTGGACCCACAACATCTTACATATAAATTGCTTATCCTCTATTGACAGCTGGATTATATCACTTGAATGATTTAGTTATTTTAGTTTAGTTTAGAGATACAGTGTGGAAACAGGCCCTTCGGCCCACCAGGTCCGCGCCGACCGGAGATCCCCGCACATTAATACTATCCTATACCCACTAGGGCCAATTTTTACATTTAGCAAGCCAATTAACTTACAAACCTGTACGTCTTTGGAGTGTGGGAGGAAACCGAAGATCTCGGAGAAAACCCATGCAGATCACGGGGAGAACGTACGAACGCTGTACAGACAGCACCCGTAGTTGGGATCGAAGCCGGGTCTCCGGCGCTGCATTCGCTGCAAGGCAGCAACTCTACCGCTGTGCCACCGTGACTGCTTCTGGTTAAACCGTTTCTGGTTTTAAACTTTTTTAAGAAATCAACTTTTAAAATAATTCTCTGGATACTTTCAAGAGAGAGCTAGATAGGGCTCTTAAAGATAGCGGAGTCAGGGGATATGGGGAGAAGGCAGGAGCGGGGTACTGATTGGGGATGATCAGCCATGATCACATTGAATGGCGGTGCTGGCTCGAAGGGCCAAATGGCCTACTCCTACACCTATTGTCTATTATCTATAATTTAGCAATGTTACAAAATTTTGAGATTTTAAAAATCAAGTCTGTAATTTATCCCATCAGATAAAGCATAAAAATAAGTTTAATTTGACACCTAATTCACTTTCATATCTCAAGTATTTAAAAAGTTATGGCCATTTTCATACTCGGAAATGAGCATCTTGTTCCCTATTGATTTTCTATGGACATAACAAAAAAGTTGTGATCGTGAACAGTCAAAAGCCCATAACTTTCTTAAGAATTAAGAGAACTGAATGAAATTTTCAGCTATCATAGATTGAAGCATTCTGAAACAAATATAAAATAATCTTACTTGGATGACCTGAAATTAAAGCATATAATTAGTTAGTTACCTAATTGTAGCTAATTTCAGACTTCAATTACTAGATCTAAACATCTATCCATTTCTTAATAAATGATTAACATTTTTAAATAGCCTAAATGTCCAAATAATATTCACAAATAATTCACAATAAAACATGATTTTTAAATCTCATTTACATTAATTTATAGGCCAAATGGAAGGAATTCAGTGTTCAATTGCTGTAAATAAATGCCCATTTAAATCAGCTTTCCAGTGGGTCCCTGTGGAACGCGCTGGTTTAGAACGTTCACATTGCGGTAGATTTATGCCCCAAATGCCCAGAAAAATACTGCGCGATATAATGGGCCCAAAATGAGCTACTCGCAATATTAAACTTTGTATAAAGGGATCTTTAGAAGCCCTTTTTAATGTAAAAATATACAACCTACCTTCTGTGGTTTGCTTTATGAGACCCTGCGGTTGCTGGTGGTCGCGGGTTTAGAGATTGATTTTTAAACTACTATAACTATTATTCAAGGCCTTTAAACCTAATAATAGCTTTTGCGACGGGGTCTTCCAGCGATTTTTCGTTAATAATTAACTAGGCTGAACATCTTCGATTTGAACAGCCTAGAGAAAATCGCGTTTTAAACCCGCCCCCTCTAAACGGCGCCAAAATCGCGCACACCCGCAGCGGCAGATTTTCAAAGACGCTTCAGGTAGGCTTTGCAACATACCTATATAATTGGAAACTCTTAAGATCACAATTATTTGGAAATCTGTAGGTATGTTCCAAACCACCATCAAGTCCAAACTTTGCAGTGACACTGGATTGCTCAGAGAATAAGGAATCAATTGGTTGGACCTGCACTTGTTTTGAACAGCAAATCCATTCATTTCAATGGAGGCATAGCTCATTTACATTTTGTTTAATTGCTACATTTTACTTTAAAGTTTTGTAAAAAAAAAAAATAATTGTTGATTGTAAATTTTTGGATGATAAAATAAATAGATGCAGGAGTAGGCCAATTGCCTCTTTATGCCCATATCACTCTTCAGGAAAATGGCTGCATTTAATTCCATTTTCTTAAATATCTTAAAAATCTGTTGATTTCTGAGAATACTGAGTGATTGAGCCTCCAGATCCCTCTTGAATTCCAAATATATTTTCTTGGATGAAGAAATTTCTTCTCAACTGATCTGAATGGTCAACTTCGTATCTTGAGTTTGTGACCCCCTAAATCGCATATCCCACATCAACATACCATCTACCCTATCAAGTCCTTCAACCTTGCATATTTCAATGATTATCGCCTAGTCTGTTCAGATTCAGATTCAACTTTAATTGTCATTGTCAGTGTACAGTACATAGACAACGAAATGCAGTTAGCATCTCCCTGGAAGAGCGACATAGAATATGAGCAATACATACATCTATTTACACGCATACAGTCATAGTGTTTTCCTGGTGGGAGGAGTGTCCGGGGGGGGGGGGGGGGTGATTGGCAATCACCGAGGAACATTGTTGAGCAGTGTTTCAGCCGCAGGGAAGAAGCTGTTCCTGGACCTACTGGTGCGGCAACGGAGAGACCTGTAGTGCCTCCCGTATTGTAGGAGGGTAAACAGTCTATGGTTGGGGTGAGAGCAGTCCTTGGCGATGCTGAACGCCCTTCGCAGACAACGCTTGCTTTGGACAGACTCAATGGAGGGGAGTGAGGAACCGGTGATGCGTTGGGCAATTTTCACCACCCTCTGTTGAACTTCTTGTGATAAACCCACCATCCCAGCCTGGGGAACCCTCTATTGCAATTAGAATGAAGATTGCAATTAGAATTAGAATTAGAATTAGAATTAGAATCCAAAAATATATATATTTTTGGATTTAGTTTATGTACTACAAAATATCCCACATGTGACTATACGTAAATCCTCTTGCATGTAAACCTTCAGTGATTCATGTGCAAGTACTCCCATGTCCCTCCTGAACATCAGAATCTTTTAGCCTCTCAACATTTAAAAAAGATGGTCTGAGTTTCTGTATTTCTACTGAAGTGGATGGCCTTGCATATGTTTCATTTACAATTGAATATGTGGGATATTTGACGGGTTTGACAGCTAGCTAAGCCTAGAAATGATTGATGTAGTTTTGGGCTGTTTTGGAAGTGGGGCTTGTGCTGGCACTTTCACTTGATATTTTGCTGTGCAGTGCCCCTGCTGCCCAAGACCTAGTCACTTGGGATTGGATGTTATTTACCAGCTAAGAAAATACCATGGACCTGAGAAATTGAGAAAAAAGGTAAGTTTGTACATGCCTCAGTCAGTGATGGGGTAAATATCACACCTTTGTCTGTGGTGTGCTCAAATTAATGACATTGTGTTGATTGAGAATGAGAATCCTAAGTAGTGTTAAAGATTTGCTGTGGGTTTAATTTACATTGCTAATTTCAGAACCTGAATAATCTATTTTTCTTTCAGTTTTGAAGTATTTGATTGCTGAAGCAGTTTCTCGTGGGACTGTTATTGCATTGATCGCTACAAGCATTTCTGAGCATACTCTGCATCCCTCTCTGATTTCTGCTGAAGGATCTCATCTATTTCAGTGTATTCAGAATATTTCACTTCCAAACCAGGTAAACCAGTTTAATAAATACTTCAACCCAAATCATTCTACAGTTACCAGCATCTTATGTTGAAATGATAGAGTAGACTGTACTCATTTGTAACAGTTCCTTTGAAAACTGTCTGCTGTTTGCCACTCACTGGGCAGTTTATCTCAATTTTTTTTTACCTGCATGTGGAATTCAATGTCTTTACCCTAACTCTTGGTGCCAAGAATCAAATGCGTTCCTTGTCGAATGCTGGAACATCAAGCTTCTGTGCTCATAATTGAACCCAGTGGTGAGCTGATGTGAATTAGGTAAAATGGTAAATGCAGGTCGGTTCTTTATTTGTCTTAATATTTCAATGAATTTCTAGGACACTAATGTTTTTAATTAAATTATAATGTTATTTTTTTTAACAATTATGATATGCCTATTTGAACTTTAAAATGTCTCATTACCAGTTTTATTTAAAAATAGTTCAAGGGACTTTGACAGCAGAGAGCTGTCAGAAGGTCATTGGGGTTATTGGGGTGGTTCAAGGCATAGCTCAGGGCCCAGTTGCTATTTGCAGCCTTCCCTGCTTTGTGGAAGAATCTTTATGGGATGGAGGATTAGCTCAATCGGCTGTCTGTACGTGACTCGGTTAGTGCAGGTGGGTGGACATAATGGTCGACATTTTCATGCAGTGGGCTAGATCCAGTATTATCCATTTTGATAGTTACAAATGTTTTGCTATGTTATGTGCAGAACTACAGTATCGTATGACACCATGATTTAAGATAATAACATGTTTTAAAAATACTATAAAGCAGAAACTATTCTGATATTTAGTACTTTGGGTTCTTCTTTTAATAATGAGGTTCATTTTGCCTCGAATGGTAAGAACAACTGCTTATGGTTAATCTGTAGAAACTATGATATGTATTTATGTATTGATCTGTTTTAAAACTACTAGAATGTTAAACGAGTGGTAAAGACATCTTGGTGTCTATTCCTTTAAGATGCAGAAAGGTTTATTTACTGCTGTAGGTGGGGTGGAGAATGCATTCAATTTGTCACAAATTACGGAATTAAAATAATGGGCCAATAAGCATCGCCACCTAATACTAATACCATAAGGGCAGAATTGTTCTCTGTAGCATCTTGTAAACTGTCACTGGAGTCCTCTTGAGTGGAAGTGAAGGCTTAAAGAAAACTGCACAGTAAATAACTTTGGTAAGATAAGTAACAATGTAACACAGTCATGAAGTCATTTAAAGTTTAACAAAGTCGCATGTGATAGTTTAAATTAAAAATGATTTACTTATAACTTTAGTTTTTGGAAATGTTGTTGTTTGGAATAACATGATAAATATTATCAAAGTATCCTAATGTGAAGTTTAACAAAGAGTTTAAAATTAGTACTTGGGGACATGCCCATTAAATAGTATATCTTTTGATTTCTAGGATCAGCGAGTCCAACTACTAACCTCTGTAATTCAAAATAAAACTGTCACTTCATTGAAGACATTACAGAGCATTGACTTTCAAAGACTGGCGAAAGCAACCGAAGGCTTTGGAGCAAGAGATTTTGTTGTGTTGATGGAAAGGGCTATGCACTCACATTTATTAATATGCAAGCACAACAGAGAACAAGGTATGTCTGAACACCAACATCAAATTAACAGTGGATTGCTAAATTAAAATGCTCTTTTTTTAACCAGTTTTTGTATTACAGTAATGTTTGAAATTAAACTATTTCTGTTCTAGTTGCCTTTATAAAATGAAAAAATATTTCACAGTAACAGCAGACAAGAAATTCTGATCCTTTTACTTCATAATTGTTTTGTTTTTGAACAATTTTTGCTATATTACCCCATTTCCTTGTGCATATTGTCGGTTAGCAGCACAGCTTGGTTTGGGAGCAGCTCCTGCACAAGACTGCAAGAAATTGCAGAGTTGTAGATGTGGCATTGTTCATCACACAGACCAGACTTCCCACCATTGACTCCATCTACACCAATACTGCCTCAGAAGACAGCCAACAAAATGACCCATCCTGGTCATTCTTCCTTCTCCCTGTTCCTGTCCCGTAGAAGGTACAAAAACTTGAAAGTGCACACCACCAGATTCAGGAACAGCTTCTTCACCTCTGTTATCAGGCTTCTAAACAGTCCTTCAATAAGCTGAGGGTACTGTCTGATTCATCTCCACCCCATTGTGGGTGTTGGACTTTGTCTAAGAAACAGATGCACTACAATGCTGAAAGCATTCTGTATCTTCCCATTTGCTCTATGTCCTTGAGTTTGAACTGATTTTATCTATATCTGATCTGTTTAGATATCATGCAAAACTAAAGCTTTTCACTGTACCTCTGTACATATGACAATAATAAACCTAAATCTAAATGACAAGGGAGGGGGCATTCAGATCATAGAATCCACACTGGGTCCCCGATTAGCCTGATTCTCTCACTCATTTCTCTGCAAACCATTCTCTCATGCATTTCATTAATCCCTCTTTCACTTCCCACGCACCCACCAATGCATACCAATAACAATTTACAGTAGCCACTTAACCTAACAACCAGTATAAATACACCATACAACTTGTATTTAAAACCGTTGAGTAATTCAAAAATTACATCTGTATTTCCTGTTTACAGAACCTGATCTTCTGTTACAAATTACCAAGTTCTAATATTTTTTAATGAAAACTACACACATTCATGTTGTACCGTAATCTTTGTTTTGTTATTTCTCCCTGCTTCTAATTTTCCCCTATTTTCTTTCTTTCATTGAATTTACATACTAAAAATGTATTTTATAATTCTTCTGGATTTCATTGTATTTTACTAAACTTCTCAAATGTTTTGTTTAAGCTAACTTAATGGAATTCAAAAGCTTATCTGTACATGGCCCCAAGTCCCCTAATGGAGCCTTCTATCTCTACTGTCCAACTCTCTGACCTCGCCTTGCAACCCTTGCCCCCTCCCCCCACTAACCTAACCTTGTTCCCCTTTACCCTCCCTGAGTCCTATATTCCAGCCCCAACACTATCCATGACCTTTCTCCTTCCCAATTCTTCCCCTGAGCCCATTTCCCTCTCCATGCCTCTCATCAGCTGCAATCAGCTGGTGTGTCTATCCCTCTGACATCCTCCTCAATGTTGCCGAGTGATTAACAGAGACCTCTCCTTTGTAACACAGGTCAATGAGTTCTGAGTCTGACATGATGACAAGGTCTTCTTTCATTGCCGTCACCACCGCCCCTATTTCATCAGCAAGGAATCCTCACCCCTACTGGGTTTTTCTCCCATCTCCAGCACTTCCTATCCACTTGGATTCTTGCCTTTTACTCTCTCTTTTGATCTTTTCATTTCCAATTTGACAACATGACATTGACCACAACCTCTCATTCCTCTCGCCCACCGTGTCGCCTCCTCTGAACGTGCAGCAGTCTCTAATTTAAGACCAATCCCAACCTGCAGACGAGGGCTGTGTCGTTGTAGTCTGGCGCACTGACCTCGACCATGCAAGTTTCTCTTGACTATGACCCTTTCAACGAACACTACGGAATTGTCTTCATTATGGATTTCATCACATCAGGCGACCTATCTTTCACAGCCTCCAATCTCATAACACCCCAACCCCAAACTGCCTGCTTCTATCTCTTCCACAGTCCATTAACAGAGCTATCCTGGTAGTACCATTGTTTCTTCACTGAGTCAAAGAACCCTATAACCACGGAAACAGGCCATTTGTCCCACTGTGTCCATGCCAATCATGTTTGCATATTGGGCTAGACCCATTTGGTACATAGCCCTCTAAACCCTTCCAATCCACATCTGTCCAAAAGTTTTTTAAGTCTTGTATGTAGGCTGCTATGGCCTATTGCAGCTCATTACAGATACTGTCTACCCTCTGAATGTAAAATTTATTACTTGCTTATCTCTTAAATCTCTCCTCTATCACCTTAAGCCACTTCTCAAGGATTCTTAAGGTCACTTCTCAGCCCCTTACGTTCCAAAGATTTCTATATCAACCAGTTTCAGCCACTGAGTAGCATAGTTCGAAAGTCACAATAGTTAGAACTTCTTTTGCCCTCAAATTCTCTTTCGAATTCTTCCCACTTTCCCTCAGAGGCAGCCATGGGCTGTGGACCATTCCTTATTCGAAGCCTATTCCAGCAACACTACCCCTTTCTCTCTGCTACATTACTGACTGCATTGATGCTGTTTTCAGCATTTGTGTGAAACTCATCAATTTCATCAGCCTTGTCATTCGCTTCCGCTATGCCCTCAAATTAACTTGGACCATCTCTTCAAATTCTGGAGCTTTTGGTCATCTTCTATAAATCTATTGACAACCATAACTACCTCGATTATATCTCCTTCCATCCTACCTCTTCTCAGGATGATGTTCCTTTTTTTCCCTCAATTTCTTTGCCTCCGCTGCATCTGTTCTCAGATGAGATAACTTGCTCTTAGACTTTTGAAACATCTACCTCCTTCCAGAAATATAGCTTTCCCTTTGCCATGGTTGATAGTGCGCTTGCGCTCAATTTCCCCATTTCCCACACATTATTTCTGCCCCCGCTGCCCTACAGGCAGAACAGAGAAAGATCTCCCATGGTCCTTGCCTTTCACCTCATTAGCCTCCACATCTGACACATCATCCTCCATCAATTCTGCCAGCTCCAACATAATCTTCTCTTTTCTCATTCCTCATCTTTCTGCTTTCCATCGGAACCACTCCCTTCGTATCTTCTTAATCTGCTTATCTCTCCCCACGCATTCTTTTCTGCCCTGTGGATCTTTCCTCAGCAACCAATAAAAAGTCACTCCTGATCTTGTATCTCTTCCTTGATCTAAGCCCTTCCATTTAGTTCATGGTATTTTAAATGTCTGTTTTATATCTCTACTGTTGGATTTTCTTTAAATCAATTACCAATTGATTGAAATAAGTAAGTTGCATTTGTAATGTGGAATCTAGAATACACATACAGTTTTTGAGGGTGGCAGTGCAAGATGAGGATTTTTCTTCAAAAAGAAAATGCGCAGGGTCCCCCGTTCTACACATGGATGCATAGCTTTTCATTTTAACACCCCTCCCCTTCTCTCGTGTAATTGGATGATCTTTGGCATGAGAGTGGGAAGGGTAATTTAAAAACAAATCGAAAAACTGGTATTTTACCAACCCCTTTCCAAAAACGTACCCACTGTCGATACTATGGCAAAGAATCTTGAGTGCACGTAACCTACCTTTAGACCTGGATATGCCATTGATCTATTTCAATAACCAAGTTAGAGATTCACTCCAACCACTCTGTAAAACGACAACGTTTTCAAATGCAAAATTCTTTTTAACAGCTAAAATGCATTTTTGTTACTGCAGACTAAAATTACTAAAGGATGTTTGTTATATTGTTTAATAGAGTATTATTGCATGAATGTCGATCAAAGCAATTGCTTGTCAATTTCTATGCCCTCCCACCATGTAACTAGCAGCCTGTGTTCTTAAAGAGGCTGTGGTGTCTGATTACTGTGGGGGCACTCTGGCCACTATAACTGAAATCCATTATAAAGAGTTCTGTAATAATGAGGTTAGATTGTACAATTAGGTAGTTCATTTCTCAGAAAGTGAAGAGTTCAAATTACAGAGACTGAAATATGCAATTTGAATCTAATATAAGAATTTATAAACACTACAGGTATCCATTTTACCAAACTATGTTTTTGTTGGGCTGCTGAAGTACAAAAACAAGTATTTTGCAATATTTTTATTTGCAGAACTACAATTAACAACATTGAATTTTCTGCATGCCCTTGAGGGATTTGTACCTATTTCTCTAAGAAATGCAAATTTACACAAACCTAGAGATTTGGGCTGGAACCAAGTTGGAGGTCTACATGAAGTCAAGGAAATCCTGATGGATACCATTCAATTATCTGTCAAGGTATATATCCGTAACATAAACATCTAATCGAAAATAAGACCCAAGGAGATTGCATTTGAATTTTTATATTTGTAATTTTTATTTTCCAGGAACGAGAAAAAATCCCATTTATTTCTGTGTAGTTTGTGATTTCCTGTGAACTTGAAAATGGTTAAAACAAATAGAAACAAAAAATTTGACAATAAAAGAATATCCTACTTCCCCACAGCTGAAATTGTTCAATTTATTTTCATTGTAGTGGGGTCTACTATGCTTACTCCATGTTAAGCTTGGGGCAGATCCCGTGGGCATTCTTTCCCACCCGAGATCAGGGAAAACTACCGACCTTGGCATTCTACAAGGAGTCCAGTGATGCACATGAGCAGCCAGTAGACCAGGCAGTTATCTTAAGTTGCCATTACAGGCAGAGCTGCATCAGGGCTGGAATCCAGGAAGTTCTTGGAGAAACACAAGGAAGTTCTGGATTTTCCCCAGATTTTTTCAAGGAATGTAAAGTAGATTAAAAAAAATTAAATGGCAAGTGACAAAGTTTAGTCAAAAAGGTGGGTCTTGATGTGTATCTTAAAGCAGATAAAGTACAATTTAGCTGATCATTATAGAGCTTAAGGCAAAGGCAGCATAAGGTGCAACTATCCATACAGGAACAAGAAAGGGAGGGAGTGCCCAAGAGGCCAGAATTGGTGAATCGTGAAAGGCTGTTGAAGTTTACCAAAATGGAGAAGGTGAAGTATGGAAAAGGTTGAAGATAAGAATGAGATTATGTAGAAAATTGTGAACAAAAATTGGTTGGACAAGTACATGGATGATGGCTGAAGGATTAGGGAGAATTCTATGAAATAATAATTATGCAATATCTATGCACATTGAATAATTATGCAATATCTGTGCACATTTCCAAACTGAAATGCATCTCAGCTATTCACTTGATTAGGAAACCTGCTGTACAAAGGCATTTGTTTGAAGAAATATTTCAGGCATTGAAGAAATCTTTCAGATGTTCAAAAAATAATTTGGCAAAGACACAGTCATTTACCCTAAAGCAAGGAAATGTTTAAAGTAGAAACTAGAAACTTCAGATGCTGATTTACAGAAAAGCCGCAAAGTGCTGGGGTAGCACAACTGATCAGGCAGCATCCCTGGAAAATGTGGATAGGTGATATTTCAGGTCGGGACCTTCAAGAAGGCTAACCTGACCTGCTGAGTTACTCCAGCACTTTGAATACATTTTAAATCTGTGTAAGAAATATGGAAGAAGGGTCTCGACCCGAAACGTCGCCCATTCCTTCTCTCCAGAGATGCTGCCTCGCCCACTGAGTTACTCCAGCATTTTGTGTCTACCAAAGAAATATGGAATTTATTTTAGAAGACTGAGCTGTAGGGAGAGGTTGGGCAGACTAGGACTTCATTCCTTGGAGTGCAGGAGACTGAGGGGTTATCTTATTGAGGTGTATAACATCATGAGGGGAATAGATAGGGTAAATACCCAGAGATTTTTCCCAGGGTAGGGTATTAAACCTTTCCCCTCTCACCGTAAACCTATACCCCCAAGAACCAGGAGACATAGGTTTCAGGGGAAAGGTTTAATCGGATCCTGAAGGGTGACTACTTCCACACAGAAGATAGTGGGTATATGGTACGAACTACCAGAGGAAGTAGTTGAGGCAGGTATAATAAAATTTTAAAGACATTTTGTCAGGTATATGGATCGGAAAGATTTCATAGAAACATAGGTGCAGGAGTAGGCCATTTTCCCTTCGAGCCAGCACCGCCATTCAATATGTTCTTCAAGATGTTCTTCAAGATGGTGCCTGCATGCGGTAACTTTTGCGGAGCACCAGAACATAAAAGGTTTACCTACAACTTCCATCAACTCACCTGGATTAGGGAAACGGCAGAAATCGGTGCCGTTTCGGACAAGCCGCTTGGGCACCTGAAGGCTCTTGCGATTTCGCGATCTCCCACAGCTGCGGGAGCCCCGGACTTTAAACTTTCCCACGCTGGCTGTAAAACGCCTGACCCAACGGAGGAACGCAGGTACGGTACCTGGAAACTACGGAATGACCTCCAGAGCCGACGAGCTGGATCTTCCAGGAACAACGGAGCTGGAGCTGCTGACTTTGAGGGAACCCCTGTTCGTTACGGAGCTGGAGCTGCCGTCTGTGAAGGAATTCCCGTTCCAGCTCAGGTTCGCAGAAACAGCAGGTACAGTAAACTCAGTACCTGGAAACAAAGGGGAAGCCTCCATTGTGTCCGGAAACATGGCCGATGGGCAGGACGTCAGGTCAGACTGAAGCGCAGGGGACTTCGACCCCCTCTTCCTACTATCCTACTGGCCAATGTACAGTCCTTGAGAATAAAGTGGAGGACTTAAGGGCAAGGCTGCTTTATCAAAGGGAGCTGAGGGAATGCTCTGTGTTCTGTTTCACAGAAACACGGCTCACCCCCAGCTCCCCAGACTCAGCGGTCTAGCCTGAAGGGTTCTCCATCCACCGTATGGACCGTACACTGGTATCTGGGAAAGGCAGAGGAGGGGGCGTCTGCCTCATGGCCAACTCTGCGTAGTGCTCAGACGTGGCAGTCCTGTCCAAATCCTGCTCTCCACACCTTGAACATCTGGCAGTGAAGTGCCGTCCCTTCTACCTCCCAAGGGAATTCACCTCCATCCTGACCGCGGTCTACATCCCACCCCAGGCAGACGTCCGCCTGGCACTGGAGGAGCTGCACGCCGTGGTCAACAAACACCAGACATCTTACCCAGAGGCATTTACCACCATTGCTGTGGACTTCAATAAGGCAAACCTCAAGAAATCACTCCCTAACTTTCACCAACGTGTCTCCTGCTGCACCAGAGGACCAAATGCCCTTGACCACTGCTACACCACCATCAAGAATGCCTATCGCTCTATCCCTCGCCCTCACTTCGGTAAATCCGACCATACCATGGTGCTGCTTCTTCCTGCCTACAGGAAGCATTTAAAGAGCGCACCCCCAGAGGTGAGGACAGTACAGTGCTGGTCGGGAGGGGCAGAGGAACAACTCCAGGACTGTTTGGAGTCTGTAGACTGGGCAATGTTCAAGGACTCGGCAACGGACTTGAACGAATACGCCACAGTCGTTACAGACTTCATAAAGAAATGTGTGGAGGACTGCATCCCTACAAAAATCTTCCGAGTGTTTCCCAATCAGAAACCTTGGATGAACTTTGAGATCCGCACTCTTCTGAAGACCAGACACCGGGCATTCATGTCTTATGATACAGTGGTCTACAAGAAGTTCAGATATGACCTTGGTAAGGCCATCAAAAAGGCCAAAAGTGGAGGATGAGACAGATGTTCGGCAGCTGTGGCGGGCCTGAATGCAATCACCTCCTACAAGGCGAAATCAGGAGGTAGCTCGAATGTCGGCGTGCCTCAATGACTATCGACCAGTGGCACTAACGTCGGTGGTGATGAAGTGCTTTGAGAGGTTGATTATGGCACAAATCAACAACTACCTCGACAAGAACCTGGACCCACTGCAGTTCGCTTACCGCCACAACAGATCAACGGTGGATGCGATCTCGCTGGCCCTCCACTCCGCTCTGGACCACTTGGACAACAAAAACTCATATGTCAGGTTACAGCTCGGCATTTAATACAATCATCCCCTCCAAGCTGGTTACCAAACTCGCAGAACTGGGTCTCTGCGCATCCCTCTGCAATTGGATCCTCGACTTCCTCATCCACAGACCACAGTCTGTTCGTATTGGTGGAAATGTGTCAGCCTCGATAACAATCAGCACGGGAGCACCTCAAGGCTGTGTGCTCATCCCCTGCTGTACTCACTCTATACTCATGACTGCGTTGTGTGGGACGTATCACTGTTGGGGATGGGTCAGAGTATAGAAGAGAGATCGAGCGACTGTCCATATGGTGCCAACACAATAACCTGGCCCTCACCACCAGCAAAACCAAGGAACTGATTGTGGACTTTGGAAGGAGTAGGATGGGGACCCACAGTCCCGTTAATATCAACGGGTAGATGGTAGAGAGGGTCAAGAGCTTCAAATTCCTGGGCGTGCACATCTCTGAAGATGTTTCCTGGTCCGAGAACACTCGCGCAATTATTAAGAAAGCACATCAGCTCCTCTACTTCCTGAGAAGATTACGGAGAGTTGGTTTGTCAAGGAGGACTCTCTCTAACTTCTACAGGTGCACAGTAGAGAGCATGCTGACCGGTTGCATCGTGGCTTGGTTCGGCAACTTGAGTGCCCTGGAGAGGAAAAGACTACAAAAAGTAGTAAACACTGCCCAGTCCACCATCGGCTCTGACCTTCCTTCCATCAAGGGGATTTATCGCAGTCGCTGCCTCAAAAAGGCTGGCAGTATCATCAAGGACCCACACCATCATGGCCGCACACTCATCTCCCCGCTACCTTCAGGTAGAAGGTACAGGAGCCTGAAGACTGCAACGACCAGGTTCAGGAATAGCTACTTCCCAACAGCCATCAGGCTATTAAACTTGGACCGGACAAAACTTTGAACATTAATAGCTCATTATCTGTTATTTGCACATCATCAGTTTATTTATTCATGTGTGTATATATTTATATAATGGTATATGGACATACTGATCTGTTCTGTATTCATGCCTACTATGTTCTGTTGTGCTGAATCAAAGCAAGAATTTCATTGTCCTATCACATGACAATAAACTATCTTGAATCTGATCGTGGCTGATCATCTAAAATCGGTACCCCGTTCCTGCTTTTACCCATATCCATCAATTCCTTTAGCCCTAAGAGCTGAATCTAACTGAGGGATATGGGCTGGGGAAGGGCAGATGGGACATCCTGGTCGCAAAGGATGAGGTGGGTCAAAGAGCTTCAGTGCTGTGTGACTATAATGTTTTTGGAATAACTTCACATATCTTTGCAGTATCCACAACTGTTTGCAAAGCTGCCAATACGAATGCGATCTGGAATCCTCCTGTATGGAGCACCAGGAACAGGAAAGACATTATTAGCAAGCGTCGTCACCAAAGAAAGTGGAATGAATTTTATTAGTATAAAGGTACAATAAAAACATGGTACCACCTTGCGGTGTTGATTACACTACGCTAATTAACAAATTAGCTTTTGTTAGTTAGCATAAACTTTATATATAAACGTTGTTTATTGCTACCGATGTCATTTTTGCAAAACATTTTTGATATTTCAAATGCTTGATAATTTTTGCTGCTCTTACAATGGATTTATATTGTACTAGGTCTTTCCAGAATCCTTAATATATCATTTAATATTATTTTAAAAGAATGATAATCAAAGATTGATGAATCCCTGAAAATGATGCAATACTGTTATTTATATGTTTTGACAAAGCATTGATTACAAAGTGTCTGCTGTTGCTCTGAATTTAATAATTGTGTTTAAATCATTAAATAGCCTTGCTATTTCAATGTTCTAAAATTTCCAACATTTATCTCTTCCTCCACTGACTTCTATTCTACTGGTTCCAGCATCTGTAATTTCTCCCCTCCATTGTCCTACTGAGTACTTCCACATCTTCAACTGCAACAGTATATGCTCTGAAATTTCATCTCTTAGATGCCCTTACATCTCTCACATTTTCTGATTTTAAACAAACCCTATTTGTCGGAAGGATCGACTGGGGAATCTTGTAACAAATATCTTTATTTGAGGATGTGCTTTACAAATATTGTTTTTAACAGTAATAGAAAATATTTTCCTAATATTAAACATCAGCATTGAAGGAAGGACAGTATTTATATAGCAGCTTTTGTGACTTTGGGATGTTACAGAACAATCCATAACCAGCAAAAATACTTCTGAATTGTTATGGAAAACATGGCAGCTAGTTTGTACTCGAGAGGATCTCAGAAATAGCAAGGAAATAAGATATTTTTTGTTTTGTGATAGTAGACTTGTTAATGTCGACTAGGGCATCAAAGAGTACTTCTCTGCTTTTCTTCACGTTCTGTCATGGAATATGTGGTATCTGGCTGAAGGAGCAAATAAGGCCACACTTTAATACAGCAGTCTTGGCAATGCAGTGTCCCTCCAATACTTAAGTGTGAGTGTAAATTATATGGTTTAGAATAGGCTTTAATCATAATCATTTAGCCAAGGGTGGCTCTGAACTACATGTGTTACTGTCCCAAGTTAATTTTCTCGCCCAGTCTCATTGATTTTGAGGTAATTTCCATAAATAAGCCTTCATGACCTCCAAAGCCACACGCTAACTAGACACGAGCATGGTGTTCTGAAATTTTTGACATTGCTTCCTCCTTGTTTGATCTCATCAAGGGAAAATAATCACTGAATTTATATAATTTCACAGGCTTAATGCTTTTTCCACAGGGCCCTGAACTGCTGAGCAAATATATTGGTGCAAGCGAACAGGCAGTTCGTGACGTTTTCAGCAGGTATGTTGTAATTGTCCATGTGTGTTGATTAATTCAGTTTATGCTTTGTAACAAAGTGATGAATTGATAGTTTTCTTCATGGAAATTATGGCTATATTTCATTTAATGCCTCACTGGTCCAATGGCTACAGCAACATGGAAAGGGAGAAAAATGTGTATTAATGTAAGAGTTAAATTCAAGAAGTTGCTTTAACATCTGCATCATGATTAGCGTTTGGCCTAGTTTTTTCCCTTTAATACAGAGAATTCTCTGCCTATGCGGAGAGTAAAATCTTTGCAACAAAAGTCTGCAAACTAGGGAAAATGTATCAAAAGGGCTTGTTTCGACTAAGTCAAGAATTGGAGGCATGGGAAGTTGAAGAGCTGAGTTTCTGTCTCGAAAACTTGGTTCCCTTGGAACCCAACCCCGAGTGGGAGTAATGACGTGGTCTTGGCTCTGATGCAGCGGCATTCCAATTCCATTCCAAGCAGATGGTGACTCTTCAGCGTGATCACATTTGGAAATTCAACATATTTTGTTTAGTGCACTGATGGAATTTACTATATTTCTGATCTCTTGTGCTTGTTCATCAAAAAGTGTTATTTGGATGAATGTTAATTTCCCAGAAGCAGATTAAATGCATAAATTGTCATTTATAAAAAAAGATTATTACCTTCTACAAAAGCACATTCTCCATTTTGATCTCTAGGGCGGAAGCAGCCAAACCTTGCATTCTGTTCTTTGATGAGTTTGATTCCATTGCACCTCGCCGTGGTCATGACAACACTGGGGTGACTGACAGAGTTGTTAATCAACTGCTCACGCAACTGGATGGGGTAGAAGGTCTACAAGGTATTGCAATCTTTGGTGCGATTTGGCAGAAATGTTCAAAATATTATCAGGTATTATGCTGCAGAGCCCTAAGACTGTTTCCTGTGGTTGAGGGCCGCAGAATCGGAGCAATGGAAGAAAATAAAATTGAGATTAGGGACAGAGGAGAAATGTTCTCTTCCTCGTCACAGTGGCTGTGAAAGTAGTAGAATGCATATTGCTGTGGGCAGTGCTGCTTCTGTACACGAGGAGGTGCTGGTATACATGATTAATAAACATGTGTCACATGGCTGGTAAATGAAATGACCTTTTTAGTGGTATTCGGCATGCACCATCACAAAAAATCATTGGGCATGCGTGATTAAAGCAAATTTTAATAATACCTCTCTGACCTGCAAACTCTAGGTCAAATTATTTGAGTAAATAAGTTAGATTAGAACTTCAGTGCTTCACCTAGACTTCATTGATAGCTCACACAATCCTAGAGCACTATAACAAAGTGGAGTCCTGGGTAATGCTTGCCTCTCAACCAGAATCGTTAAACCAGATTCTCTAGTCATTTGCACATTTTCTACCTTGTTTCGAGCTTAAATTGGTAGCTGCATTTTTGCATTGCAACAATGACTTCTCTTTAAAAGTACTTAATTATGTAAAGATTGACACAAAAAGCTGGAGTACATGGCCTGTCCCACTTGGGCGACATTTTCAGCGACAGCCTGGAAAGAGGTTGTCGTGTCGTGGTCGGGGCGTGACGCGCGGTGACGCATATAGTGACGCATAGGTGACGTGCAGTGTCTCCCTGTCGCCCCAGGATTTTGGAATGTTCAAAATCCAGGGACGACATTTGGGTGTCTCATCATGTTGTGCGCCTTGTCACACGCTGACGTATGCTGTCCTGTGTGTGAAACCCGGTTAGGGTTAGGGAACCACAGATGGCTGTAAAATATTCTTCCTTCAATGCATGGATTTTAAACATTAATATATTAAAATTAATACATTCAAATCAATTGTGCAAATGAAAAGATGTCTGTCGTTCAGTTTTATTTATAGATGTATTGGTCCGCTTCCAGATCCAATCATTGTCTCTATAACTTTTCACAGGGATAGATTCAGTGAGTGTAGACTAAACTCCCCTCTCCCCCCCCTCCCGCACCCATCCCTCCTTCTCCACTCCCCCTACCCTCTCCCCCCTCTTCCCTTCCTCCTCTTCCTCCCATCTCCCCGCTCCACTCTTCTCCCCCGTGTCCACTACCCCCCTCCCCTCACATCCTCTTCTCCCCCTGTCCCTCCCCTCCCCCATTTTCCCCGATGCCCCCCATTTGTGGACCCAGCCTGTGACAGCTAGATCTCACCAATAGTACTGCACAAAGGCCACATCATCTGTTTTAGTAACATTGACTATGGGATAAATGCAGACTTTGGGAACAACCCCCCGCCCTCTCGCCTTGCTTCAAAATGGGTGGTGGGTATTTAGACTCAGTAGCCGGAGCAGGTGGGTGGTACTGGTACATTGACAACATTGCCAGTTGAAAAGCCCGCTGCCTCTGGGGGTTTGGAGAGAGATCTGCCTCTGGGACAACTCGTGGCCACCAGTTTAGATCCCATGAGGAGTAGGCAGAACATTGGGGGTTCGAGTCCAACCCCTGGGGCCCCTGTGTCACTCTAGTTCAGAGATACAGTGCCCTTCGGCCCACCGAGTCCGCATCGACCAGCGCTCCCTCACACACTATCCCACACACGCTAGGGACAATTCATACTTATACCAAGCCTATCAACGTAGAGTTAGGGCTAGGGCGAGGGATTGGGTTTCCTCCCACACTCCAAAGATGCACAAGTTTGTATAAATTGTCCCTAGCGTGTGTGGGATAGTGTGCGGGGGGAGTTGCTGGTCGTGTAAATACGCTCCTTAAGCTTACACCCCTTAGTCTAGTTCAGATAAAAACACTGAGTCAAGCACTGGAACAACTAAACTTTATTTTTGATAGAACACCAAATCCCCCTATACGATACCTAAACCACCGCGGGTTTGATCCTTGCCTCTGCCTGGCCAAGCCCTTCAACCTCGTGCAAGCAGACACTGCCCAAAAGGTCACGCAGTCCCAAGCGCCGTTCGTGAAGATCGACACCGATCTAAATGGGGGCTACCTTTTATAGGTCAACGAACTTTGAGGGGCCGAACTACATAGGGGTGGTTACCCTTACAAATCAATCATACATATCAATTACATCAAAGTATTATTGACAGTACCCCATCCCAATTACAAAGAGTCCCAAACAATGTTTCTTGCAGAAGCTTCTGGAAGGAAGTCAGTTTAACGGAATAATGCAACATTTACCCTGGAATTCAAACAATTCAGCCAGGGCTTCACACTCTGGCCAATCAACAAACAGCAGGGTAACTGTCTTACAACATTATTTACAATTCCTTTGCAGCAATCAAATCAAAGCAATGCATTTAAGTTTCTTTGTAGAATTTTCATACATATTATCAATTAGGAGGACATTAAGAGACCACCTGGATCTTTTTCCATCCTGCATATCAATCTAAGGCTCAGACTGGCTGGCGCCATTTACAGCCTGTAATTTCCACTGACAAAAGCTAAGCAAATCTTACTAATGCAGGGATTCACCATTTTATAGTGTCTTTAATTTGGTCAATATTAATAGTCGCAGACTGAGTCCACAAATGGGGGGCATCGGGGAAAGTGGGGGGCGGGGTTGGAGAATGGGAGAAGGGAGGGAGACGGGGGGGTGAGGGGAGGGGGGGAGTGGAGAAGGGGGAGAAGAGTGGGGAAGGGAGGAAAAAAGGGGAAGGGAAGAAGGGGTGGAGAAGGAGGGATGGGGCGGGAGGTGGGGTAGAGCAGGGTGGAGAAGGAGGGATGGGGGCAGTGGAGGGGAGAGGGGAGTTCAGTCTACACTCACTGAATCCTCCGTCTACGCCGCATCTGCTCCCAGGATGAGGTGTTCCACACCAGGGCATCGGAAATGTTTTCATTCTTCAGGGAACGGGGGTTCCCCTCCCCTACTATAGATGAGGCTCTCACCAGGGTTTCTTCAATACCCCATAACACTGTTCTCTCTCCCCATCCCCCCCACTCGTAACAAGGGCAGAGTCCCCCTAGTCCTTACCTTTCACCCCACCAGCCGTCACATACAACAAATAGTCCTCCGTCATTTTCGCCACCTCCAACGTGACCCCACCACTCGCCACATCTTCCCATCTCCCCCCCTGTCTGCTTTCCGCAAAGACCGCTTCCTCCGTAACTCCCTGGTCAATTCTTCCCTGCCCACCCGCACCACCCCCTCCCCGGGCACTTTCCCGAGCAACCACAAGAGATGCTACACTTGTCGCTTTACCTCCCCCCTCGACTCCATTCAAGGACCCAAGCAGTCGTTCCAGGTGCGGCAGAGGTTCACCTGCACCACCTCCAACCTCATCTATTGCATCCGCTGCTCTAGATGTCAGCTGATCTACATCAGTGAGACCAAGCGTAGGCTTGGCGATCGTTTCGCCAAACACCTCCGCTCGGTCCGCAATAACCAATCTGATCTCCCGGTGGCTCAGCACTTCAACTCCCCCTCCCATTCCGAATCCGACCTTACAGTCCTGGGCCTCCTCCATGGCCAGAGTGAGCACCACCGGAAATTGGAGAAGCAGCACCTCATATTCCGCTTGGGCAGTTTGCACCCCAGTGGTATGAACATTGACTTCTCCAATTTCCGCTAGCCCTTGCTGTCTCCTCCCCTTTTCAGCTCTCTCTCAGCCCTCTGGCTCCTCCTCTTCCTTTCTTCTCCCCCCCCCCCCCCCCCCCCCCCACATCAGTCTGAAGAAGGGTTTTGGCCCGAAAGGTTGCCTATTTCCTTCGCTCCATAGATGCTGCCGCACCCGCTGAGTTTCCCAGCACTTTTGTCTGTCTCACTGAATCCATCCCTGTGAAAAGTTATAGATACGGTGCTTGGATCTTGGAAGCGGACTAATACATCTATCTATATCTATCTATATATTACTAAAACTCTCATCTTGACCATTTCCTGTCTGCGTTGTAATTACATTTGTGTAAAAACTATCCCCCATGGCACTATGATTTTTGCCACCTTACTCACCATTCTCCTCTGCTACATCAAATAGGTTTGTTCCGATCGGTGAAATAGTACAAAAGTTATGGTTTTGAAGGTTCCCCCGCCCCCACACCCCTCCCTCCCCCACACCCCCCCCCCCCCAAACCCCTCCCTCCACTACCCCCCCCCCCCACCCCCACCCTCGCACCCTCCTCCCCCACACCCGCTTCTCCCTCCCCCACACCTCCCCTCCCCCACACAGATCGAGACCCATCAAACTTGCTTTTAGATTTCCTAGGCTTGTGAAAGGTATTTCATAAGTGTAATATGTTTAATTCCAAACCAAGGGTTTCTTTCTGTAGTTCATTGGATGTCATTGTAGACAGTAAGAACTGCAGATACTGTTTCACAAAAAAAAGAAAAAGAGGTCTGGAGTAACTCAACGGGTCAAGCAGCATCTCTGGAGAACGTGGCTACATGATGTTTCAGGCTGGGTCCTTTAGACTGATTGTGCTTTAGTTTAGCAATACAGCCTTTGGCCTACCGAGTCCGTGCTGACCAGTGATCCCCGCACACTAACACTATCCTACACACACTAGGGACAATTTTACAATTTTACCCAGCCAATTAACCTACAAACCTGTACATCACTGAAGTGTGTGAGATAACCGTAACTCCCAGGAAAACCCACACAGGTCACGGGGAGTATGTACAAACACCATACAGACAGCACCTGTAGGATCGAAATCGGGTCTCTGGCGCAGTAAGGCAGCAATGCTGCTGCTGCGATATCTTGCTGCCTGTGTGGGAGGGAGATAGATGGAGGAGATGAGAAAGCCTGGCAAATGGATGCAGGAGAGGATGTTTTTTAATCTTGAAAGGCGGATGGTTGGAGAAAGGCCAGAGATAAAAAGACAAAAGGATAGTAGAAGGGCAAATTGTGAAGCTATAGGAGGAAGTGGAGGTGGAAGAGGTGAAATGAGTACGAATCCAGACAAAGTGATGAAGTAACCCGGTAGGTCAGTCTTGACTTGCGTATAAGCATGTACAAACTGGAGGAACAGCACCTTGTATTCTGCTTGGGTGTCTTACAACCGAACATTATTGAACCTCGTCTTCCAGTATTCGCTACCCATCTCCCCCCCCCCACCCCCCTCCATACAAACACCAATACTCGTTAATGGATTCATTCCAATTGACTCTCAGTGACTCACTATTGGAGTGCATCACTTGTTTCATTGAACAAATGGAGTTCTCAAACTGGTAATTTTTGAATGGCTGTGTTTTCTGCTTTCTTTGGTTATTATGCTAATTACCTGCAATATTGTTTACAGGCGTTTATGTTTTGGCTGCCACAAGTCGTCCAGACTTGATTGATCCTGCTTTGCTAAGGCCAGGTCGTCTCGATAAATCTGTGTACTGCCCGCCTCCTGATCAGGTATAGAAATGGTTTTGGAGCTATAGTTGGGAAGGGAAATCTGGCTTTTAAAGTAAATTTTGGGGTTTAAAAAAAGTGTTTTTTTTTAAAGCTAATGTTTAACTGCAAGGTTTAGTGAATGCTTTTAGCTGGAAAGACATATTGTCAATCACAAATAATTCCATGTTAATATTTTGCAGAATGTGCTGCACAGATTAAGAAGGTTGGCTATATTAAAAACAACATTGCAGTAATATATGAATTGATGGTAATTTGAGGAGTCCCTAGACATGTGTCTGTTTTTCTAATATAAACAAGCTCTTCCATATATACAACCTAACAAATTTTAAATGATGCATTTATATAGGATTCAACTTTCATAAAAACACACACAGGTGTGATCTGCAGTTTTAATACTATTTAGCAAAATATCAAAGAATCATTGCACAATTGAAAGTAATTCAGCCATTCATTCATCAAATCTCTACTGGTTCTTGGTAAAGCGATCCAGTCATTCCCGTTCCACTATCGCCCAGAAATTCTTTCAAGTGCTAATCCAACTTCCTTTTCCGAAACATTTTTCACCATCTATTCTCAGTATTGAATTCCGGATCATAACTGCCCTCTGAGTAAATAATAAAATTTGTAAGATGCCCTTGTATTTAATGCCTAAAATGTCATACTTGTGTCCCCCAGATCATGAACCATCTGCTAATAGGACCAACTTCCCTCCGTCTGCTATGCATGGATATCTGTATCAAATCTCTCAACCTTCTTTGTTCCAAAGAAACCAGGCCCAGCTTTTGCTGTTTGACCTCTTCATTAAAGTTGCTCAAGTCTAAATCCATCCTAGTAAATAATGTCACTGCTAACTTTTGGACCTCATGATCCTTTGTCATAATCTGTTGACCAGGCTCAGGTGCAATATTTCAGTTGTGAAATAACCAGCTGTTAAAATAATTCAACTTATCTGTTTGTGAATCAAATGCCCCATTTGAATTTCTTCCACTTTCTAATTTATATAACTCCAGAATTTTGCATGTCACAGTGTACCATAGGAACTGTACAGGCTGAATTTTTTTAAATTAACTCTTTACAGTGATAAACAGCATTTTATATCATTGTTTTTAGCAGTTTGAAAGTTGTGTCATTTGTTAGAGTTATTTTGTTCAGAGAACTGCCATTCTTTCTTGATTATATAAAGAAGTAATTTTGAATGATCTCTGGTAGATAAAAAATGCTGGAGAAACTCAGCGGGTGAGGCAGCATCTATGGAACGAAGGAGTAGGTGACGTTTCGGGTCGAGATTGATCTCTGAATCTTTGGGGAGTGTTTGGGAAAAAAAAACTGCTTTGAGCGACAAGTAATATTTGAGCCTTTGATAGATTTAGTGTCTAATCAATGTAAAAACCCATTTCCATTTTGTATCTATAACAAGCTACTGAAAACTCTGCACCCGACATAGAACTTACTGTCCCTCCATGTAGACACGTGCAGTTTGCATAATGCCCAAGAATATACAGTTTTGTAAAGCCTAGGGTTAGAGCCCACCTAATATGAGTGAATAGCCAGTATTTAACCAGCTTCCAGAGTTGCTGCTTGTCCCATGTCCAATGTATTTGAACAGCTTGTTCAAGTTTCCTGCAGAGTTCAAAATGCCATATAGAATCTGTGACTTTTGTGCTTTAATTATTTCAGACATCTTGCTGTAATTCAGTTAATCATATTAACTGTGCCAGTTATATGCAAAATGAAGCCATTTTATCGCTAAATCTGCATATTTCCTTATGTTACAAATAAAATTCATGCCATGTGTTCTTCCTCTCTCACATCAGGTAGCACGCTATGAGATTCTGAAGGCATTGAGCCAGACTTTACCTTTAGCGGATGATGTTGACTTCCAGCAAATTGCAAGCATGACTGAATATTTTACTGGGGCTGACTTAAAGGCTTTGTTCTGCAATGCCCAGCTCGATGCTATTCACAGCACTCTGTCATCCAGTGTACTACAAGTAGGTAATCTGGTGTAAGAATATCTCATTCATTGATACAATGGAAGAAATAAAAATATAGTGCTGTTGGGTACTTAAAGGTTAACATTAATGTAAATTAGATTCTACTGGGTGGCACGGTGGCAGAGTTACTGCCTTACGGCACCAGAGACCTGGGCTCGATCCTGACTAGGGGTGCTTCTCTGTACGGAGTTTGCTTGTTCTCCCCGGGACCTGCATGGGTTTTCTCCAGTTTATTCCCACATTCCAAAGACGTACAAGTTAGTCGGCTAATTAGCTTGGTATAATTGTAAATTGTCCCTAGTGGGTGTAGGATAGTGTTAGTGTGCTGGTCGACGCAGACTCGGTAGGCTGAAGAGCCTGTTTCTACGCTGTATTTCTAAACTAAACTACCGCTAACTGACATTTAACTTGCAGTGTCACCTAAAAGTTAGAATCCAAATCAAAGCTAGAAAGAAAAGTGTTGTACAACTTTTTTTCCCCCTTCTCCTGTGACATGATAATTACTTCAATTGACCAAGAGCTTGTTTTCACGCTGTATGTCTCTGACTATATCTCTTATTTGCTGTCATTTATTCTCCATTAGTAGTAAATATATAGATGTTTATCCAGTTGTACCATTGCCAAATATTTCATTTCACCTGCCCTGGCCAACATATCAGTTCTGCTCATTGGATTGAACTGTGTAATAAAACTAAAATCCCCAATCATGTAACCTTTCTTTCATAAGTCTGCCTATCTCATCTTGCCTACTTTCTTCCCAAAATTGGCCTGCCTGTTGCCAGAACCTTAATTGTCTCATTATTACCTCCAACCTCATTTATTAGTGTAAATAAGTATGGCCATGTAAATAAGTATGTCATACAGCCTGGAGTTTAAAGTCATCTTTAATTGTTACACATAATATAGTGGTACAGCAGGTTGCTAGTTCATCATCACCGCTTCCAGGACTACCTAGTGTAGGAAGTGGGTGTTAGTATAAAGCATACAGTAAGGTGAGGTTAGTGATGCTACTCTACTATGATTGGTTCACATGCAATAACCAATCTACAATTACTATGGTCTTCTTTCCAGTTCGTAAACATGATCTTTTCAAAAACTTTGCTTAGCATTCCATCCTGCAAAAAGTTTTGTTTATCAACTTCCACATGCTTTTATTTCTTCAAATCTAATGCTCATCTTTGCATTTAAAATGTTCTTGCCTGCCATTTGCATTGCCCTTTAGTCCTTAAGTTAACAATAAGCGAGTTCGATATTCTGACTCTGCATGCCCAGGTCATAGGTCACTTGCGATAAACAGTCTCGGTAACGGTGATGCTGCATTGTGTGCAGGCTTGCGTTTCGTCCGTGGTTGGGGTCGGGCCCGGCTCTCCATTGCTGCTGGGCTGTCCCTGCCCCCCATCCCTGTCCGGAGGTGTCCGGGGTGGCCCCGGTTCCAGCTCTGCTCTCTCTGCCTGTCCCGCCGGGTTGGCCAGCAGTCCTCCACCTCCACCCCTTTCTCTCAGTACGACACCGAGCTCCTGCTGAAGATGGGCGGACAATAAATAATAGGTGCAGGAGTAGGCCATTCGGCTCTTCGAGCCATTCAATGTGATCATGGTTGATCAGCCGCCGGCCCTGCTCGAAGACGGGCATCTCGGAGCCGCTGCTGCTGGTGACGTCCTGGTCGGAGAGAGTCTGCGGACGGGCTCCTGCCGGCCATGGGCAGGCCGGGCGCCCACTACAGCTGCTGTTGGTGATGGTGGTGCTGGCGGCAGCAGCAACCTCCTCCCTCTCCCTTGCCCAGCCCCAAGCTCAGAGTTCGGGCCAGCTCCAACTCCAGGTCTGGGCTGAAGGCCGCCCGCAGCGCGGCCCAGTCGAGTGCCGGGCTGGAGGAGGCTGAGCTCAGGCTGGCGCAGGTGAGGCCGGGGCCCTCGCTCCTCGGGGTTGTGGATGAAGTAGCAGCAGGTACGGTAGGGGCAGAAGCCAGTGGTGTGGAAGGTACGGCTTGTACTTGGGGTGGCGGCTGAGGGAGCGCAGCTCGGCCAGGCCGTGGGCGAACTGGCACTTGTCGCCGTAGCGGCCCATCGGGGAGCGAGTTCCTTTGGAGTTAGAGCGTGGTTGGGCTGGAGTTGGCGCTTCTTCTCTGCGCTGGCTGTGGGCCTGGGGCCGCCGGTTGGCCCGGTGGGAGAGGCGGTGGTGAGCTCGGGTTGGCGCTTCTCCGTGCTGGCTGTGTGCCTGGAGGCTGTGTCCCATCGGTCCGGACATCTCCAGCCACTCGAGTGAGGGACGGGTCCAGTGGCGGTTCGGCGACATGGGTTTGACCCTGGCTGCGGTTCTGTGTGCGTGCAGCTGCCGAGAGCCGGTCCAGTTATCACGGGGGGACTCCCCCCCCCCCCCCCCCCCCCCCCTCCACTCGCATCTGCCCCCTGACAAATACAAACTTGAAAAAAGATTAAAAACCAGACCCAAACTATATTCACTGTATCTACAGCGCTTCGTTCGATTTTTATTTATAGCGTTTGACCTTTGACAAATCCCACGATTCCTTGCGTTTTTCGGACTACCGAACTCGCTTATTCTAAATTCTGTTTTTGATTGTGAATCCTAGTTAAACAGCACCGATATTCCAACCTTTTCCCTACCTCTGCTAAACGAATTTGTCCGCACTGTTCTCTATCCATTGTCATGCCTATTCAGGTTCCTAAATGTTTCTTATACAATTATTGTATGTGTATTCACATACACATTAGTGTTTAAAAAAACTTTCCATTTAAAACCTCTGAGACACCTTCCTGTCATGTTAAATCAATGCAATCTTATTTTTCATATCCCCATCATGAGAAAAAAAGATTTTATTCAATGTCAGTCATACATCACAGAAACAGGCCCTTCAGCCCAACTTGTGCATGGTGATTAAGGTGATTTAGTTAGTCCCACGTGTCCCGTATAATTTTATATCTTTATCAGGCCCCTTTAGCTCCAAGAAGAATAAATCCAGCCCATCCGGTCTCTCCTCATAACTAAAGTTCTCCAGTCTTCTCTATTGTCAACCATATCATCACAACTGGAACTGCACACAATTTTATGCAACTACATTATATTACCTTTATTACATGTGCTGAAATTTCCTTTCCTGGTGACTTGTCAATCTCATTTTTAAATCTTCACTGTATTTGGTCAGCCCTGCTACTAATACTTTCTGCATGAGCAATTGTAAGACCATTACCTTGAAAAAGAAAATCCAGTCTATTTCAATATCAATTCTCGTATCTAGTGTTAGTCTATGTTGTAGATGGTTTGTATTGACAGAACCATCAAAATAGACAACATATGCAATAAAGAAACTGCTAAAGGAATTCAGTGGGTCAGGCAGTTGACATTTTGGGGTTAAATCCTTCAAGACGACAGTTCGGGAAGATAGCTGACAGAAAGGGGTGGAGCAAGAGCTGGCAAGTGAAAGATAGATTGGGTTAGGTGTTGATTGACAGATGTCAGAGGGAGGAGGAAGAGATGGGTGTGGGGATGTTCAAAGTCTGGCTGAGAAAACAAAGGACTGAATATGGTGGAGTCTAATAAAAAAGGAAGGTGAGGAGTGATGTGTAGAACCTAAGAGAATGGCAGGTGGGGAATATGGAACCTGTAGGGGTGAGTGATGAGCAGGAGAGGAACTGGGCGACAGGCCAACTGGCCCTGGAGAACACTCAAGGGCATGTCCACCAGAGCCAGCCAATTCAATTCCCCTTCCCATATACCTGTCCCCTGTGCCTTCCATTGCCTGAGTGAGGCCATGTAAACGAAGCAGCACATATCCTACTGATGTAGCCTACAACCCAATGACATGAACATTTTAATTTTCTAATTTTGAGTAACCAATCTATTCTCCTCCTCCTGGCCTTCCCAGGTCCACTCAAGTATTTCCCTTCTTTCCACTGACTGCTGGGTAATAGCAGCAGATTTTGAAATGTAACCAAATGAATTATTATTTCAAATTAGAAAAAGGTAGAGTGGAGAATGTAAATGGGTAATAATTTACATTTAAAGTGTCAGAATCTTAATATAATCTATTTTTTGCCACTTATCCTCCAATTCTTTCGAATGTTAGTATCGAAATGCATTTTCTTTAACAAAATTAAAAAGCTCAAAAATTTGGAAACTGAAATATGTGACTTCAAGACTTCATTCCTGTAGGATCATTGTGGTCTCAAATTTAAAAAACCCATTAAGCTTAAGAGTCTCATCATATTTATTTCTGCAATGGTCTAAAATGACCTGGCATTTACGTGGCTGCAAAGTTTTTAATAATATTCTTGTTTCACCTTTATTTTCCTGCAATGATATTGGCCAATTTCTGGCACTTTAACCAAAATAATTTTTCTAATTTACTCTAGGATGCACATTCAGGATCTGATAGTGATGCAAGTTTATCTTCCATGATCTTCTTGAATCATAGCAGTGGTTCCGATGAGTCAGTGGGGGACGTAGAAGGTGGTTCGGAACATTCCGCTTTTTACCTGGACACTAGTGAAATATTACCTGATGATCCATGCCCTAACATCTGGCGCCTTTACTTTGGTAGCTCTTATGAATCAGAAGTGGGAAATGGAACATCTTCAGAACAGGCCAGTTTTGTTTTTTCATTGTCATAGTATGGAAATTAACCCTTTGCTGACCAAGATGCATCTATGCTACAGGTTTTCTGCCAACTAGTGCACCTCCTTTAATCCGGACCAATTATGAGAGTAGTGCACTAAATCTCCCCCACCCCTTTTAGAAAACCCCTCAAAAATGTGGTGCCTAGGCTAGGTTCGATCGCTCGTGTGTTAGACGATGTGTTGGCTTCTGTCGTCATCCAACATGTTGACAGAATTGGTCGCCCAACACGTCAGTGCATCGTGTCGTCGTTTCCGTGGATCGCCACGAGGAGGCTTCTGTCATGATTCTCCCCCCCCCCCCCAAGGCTGTGACCTCCGATGGGCTGGCAAAACGGCATTATTAATATAGTAATTGAGCACAGAAACAGCCCCTTTGGCCCAACTAATGCATGGCGACTAAGATGTCCCATCTACGCAAGTTCCATTTGTCTGCATTCGGCCCATATCCCTCAAGCTTTCCTATCCAAGTGTCTTTTAAATACTGTTACAGTACCCACTCCAACTACCTCCCCTGGCAGCTCATTCCATATACCCACCACTCAATTGATGTAGAACAGTATAGCACAGGAATAGGCCCTTCAGGCACAATGTCTGCACTGAACATAATGCCCAACTAAGCTACCGTATTTCCCGGCAATGAAGACACTATTTTTTACCCAAAAATAAGGCACAAAAATTTACCTGAGTCTTGGAGGCCGAAGGTTAGGTTGTCAGTCAAGAAAGATAGACTTGGCAACCCCTCAGCACAGCAACATCAAGAACGATGTTGCTGTACTGAAGGATAACGAAGTCTATCCTCATTGCTGGCAGCTGATGGGAAGTGGTTGTAAAAGGACAGCGCTGTTGGGGGGGGGGGAAGAGAAAGAGTTCCTTTTACAGCGTGTAGGGAGTCTGGCCATGGGAGGGAAGTTGTCAGGATCAGACAATGGAACAGCCGCCACCTCAGCGCCTTCTGCCGGCCCGCCAGCCAGTGTCCTTCGGCACAGGTGCAACCAGTGGTTTAGAAAAAGTAATACATGTAATAGAATGTTTGAACAGCTATATTTTAATTATGTCAATATGAATATTCTGGTCTCAAACAAGAAAAAGTCAATCCCCATTTTAGATTGAAAAGCAGTCTTAACATGTTTTAAGATCGACAATCATCCGTTATAATTACTAGCTAAACAAGTTTTTATTTTTAATTAATGCAGAACTCTCAGTGCATGTCAGGACCAAATTCAGTGACCCTGGATCGCACCATTACATCTGCAAGGGACACCGTATCTTCTCAGCTCCCTTCATATATGTCGTCACTGCAAGAAGGATACCAGGAGCTAACTCGGGAGCAAGTGGAACAGCTATGGACTGAATTAAATGTTATTAAAGCAAACACGAAGAACAAGAACATGGTAGAGTTAACTTATTTATCAATGCCGAAAGATTGATATTAAAATTCGAAGTCGTAAATGTGTAACTGTTATAGTTCTGCTTTAAGGAAGTTCACATCTGATACATAGTTACAACAATTATTAACAGGCATGATATTCTTCCGATTTAAATCGGAATTATGATTTTTTTGTTTTCCTATTTGTCAATTTTTTTGTTGCCGGATTATTTGGCGGCCAATCAACCGATGTCTCAAGGGGGTTGCGTCCAATCACCGACCAGCTTCCCTTAAAATCCCATCCAATCAGCTGCTGTCTAAAAGGGTATTGTGTCCAATCACATAATGCGCCGGTCACTCGGCGGCCGGTCAGATGCAGTCTCCGAAGGACGTTGCGGCCAATCACCGACTAGCTTCCCTTACTGAAGCAGAAGTTGGCTGCAGCCAAAAATTGTAAAGATTTTTTTAGCTGTATGAAGTCATTTATTTCTTGAAATATTTATCTTTTGGGGGTTATTTTACTGGTTATGTGTTAGAAAAATTCTAAGCTTCTGTTATGTAAACTACCAGCAGAAAGCTTGGGAATCACTTTCAATTTCTTGAAAATGCAGGAGCCCCCTGTACCCCCACTGTGGGGGGGGGGGGGGGTACAGGGGGCACCTTCCCAATAGAGATTTTTTTTTCTTAACGCCTCCTAAATTTCTTGCCTTCTTACCCAAGATTGACTCCTCGTTTTAAAGTCTTCAGCCACTGACAACACCCTCCCAACATTGCGTTTTTAGACCTGTTACAATGTAGTGCTTCGGTTGGTTCCACTCTCATCTTTCAGAACTCGGTGAATGCAAATCAAGTTGTCATAATCTCTCTGTGGCAGTCCTAGGAGTCAGTCTTGTGAACCTTCATTGCGTCTCCCACATTACAAGTACAGTAAGCGCTCGTTTTAACAGATCCCTTTGTAATGAATTTGGGTTGTACTGGATTAATTTATCGATGCGACCCTCACCTCGCAAGGTGCACCAGTGAGCCCTTCTTCACCAGCTGCCACACCGCCTGGTTGAAGCAGTTGTTGCAGCTCACATTGTAGCCCCTGACGGGTAGCTTTTTCATCAGGCCGCTGCCAACAATATAATGTGCTCTGTCGCCGTGGGGCCCCCTCCCCTCCCCTCTCACCAGCTGCCGCTCCTCCCTGTTGTTCGTCGCTTTGTCCATTGTGTCTCTTTGCCAGCCCCCCTTCCCCCAACCGCATCTTCCTCCCCAGGAGTCATTGACATACTCCACGGGGGGGGGGGGGTGGTTTCATTGGAAGGGGGATGGACAAAGTGACGGGCAACAAAAAGAAGCAGTAGCTGGCGAGAGGGAAGGGAGCCCCACAGTGACCGGGCGCATCGTGTCGTAAGCAGTGGCCTGAAGAAAGCGCTGCCGGCCATGGGCTAAAATGTGAGCCGCAACAGCTGCATCAACTGGACCATGCGGCAGCTTGCGAGGAAGGGTTCACTGGTACAGACCAGTGGCATCGGCAGCTAGTTTTAAGGTGAAACAATACAAAGTGCTGGAGTAACGCAGTAGACTGAATCAGTCTGAAGAAGTCCCAACCTGAAATGTCACCTTTCCATGTTCTCTGGAAATGCTGCCTGACCAGCTGAGTTACTCCAGCACTTTATGTCCTTTTGTGTATTAACCAGCATCTGCAGTTCTATGATCCATTATAATGAGGGTATACTGTATATCCTCAGTTAAGTAGGTCAAAACAGTAGTCTCACAGAGGCTGTGTATAATTATTGCAAGATATCCTTGCTCCTATACTCAAATGCTCTTGCAACAAAGTCCAATGAATCATTAGGCTTATCAGCTTGATGCATCTGCAGGTTTATTTTTGTGACTGATGTGCAGATGCATCCAAGTCTCTTTGTACACACAAACTTTCCAAAATAATGCCATTTAAATAACATGCCTTTTTTTCCTACTAAATGCAATAACTTTGCATTTATCTATGTTATACAATATTTCCCAACTTTTCCTTTTGTATTTATGTCAGGTAGAAAAGTATTATCTTTGCATCTCATAACCATTGATCATTCCCTATCCACCAGCAATAGTTTTAATGAAGCTCCCCAATCTATCATATCCAACTCACTCCCTGCATGTTCATGATTTTCTTTGTTTAAAAAAAATTAAATCCCTAGTAACATGTTTAAAGCGTATGCAGTTTTGCATGTTTTAAATACCAATATTTCTATTACATATGAATTTTGTTCAAGGAGAGCAATACTCAAAATCAAGCAGGATCCACAAATACTTCCCAACTTATTTGCCAATCACATTTACTGACAGCACTTGCAAGTACAAGACCCTCCATCAGTCAACAAGAATGGAGCAATTTCACCGAAATGTGAGTAGAAATTATTGGTTTACTTTCAGTTTTTAATTTGTAATCTGCAACTGTTCAACAATACCACTGGTTTGCTCAGGTACAAGATTAAGTCAGCACGGTAGCGTAGCAGTAGAGTTGTTGCTTTACAGCACCAGAGACCCGGGTTCAATCCAGACCATAGCAGAGCTGCCAAGTAGTACAGAGTTTCCGTATTTTGTACGTAAATGCGATAAGAATACGGATGTACGGATTTGCTTTGTAAAATACGGATTTTTAAAAATCGGCCTAACTTCCTGTTTCATCTTGCTGCTTAAAAAATGCAAGGATATAAAAAGTCATACTGTAACTCTAAAAATTATAGCAGATTAAATCTATTAGTATTTTTAATTTCAAGATCTGGATGATTATTTTTGTAAGCTTTGATCTGCCTGTCCCGCTACAGGTTTAAACGCGCTGTCAGTTTAGCGCGTGGGAATTTAAAGGAACAGTTCTAATTATAGTGCTACCAGCTGGAGCACTATTGCCTTTACACATAGCGCTATGGGCTTTACACGTAGCGCTATGGGTCATAGACTGTCTGTGGAGGGAAAAGGAGAGAGGGAGTGAGGGAATAAGAGAGGGAGGGAGAACAAAAGGACGGAGAGGGGGAGGAAGGAGGGAGAGGGATGCTTCCAAAATGGCTTCTACATCATCATCTGGTGCTTAAAGCAGGAAGCAGCCGTTCAAACAGAAGTATACAAAGAGTAAAGTGCGTCAAGTAAGGTGCGTAGAAGACATGTCAATTAGAAACATAGAAAATAGGTGCAGGAGTAGGCCATTCGGTCCTTCGAGCCTGCACCGCCATTCAATATGATCATGGCTGATCATCCAACTCAGTATCCCGTACCTGCCTTCTCCATGCCCCCTGATCCCTTTAGCCACAAGGGCCACATCTAACTCCCTCTTATATATAGCCAATGAACTGGCCTCAACTACCTTCTGTGGCAGAGAGTTCCAGAGATTCACCACTCTGTGTGAAAAAAGTTTTTCTCATCTCGGTCCTAAAGGATTTCCCCTCTATCCTTAAGCTGTGACCCCCTTGTCCTGGATTTCCCCAACATCGGGAACAATCTTCCTGCATCTAGCCTGCAAAACCCCTTAAGAATTTTGTACGTTTCTATAAGATCCCCCCTCAATCTCCTAAATTCTAGCGAGTACAAGCCGAGTCTATCCAGTCTTTCATCATATGACAGTCCTGACATCCCAGGAATCAGTCTGGTGAACCTTCTCTGCACTCCCTCTATGGCAATTGGTAGCAAAGTTATGCATTGTTGCACTCTTACATAGGTATGACCACACATAAAACCCCCCAATTTTTCAGCAAAATGGCACCGCGTAAAAATACTGATTTCCTCAGCAAAATTCTGATTTTCATGTACTAGAATACTGAAATGCTCTGACAAAACTTGGCAGCTCTGCTATAGGTGCATGTTTGTACGTTCTCCCTGTGTGGGTTTATTCCGAGATCTTTCGGTTTCCTCCCACACTCCAGACGTAGATGTTTATAGGTTCATTGACTTGGCATAATTGTACATTGTCCCCAGTGCGGGTAAGATAGTGTTATTGTGCGGGGATCGTAGGGCCTATTTCCGCACTGTATCACTAAACTCAATCCAAAACAATACTAGTCAGCGCCTATTCTAGACCGGATTATTGCCATGAATAGGGTAAGTACAAACTTGCTATTGCTTGGAATTTTATTTTTACCTCCATTTTCTTTGAACAGTACCTATCTCTTGTAAGGAAGCCATCCCCTTCTGTTTCTCTACCTCTGCCCTCAATATGAGGCGTTCCACTCCTTGCCCCCATCCGGGTGAGGCAGAAATTCAATGCATCTGCTCTAAAGTTGTCTAAGTGCTCTCAATGTGGTGTCTTCCATAAAAGTGAGACCAAATGCGGCCTATGCGATAGTTTTGCTAAGCATATGAGCTCTGTCCACCTGGTATTTCTAGTTGCTAGCCATTTCAATTTCCCTCTCCATTTCCTTTCAGACTTTGGCCTCCTCTACTACCACACTAGAACAGCACCTCATTTTCTTCCTCGGTAGTCTACAAACCAATGGCATAAACATTGAATTCTAACATCATGTAACCTCGTGGTCCCTCTCTCCCTCATTATCCCCCCCACACAGATCCTTTCCCACAAACACCCAGTTCCTCCCTACCCGGTCCATCTGCCCATCATCCAAATACTCCATGTATAAACATCATTTTTGTTTCTAATTCTGTTAATACAAAATCTAGCAGTTTCACCACAGCCAATCAATCTTGAAGGTACCCTAATTTAATTATTCATATGACTGCTGTAGGAAGCTTATAAGAACAGGCAACTATCATTTGACTCTCTTTGGCACAATGCAGTCAATCCTAGTCCCCAAAAACACAATGTAGGAAAAACTGAGCAGATCAGACAGCTTTAGATCTGAGACCTGTGACAGATAGAAGATACAGGAGCCTGAAATCTGCAACATCCAGGTTCAGGAATAGGCTCTTCCTCACAACCATCAGGCTCTCAAACTCAACTCAAACAAGACTCTGATCATTAATAGAACTGGAAAAATAGAATTAAGAGGTAGTTCAGTTCCAGGGAAGATTATGATAGGTAGATCAAATGGGTTAATGTGGCAGTTAAAGCAGAGTGCTCCTTGTGTCTAATAGCAGGCCAGGCTATACTAAATGAGGGAGATAAAACCCCGTAAAATGGATAACTAACGGAAATTGCCTGTGCTGATTCAAATGAAAAAGAATGAGATACTTGAAGTTGGAGAATTTTACTATCCATTCTAGAAAACCGCAACTGGACCAGATGCAAAATTGTATTGTATTCAAATTTATTGTCATTGTCTCAGTTAGAGACAACGAAATGAATTTCCCTTACAGGCAGTATCATAAAAATAAAAATAAAAATAAAAATAAATAAATAATAATAAATAATAAAACATATTAAAAATAAAATAGAATTTAAAATGAGGTATTGTTCCTCACTTGTGTTGGCTCTCATTGCAACAGTGCAGGGGGCCACAGACAAGACCGAGTGGGATGGAGAATCGAAGGGGCAGGTAACTGGATAGTCAGGATCACTCCTACGGAGGTGCTCTGTAGAGTTTAGTTTAGAGAGTGTGGAAACAGGCCCTTCAGCCCATCAAATCCGCACTAACCAGCGATCCCTGTACATTAATACTATCTACACACAGTAGGGACAATTTACACGTACCAAGCCAATTAACCTACAAACCTGTACGTCTTTGGAGTGTGGGAGCAAACCAATGCAGTCACGGGGAGAATGTACAAACTCCATACAGAACAGCACCCGTAGTCGGGATCGAATCCGGGTCACCGGCGTTGCAAGGCAACAACTCTTCTGCTGCGGCACCAATTTCCATTTGGTTTCTCCATATTGCGATTGAATATAGCAACGCTAAACTGAAAATTCAGGACTGTTAAAGAGGACAAGTGAGCGATAGTGTATTCCATGGCAACATCTCTCCAAAGATATGCTTTTTTTTTTGTTTTTTTTTTTTTGTTTATTTTATTAGAAGTTAATACAATACAAAACAATACAGTGGCACCTAATTTTAGGTGCCAACTATGTCATACCGTAATCCATTCTATGTACAACCTCTAGTTTTATGTTATGAGTAGGCAAGACAAGAAAAAGAAAACAATAGAAAGGGGAAAGAGTGGAAAAATAGATGGTAGAGAGTAGAAAAATGTGAAGTGTGGATATAAAAAATAAAAATAAAAAAATAAAATAAAAAAGAAAAGGTGGAAAGTAGAAATAGAAGAAAAGGCCCCTTAAAAGAGAATTTTTCACTGATAAGTTTATGCTGTAATATCCATTGAAGCTGTTATAGTGTATTCAGTGAATCATCTGCTGTTTTAAATTCTGTACTGACTAGAATATTCACCCTTTTGATTCAAAGACACTGGATTGTGTTTTAGTCACAGTATAGGGAGACTGGCACACCTGCTAAACAGCCTGATTTTTTGTTTGACAAATTCCAGACGGATGTCTTTGCTATGAACCTCATTCCAACAACTGACCAGCGCCTACTGGTTTTCTGGTCTGCTCGCCCTCATTTTTGGTTCTCCATGGATCCAAGATATATTTGGTCTCAAATACAACATTGTTGCCAGATTTTCAGCTTTTGTTGTTTTGTGTAAGTCTTTGTCTGATTTAGGAGCCACGTAATAGGAAGATAGCATGCATCCAACCATGCATGTTCACATCGTCGCTTGTGATAGATGAGGCCCTAAGGCATATTATAATTTTGTCTGTGGCGTTAATTGGAAGACTAGGCACTCTAATTCTAAATAACTTTCTTGCAGGCTAAATTTTAATGGTTCAATTTTGCTTTTCTAAAAACAGGTACGAGAACTTCCGAAAATCTAGAGCTGGCAAGCAGAATGGAGTCCTCGTCAAGGCTGGACAAAGAGTTACTTTGGCATAAGAATTTACTCTTCAAATTGAACTCAAGTAGTCTTTCTATTAACTCTATTCAAGACCATATTGCAAGTGGACTAAAACCAAATCTGAAATATCACTGCTGCTTTAATTCAAGATTTATTTACACACACCCACACAGGGTAATTATGCACAACAGATGTTTTTTGGGCTTGTAATTCAACTTAATTGAAGTTTTTTAATTAAATGCTTTGCATTTATGGGGTTTTGCCCAATTATTTTTTACTTTGGTTGTCACACAAATTTCACTATGCTGTAAAAAAAAAACCCCACTGAGCTCAATATTGCAATTATTCTTATTGAGCGAGCAGGTATGCAAGCTGCATATGGCAAAACATATGTCCTGCTCAATATATAAATCAAATTGAAACATTAGAAAACTAAATTTTAAACATTTACTTTACATTAGATTACACATTATTTCTTGCTCTATTTATTTGTCTGGAGTATCACCCTGATGAAAAAAACATTTAACATTATTTCACATAACTGAAAGCTACTTAAGAATTTCTGTATTTAAACTGCACTTGATCTTAAATTGCCATCAGTGATTTAACCCGACCCATGTTCCCCTTGTACTCTTGTTCACATGCAAAGTGTCAGACAAGCTCCTTCCACTGATCACGAGATTTACATAGGCCGATCCCTTTTAGTGATGAATGCCTTCTTGACACTGGTCACCAAAGCTGAGCAAAATAGGTATGGGCTTACTTGTTTATAGGTGTGGTAGGTGTTTTTCAGCATCTCTGGCAGGATTTAAACTTGGATTGCCGTCCTATGTTAAAACAGCCCTGCTATCTAACAGAGGAATTGGCGAGGCCAAGCCAGATGTACATTGCTTTATTTTAATGACTCGTAATCCAATGAATGTACAGCAACATCTCAAGTACATATATTCTTAAAACAATTAAAAGTGTACGACAAAGACTTGCATTTTATACAGTGCTGTTAATCTTGCGTCATCCCAAGGTATTTCATGGCCAAGAGTGACCTAGAAACATGGTAGTTATTTCACACGCAATAAACTCTCATTACATTTAAATACCTCAAATGTTTTATGGAGGTTGGTGGGAAAATATTTTTGCGACACGGAGAACTCACCTGCCCTCGTTAGAATCAGTGTGTGGTATACCATAGCCTAGAAATTACATCAAAGCAACATTTCTTTTGCACTTACCTACAAGTGAATTTTGATTGGGGATATTGGTCCAACTTATCGCCAAAGTAACCATGTTAGTTACTCCCATAACAATAACCCCTTGATAGTGCAACGCACGTAGGAACCAGTCACAATTTAATCCTTTGCACCCACTCTCCTCTATGGAGTGTCAACACCCCCAACTGTGTTATCTACTCTTAGCACTGCCCCCAATGGAAGCTGTCCACCACCCCAACACACTTCCAAAATCACCAATCTGCCTCTAACCATCCCTCTGCCAATGAGCGCAGGCTCCAAATAGTTCGGAGCCGTCCCAGATCGTTTAGATCAACCCAAGCCTCAAGCAGATTCTGGACATTTAACCACAAAACTTCCTCCCCATCCCCGACTTTAGAGTGGGCATTGCTTTCAGCAGAAGTTACTTATCAGAACTTCCCATTATAATTTCTCCAAATAAGAGAGTGCAGGTCACAAATTATGTGCATATCACGTAGCAGGACATGCACTGTGCATGATAAGGGACTCAATCATCTCCATTCTGGTTGGCAATACATCAAGCACACCTTTTCAATAAAGTGCCATCACTTTTGAATGTTAAGTACCCTTATTCTTACAAAGTCTGATGATCCCACTGAAATACTCTTGATTAGATCTAGTTCTAGGTTTTTGAAGGTCCCTGGGCTTAATGTGGTAGAATTAAGCTACAGAATACACTTACTGTGTGAGATTGATATACCAGTATTCCAAGAGAAATACATACTCCCAGTCCCTCACATAAGAATAATATGTTCTGAGCTGTCTGTCACTTTGGGGTTTTTTCACCCCCAAAGTGCAGGAACATGCACTTATATTTGTTTCTATTGTCTCCCATCTCATTCAGCAATTTATACATTGTTTTGTAAATACATTTTATTCCCTCTTGCCATTTTTAATTTTATGCCAATATAATCTCTGCATTCTTTGGTATTACACATTATTCAACTACAGCACTATAGGAATAGTGCATCAACTGAATTTGTAATTACAATCTGACAGCTTCAAGGTAATTGTTAACAGTGACTATCCATTAAACTAATTTTATATTCTCAGTCCACTGTGGGATTTATATGCACATTCTTTGAATCTGTAATAACCCAACTGTTATTCTATCATGCCCTTTACTGTTGGAGAGCCCAGTATTTACTCTGATGGTTCCTTAAGATTTTGTACATAATCTTAGACTACACTGCCATCCCTTTTCCTATTCTATCCCTCCTCAATTTTGAAACACGGATAATTCAACTTCCAATACTAGCCACATTTCCTAACACTATTATTAATCCATCAACTTACATTTTATTCACAATACTTTTAAGTATAATTTATATCAATCCCAATTGGCAGCCAGACCAATATTTATCCTTTGACATGTTCTTCACAAATTCCTGATCTTTTTCCTTGCTTACTTGCTTTTCCCTTCATCTTTCCTTTCTGCTGCCCAAACATGTTTGTATAACATCACTTATAGTGGTGTTTACCGGACTAGCTTACATTAAACTTGCCCTTACACAGAACAATCCTACCAGAGGCACCAGAATTCCAAATCCTTACCCCAGTTATTATCTCCCTAGCAACAATATCAATCTATTCTTTAGAACATGTCACATTGAAAATAATCTTCTTGGACACAATTTTGTATACTAGCTCCTAAGTACAGAAACATCATTGCATTTCCTCAATTACCCCCCCCCCCCCCCCCCCCAAGCTAAACATTTGTTCAAACAACCACAACTTCTAATATTTCCCTTTCCCTTGCAAATCTATACTTTCAAACCTAATCATCTACGAGGTAGAAATTCCTTTACATCTTTAACATCATTCAGCCAAAAAAAGTTCACCAATGACATGAATGTAAATGACATTAAAGTCACTTCACACTGGGTGTTAACTGTATTTCACCTGTCATCATCTCCTTTGACTCTTCTTGCAGAAGAGGGCTGCCTTTCCAACCAAGCACCAAAATCAATCCAATCAGCAAACTGACCATATATGGTGGTAATTATAACCAGAAGAATAAGAGGATGTGTAGCTTGTTCACAGCTCAGATAACTAGCTCTTTTATTTTTGTTTAGTATCATGGGGCATGGAATGTGTTGAATGAATATTAAAAAATTGAGCTGAGAATACTGGATTTCCAGACTCAGCAAAACTATGACCTGGAGGAACAGGGGAAAGTAGCGGGAGAAAAACACACACATATAAACAGTAAGCCAGGACATAAAATTTCCAATAAAATATAAAACGACAATTTCACCATTCAAAACTGTAGTTCTGAAAAAAATGCATCAACACAGAATAAACTCATCCATAACATAATTGCTAGCACAATTCATTGATAAAATATCTAGCTAAGTTACGATTCTTATCTCCAGCACACAAGGTATGCTTAACATCATCACAACTAAAAACAAAATCATAAAAATACAAATACTGGAATTTCTGAAATACTAAAATATTTATCTGTGTAAACTTTGTTGGAAGGATGAAAAGTTTCAATATCCTTTTACCTGTTTCTGATCACATATCTAAAGATTTAGCCATGGGCAATAACTTACATAACACGCTAGTCGCAACACAGTATGTACAAAAGGTTTTCATTTTATAACAAATCTGCAGTTGCACTTTAAAAAAAACAGGATAACAATCTGCTCTGGCAAAAGATCCAACTATCCAAAGTGAGGACATTACATGCAGCCTCCATAGGATGGCTGAATAACCTCTAAATTGATTATTGGAACACATGCCTTTGCACATTGATTTGCCTTCATTTTAGTGGGAAATATGTTGCCAAGGAGTTATGCAAATACAGATTGAGAACAGAGAAAGTCACAGTCTATTCCAGTGCAGCAGTTTGGAATCTGTTTACATAACCACCTATGTAGGCAGTTTTCATTTAATTCAAAAACATCTTGAGATTATGTTTATATTGCTTATTTTTGGAAAATAATTGAGTTATTGGTATGTGAAAAATCATTCTAGCCTGTGCAACTTCAAGGACTTCTGAATTGCACCAGGCAGCATGACGCAAGGGGATTCTGGGGCATGGTTTAACAGCTAGAGTAATGAAGTAAATGAAAGATCGGCAGCTTGTATGAGCTGCAATAGAAGCATCCTTGTGATCCAGTATCATACTGGGAGGAAATAACTCAATACGTGAGAGTGATAAGCTCTGGTTTAACTTTTTAGTAGTGCAAGAACACTATTAGCCAATTTACACTCTGGGTCACAATTAGCAAAATAACGACTTGGATTCAAATTTCACAAGCTTACTTCTACTTCATCTCAGGAAGACAAATGATACTGGTCAACTAATCCACCACAGATCCAAGTAACAGAAATTACTAGTGCAGGGATATTGAAGCAAATAGCATTAGCCTTTATTTTGGCACAAAGCCCTCTAGTTTATATGACTAGGGTGAAATCAATTGGGATATTGGAAGTTGTTTACCTTGCGCCTTAGTACATCCAATAGTGGCACTTAAGGTTGTCATGAGCTTCTTGGCTTATTTTATTACACTGAATGCTCTGTACAAATGCAAGATGTTTTTAAAGTGGGGATAAAATAAGTGATACACATTCATCCTTAGAGTATAAAACCAGAAACACATCGCCAACTTCGTATATTCAAGTATGTAATGTGTTGTGAATACTTTCAGCACAGCAGATACAAGGGTTACCTATAATCAATGTAAAGCTAAATGATGCAGATAGAAACAATGAAATGTAATAAAAAGATGTCAAGGCTAGCTTGCTGACGCCGTCATGTTCATAAGTTTTTTTTAAACGAATATCAACTTAACATGTTCGTTAAAAATATCTAACAGCAAAAACATTCACTACACTTTGGGAATAGACTGTAACTGTGTTGACTCTTGACCCATTGTGACAATATTTCATTATCCGCAACTGTTGCAGAAACTATATATCAACTGATGCAAAGCTTCAGTTGATAACATATAATAGAGGCTTATTTAACAAATAATTTTATGACCAATTGCAAGTCTGAAATCTGAAAAAAAAGAATTTTACTTTGCATCAAAAAAGGTTAAGACTTGAATACATGTCTGTAAACTAGATACGAAGGCAAATAAGATTTTGTTTGCAACCTATTTTCCTTCACTTGATATGTATGGGTACAAACACCATCTGTAAAAAGTTAGAAAAAAATTAAAATAAATTACATTTATAAGAACACTTTCCCTTCAGTTATTTATATAAAATGCCAAAATAGTGTACTATAAACAGAACCTAGAAAGAATATAAAGGCATGAGATAAAGCAGGGCTTCCCTGCTTCTGCATCTGATGTGTCGTCAAATATGACATTGTTATTCAATTCTTATTCACATAAACAAAAAAATAATAATCTTCAATGCATTAGTATACCCAATTAACTGGGACCCATTGCGGCTCAATAAAGAGTTTTTCTATTGCAGTATGTAACTTCTGAAAAGCCTTGTCCAAGTTATCATTGACAATGGTCAAATCAAAGTAGTGGCTGTACGCTCGCTGAATTCGAGCACTTTCATCTACTGTCTTTTTCAAGTCTGTGTCCTGCAAATAAACAAATACATAAATAATTAATGCATCTCCTTTGTAAGATTAATTTTAAGGAAAGCATTAAAATTATGACAAAAGTTGAAGGAAGATATAGAGAAATAAGGCCACAGAAACAAGAAATGCCCCTTCAAGAGGAGAGACTAAAAGGAGTTACAGAAAAAACACAGCCTACAGCTCAATTACCAGAGATGAATAATTTGATAATAATTTGTAGAAAAATAACATTCAGGGACATATTTCTATAGTGTTACTTGATTATTGGTTGAAATAAATGCAAGTAGAGTACTAGCAGCAGTATTTTCTACATTAGTCAAAAAGTGAAAGTATTAACGCCATAAATTGTGGACATTTAAGGAGCCCTTACTGTCAGAAGTTTAGTTGTAATTCCAGCATCAATGACAGCTTTGTGCATGGCACGAAGTGTTTCTAAATCAGGAGCAGCAACAAACACAATGTACGGCATAAATTCGGCTGTCTTCAGTATCTTCAATGCCTGCAAACAAAGCAAATATACCAAAGAAAGCTTTAAAAATAGTAAATATAAACAATAGGACCACACCAAAAGGCATTTCAGAAAAAAATATATTAATATCACCCAAGTCATACAAACTAGAGGGCCTCGTGCCAAATGAGCGCTAATGCAATTTGCTTCAATATCCCTGAACTAGTGAATGGTGGTAAGTGAAGGAATCAATCACAGATATGAATCCTCATTTCTAATGAGTATAAAACAAACAACCGCAGGTGGGTCAGGCAGTATCTGAGAAGGGAAAAGATGTATTCCCATTCTGTGTATACTTGATCTCCCAATCCACCTCATTGCAGCTTTTAACGTTTTGGTATCTGGACTTCCTTTGCAACTGTAATACTATATTCAACATTCTGTTTCCCATCTCTTTTTTACTACCTGTTGTATTCATCTACGTACTCAAATGAAATGATTTGCCTGGATAGCACACAAAAGGTTTTTTTTCCCCCATTGTGAAGTGGTACCTGTGACAATAATAAGCCTATAACAAATGGACAGACAACATGTCGTCAGGACCTTTCTTCAGTCCAAAGAAAGTAAAAAAGTAAAGTATCCTTTATTGTCATTCAGACATTTCAGTCTGAATGAAATGGTATACCTTGCAGTCATAACATAGAAAACAATTAACAAAACACACACTTAACACAGTTTAACATCCACCACAGTGAGTCTACCAGGCACCTCCTCATTGTGATGGAAGGCAAAAGTCTTAAGGTCCTTGTTTCTTCCCTCCTCGTCTCCCTCTGTGTTGAGGCGATCCAGCTTTCGATGTAGGGACCCCGCCGGGTGATAGTAAGTCCAGCGGCCGCATCCGAGCTCCGCAAACGGACTGGTTCAAACTCCGCGGCCCGGGGCGGTCGAAGCTGCCACCCTCCAGTCCAGCGGACAAAGCTGTCGTTGCGGGAACTCCAGAAAACCGGTCACCAACCTGGGACCTGCGAGCTCCCGACGTTGTGGTCTACTGGGCCCGCGGCCGAGCCTCCGAAGCCGGGTCGCCGCCGCTGCAACGCCACCACAGCCCCGAAGTCGGCCAGCTGTGGTGGCGGTTGGAAAGTCCTGGCTCTACCTAAGAAGCCTAGAGGTCGGTTCCAGTTGGAGGCTGCCAGCTCCTTGATAGGCCTCAGCACAGACAAGAAACGGTTGCATCCCCCCCCCCGAAGGAAGAGACTAAAAATAGTTTCTCCCCCTCCCCCACAACTAAAATAAACAAAATAAACTAAACAGGACAAAATAAAACAAAAAAAAGACAAGACGGACTGCAGGTGAGCCGCAGCTGCTTGGGCAGCGGCGCCACTTCCGGAAGGATCCTGACCTTTAATATTGTCTGTAATGGCAAATTTTCAACTTTTCCAGGGTCCTCTTTTCCAGTTGCTAGGTACAGTAGGAGTGATCTTACGCAGACCCACTAGACCAGATCTTCCAGTTTAGTTGGTTGTTTATTGAGGTAGTTGTACAAACAAAGAGATGAACGTACCAGGCTTTCCTAATTCTGCATGCAAGTTGCAGCTGGTTGCTCTGTCCCTGGTCTGGTGAGAACGGTATGCGCTCCCTCTCTGTGCCTTCCCCTTCCTGTCCCCTATGACCTTACATATACGCCACCCTGTGCATCTAATGACCGCCCCCAGTGTCCAAAATAATATTGTAAGATATATTTAAGCAAAATTATGTATGGCACCTACATTGTTACATCACTCCACAGATGCTGTCTGACACAGAGTTCCTCTGGCCCTTTGCATTTTGCTCAAGATTCCAGCATCTGCAGTCCCTTGTGACTCCATTCTAACCAGTAACCACTGCCAACTGGGTGAACAGAGACTTAGGTCAGGTGTGATTTAAGAAGGAACTGCTGATGCTGGAAAATTGAAGGTAGACAAAAGTGCTGGAGAAACTCAGCGGATGAGGCAGCATCAATGGAGCGAAGGAAATAGGCAATGTTTCGGGCCGAAACCCTTCTTCAGACTGATGTAGGGTGGGGGGGGGAGAAGAAAGGAGAAAGGAAGTGGATGAGCCAGAGGGCTGAGAAGGGGAGGAGACAGCATGGAAATTGGAGAAGTCAATGTTTATGCCGCTAGGGTGCAAACTGCCCAAGCGGAATATGAGGTGTTGCTCCTCCAATTTCCGGTGGTGCTCACTCTGGCCATGGAGGAGGCCCAGGACAGAAAGGTCGGATTCGGAATGGGAGGGGGAGTTGAAGTGCTGAGCCACAGGGAGATCAGGTTAGTTAATGCGGACCGAGCGGAGGTGTTCGGCGAAACGATCGCCAAGCCTACGCTTGGTCTCACCGATGTAGATCAGCTGACATCTAGAGCAGCGGATGCAATAGATGAGGTTGGAGGAGATGCAGGTGAACCTCTGTCGCACCTGGAACTACTGCTTGGGTCCTTGAATGGAGTCGAGGGGGGAGGTAAAGCGACAAGTGTAGCATCTCGTGCGGTTGCAAGCATCTCTTGGGGTGGTCAATTCTTCTGGTCAATTCATCCCTTCCCTCCCTCACCACCCCCTACCCGGGCACTTTCACTTGCAACCGCAATAGATGCTACACTTGTCGTGTATTAACTATCATCTGTAGTTCTTTATTTCAACTACAATGATAATATCTCACTCAGTTATATAGCGGACAATCAGCATTAACAGATACCATCCCGTCCCACTATGGTCCATTATAACGAGGGTTTACTATATTATTACCAGGTTCATATTCCTACGTTGCCTTCAACACTCAAGTTTGGCTAATATCATTGCTAATTATGTAATCGTGATCCTTCATGTTATTTCACCTGTGGATTGATATCCAAAATGCACATTCGTCGTGTGTCAACAACTTCATGGATTGAGTCAATCTTGGTCCCATAGAGGTTTCCTTCATACTCCCCATGTTCCAGGTATCTGCTGCCTTTTATGTCCATTTCCATTTCTGCTCTCAATACAAATCTGTAAGCATGTCCGTCCTGTTCATCATCTCTTGGCTTTCTTGAAGTAACTGCGTTGAATACAAATATTAATCAACAAATATTTTAAATCATTTCAGAGGAGAGGTTTTATCAATTTTGCAGAATCTTAGTAATGGTAAAAGCAATCTTCTTTAGAAGTAATAGTCAGAGATAATAAAAACAGACGTCTTGGTCCCAAGTTTGCGTAGACCATCAAACACCCATTAACATTAATCCCACACTAATTCTGTTTCAATATCTCCAAGTTCTTAACAAGTATCTTTAGTTGTAGAATAGTCAGAAAGTGGTGAATCTGCGGAATTCATTTCCACAGACAGTTGTGGAGGCCAAGTCATTGGGTATATTTACGGCAGAGATTGACAGGTTCTTGATTAGTAAGGGTGTCAAGGGTTATGGGGTGAAAGCAGAATGGGGTTGAGAGGGAAAGGAAGAGCAGCCATGATTAAATGGCGGAATAGACTCAATGGACCGAATGGCCTAATTCTGCTCCCATGACATGAATATTTTCAACAGTAGATGACCCGAAACACTTGCATGATTTTGCCAGAGGCAGAACAAAAGCTAAAATTGCTTCAATTATTTTAATAAGCATACAATCATAAATCCTCAGTTTCATGTTTTTAGTCTGAAATATTCTTGTACGTGAGGAATGTGTGAAGTTCTTTCACTTACTGAAATGGTGGTGTTTAGCTGACCTCACTATTTCTCCCTGTCTAACACCCAGCTAAACATCCAAGGTTCTCATCTGCCCAGACTTTGAATTATTAATTTGCTTTCTCCACTTTTCTTCCGCCCTCTCATCTCCATTATACAGCAACAATACATTCAGCTCACTCTTTGCCATCTCTACCCTGCCTGCAATAACATGTTAATTCCTTTCCTCCACCTAACTATGAGAATAACTGAAACCACCATATTTACCTTCTGCCATGATGTCTGCAACCTTGACACTGATTTCAAGCCCCATTCTAGCCAATATCCTCGGCTGAATGTTTTCCATATTTCTGTATCAGGAAGACCAACCACTTTTACCTCCACTAACAATGTGTTCCCTTCGTCTCATCCCTTCTACTGAAGTTTTCGCCTGCTTTATCACCCCTAGACTCGCTTACTCCTCTACCAGCTATTCTTCCTACACCTCTCATCAAATCTCTGATCAGGTTTATTCTAACCTACATTGTCTCAGTCCAGTGACTCTGATGCAAGATCATCTGCAATTTTAAATTCCTTCCAAACCTCATGAGTCCTCGTGTCTGCAATATTTTTCAGAAGGACCTGAAGAAGGGTCTCGACCGGAAACGTCACCTATTCCTTTTCCCCAGAGATGCTGTCTGACCTGCTGAGTTACTCCCCCTTTTTATGTCTATCTTCAGTTTAAACTACCATTTGCAGTTCCTTCCAACACGTTCCCTGATAAACGTACCAACCCCTTCCCCATTGGCTGTCTACTTTATCTGCTTACTCCTCCGGGCCCGTCTTTTGTGATTACATTTCAGTACATTACAATTGCAGACAGTGGAGACTTCCCACAGTTATGATAACATTATCCTGAAGAGTTATAATTTTTTTTTTGTGATAATTTAACACTGATTTTGTCTAATCTGGCGTCATTAATAATAATAATAATAATACATTTTATTTGTATAGCGCTTTTCAAGGACTCAAAGTCGCTTTACATGGTGAGTCAAGAACAAAACAAAATAGAGCAGTAAGACAGAGATGCAAAGGGGAGGGGGACATGGGACTAAGGGTATGCAGAGGTGAAGAGATGGGTCTTGAGGCGGGACTGGAAGATGGTGATGGGCATTGGGGAATGTTTAACTGCAGAGTCTGCACCGGAGAGGAAGAAAGCACATTTACACTTACAAAATCTTTGAAAATAATACATTCATATTTGCGACTATTGATTTCTATCAATTTACTTGTTTCTAAAAGTCCGGTCAACTATGAAGTGAACATTAAAACATGAAAATTTTAATTTATTGAAAAATTACTAAATATGACAAATTTCTGTTTTACCTTTTTTTATATAAATAAGCTGCAGGATCACAGTGATGGGAAATTGATGCAATATAAAAAACATTCACATTCCCAAAGAAAAATCAAAGCCTGCAGTTGTAAAACAAAACTTACATGGGACTGTTGTTCCAAACCGTATGGGGTTCATTACGATGAGCCTGTTTTTTAAACTCCGTCGGCCCACGCCCTGAGCTCCGATCAACACCAGAGTCTTCCTCTGAAAAGGAGGCATCCTGGCTACTTCCTCATAAATCATGATTTCATGACGATCAAATTCTTGATGTTAACCAGCAAAAACAAACAAAAAGTAATGTTCTTCACAATCTGCAATTCTAGCAACGTGGAGGACATACTCAATTATAAATTAAAATCAAAAAGCTACATTATACAATTAAAATCACTGATTATAGTTAAGAACTATAATTAGCAAGCTCTTGGTATCAATATCAGCTGCTACAAACAAAAGATTGAATAAAATTACTCAACGTATTAATTTCTCATTAATCCTTACGTTATTTGTATATCATACTCCAGGTCTAACATTTGCCTAACACAATGAAGCAAAGTAGGTCAATGCAACCTTTAATAACAAAACCTCATTTTTCCACTGGGCACTTTGCAGCTTTTCAGACTCAATATTTGAGTTACTTGATACCAGTTAATACATCCACTGTTCCGATTAACAACGCCTCAAGATTGCCCTTTATTCTTCAACCTTATTTCTCCCATTTATAGCCTCTTTTATCTGGCACTATCTTGTTCAATCTCTCTCATCTTCCACCTTTTCATTTCACTTTACCCATTAGATTTTTCACAAAGAGGTAATCTGATTCTTTATATCAATGCTATCTGTGTGACCCAGCTGTGAACAACCTGTCTGTGATACAATGAGATATTTGGAGGTAATGAAAGGTCAATAAAAAATTATTGAAAACTTTAACTACCGGTAACCACTTAAGGGCCAGAGCCTAATGCCCCTGTCCCACTTAGGAAACCTGAACGGAAACCTCTGGTGACCTCGTGCCCCACCCAAGCTTTCCACGAGTCGCCAGAGGTTTTGGTCACTCGCCTGGAAAGCCTCGACCGAAGCGTGAGCTGCATCTACTGACCAAAGATCCTACAGGATCTTTGCTTCCGACCGCGCACACACACATAAACACATCGTGAAGGTGGGGGCCAGGGACAGCGGAGGAGCGCTGTCTGCTCGATGAAGAGGAAGGTAAGCGGCTGCCACAGAGCACAGTAAGTCCTTTAGAGAGCGCGGGAGGGAGGGAGAGAGGGGAGATAAGGACAGAGAAGGGGAGAGATAAGGGGAAGAGAAGGGGGGAGAGATAAGGGGGAGAGAGAAGGGGGGGGGAAGGAGGAGTGGAGACAGTTTTAAGAAGTTTAATAAAGTTAGCGGGCATTTTACCTTCCGGCGGATCTTCCAGGTCCTGAAAAACAAAGATCCTACAGGATCTTTGCTGAAAACTCCAATGAGCCAATCGTAATGGCCGGTCAGCGAAGGAGATTGCCTTCGACTGCCTGTGAGGAAATGGCGACCCCACTCCACTGGCTTAGATCAAACGGCAACCTATTTTTAGTCGAGGCCGGTTTTGATTTTGTTGCAATAATCGCAGGAACATAGGAGAAGCCTCGACTACACGGAAACCACTTTCGACCACAAGGTCACCAGAGGTTTCCGTTCAGGTTTCCTAAGTGGGACAGGGGCATAAGAGTACAGAAACAGGCCTTTGGCCCAACGCATCCATGCCAACCAAGTTGCCTAACCAAACTCCACTTGCCTGTACCTGAACCATCTATATATATATTATTAAAACTCTGTTTGTTTGGTTGCATGCTTGTGTGTGTGTATGTGCGTGATATCCCAAAACCCCGTCAAAACGGTACACGATAGCGCTACAATCTTTGGCCCACCTTACTCACCATTGTCCAGGGATGTAAATGAAACAAGTTTCGTTCAGATTTATGTTATATTTTACGTTATTGACATTTAAAACGTTACAAAAATCACCTTTCAAACCACTTTTCCACTTGCCCTGCCTGTCAGCCGCGTTCGACGTCACAATGATGTCACAATGGGATCACGAATCTCATTTACATTTTTTTTAAATCGCGATTTAAAAAAAATCCAGTTTTAATCAAGTTCTTCCGTTTTCATTAACAGCTAACATTGTGTTTAGGTTATTTTAAAGATGGGGGAGGTGAGGAGAGAGGGGTTATGGAAGGAGTGACTGAGGGTAGGGGAAAGGAGAGGGAGGAGAGGTGAGGGAGGGAGTGGGGGAGGGGAGGAGAGGGGAAAGAAGAGGGAGGCTGAAGAGGAGGGGGAGGGAGTGCTGGGGGATCAAGTCAAGTCAAGTATCAAGTATCCTTTATGGTCATTCAGAATTTTCAGTCTGAACGAAATTTCGTGCCTTGCAGTCATAACATAGAATAAAATAACAAAACACACAATGAATACAGATTAACATCCACCACGTGAATCCACCAGGCCCTCCTCACTGTGATGGAAGGCAAAAGTCAAAGTCCTTGTCTCTTCCCTCCTTGTTCTCCCTCTGCATTGAGGCGATCCAGGCTTCCAATGTTGTGACTCCGCCGGGTGATGCTAAGTCTCACGGCTGAAACCGAGCTCCGCCAACGGGACGGTTCAAACTCTGCGGCCCGGGGCGGTCGAAGCTGCCACCCCCCAGTCCAGCGGACAAAGCTGTTGTTGCGGGAGCTCCGGAAAAACAAGTCACCAACCTGTGACCTGCGAGCTCCCGACGATGTCGTCCACTGGGCCCGCGGCCGAGCCTCCGAATTCGGGTCGCCGCCGCCGCAACATCATCACAGCCCTGAAGTCGGCCAGTTGGTAAGTCCTGGCTGGCTCTACCTCCGGAGCCTCGAGGTCGGTCCCAGTTGGAGGCCGCCAGCTCCGCCATTAGGCCTCAGCGCAGACGGAAACGGGGGATACGACAAGAAAAGGTCGCATCCCCCCTGAAGGAAGACTAAAACTGTTTCTCCCACCCCCCCCCCCCACACACATACACAACTAAAATAAAACTGAAACAAACTGACAACGGGACGAGAAAGCAAAAAAAAAGAAAAAACAAACGGACTGCAGGCGAGCCGCAGCTGCTAGGGCAGCGCCGCCACTTCCGGGTAATGAGGGTGAATGGAGGAGGATAGGGGTAGGAAGAAGGATGGCGAGGCATAGTTGATGGAGGGTTGCCATGACTCGCGTCACAACGGGGATAGAAACATAGAAAATAGGTGCAGGAGGAGGCCATTCGGCCCTTCGAGCCAGCACCGCCATTCATTGTGGTCATGGTTGATCGTCCCCTATCAATAACCCATGCCTGCCTTCTCCCCATATCCCTTGATACCACTAGTCCCTAGAGCTCTATCTAACTCTCTCTTAAATCCATCCAGTGATTTGGTCTCCACTGCCCTCTGTGGCAGGGAATTCCATAAATTCACAACTCTCTGCGTGAAAAAGTTTTTTCTCACCTCAGTCTTAAATGGCCTCCCCTTTATTCTAAGACTGTGGCCCCTGGTTCTGTACTCGCCCAACATTGGGAACATTTTTCCTGCATCTAGCTTGTCCAGTCCTTTTATAATTTTATGTTTCTATAAGATCTCCCCTCATCCTTCTAAACTCCAGTGAATACAAGCCTAGTCTTTTCAATCTTTCCTCATATGACAGTCCCGCCATCCCAGGGATCAATCTCGTGAACCTACGCTGCACTGGCTCAATCACAAGGATGTCCTTCCTCAAATTATGAGACCAAAACTGTATGCAATACTCCAGATGTGGTCTTACCAGAGCCCTATACAACTGCAGAAGAACCTCTCTACTCCTATACTGAAATCCTCTTGTTATGAAGGCCAACATTCCATTAGCTTTCTTCACTGCCTGCTGTACCTGCACGCCAACTTTCAGTGACTGGTGTACAAGGACACCCAGGTCTCGCTGTACCTCCCCCTTACCTAAGCTAACCCCATTCAGATAATAATCTGCCCCCTTGTTTTTGCCACCAAAGTGGATAACCTCACATTTATCTATATTATACTGCATCTGCCACGCATCTGCCCACTCACTCAACCTGTCCAGGTCACCCTGCAACCTCCTAACATCCTCTTCACAGTTCACACTGCCACCCAACTTTGTGTCATCCGCAAACTTGCTAATGTAGCTAATTCCCTCTTCCAAATCATTAATATATATGGTAACCAGTTGTGGCCCCAACACCGAGCCTTGCGGCACTCCACTCGCCACTGCCTGCCATTCTGAAAAGGGCCCGTTCACTCCTACTCTTTGCTTCCTGCATGCGCAGATTGTTCTCTCCGTAAAAATAAACAATAAAAATAAAGACAGTAACAATTTAATTTGCCCAAGGCTTCCAAGTCTCCTTTATTCTGAATTACTGAATGAGTGGGTTGTGAAGGGTGATGGCAGGTGGAGAGATGGTGGGAAAAACGGGAGTACAGGGAAAAGTTGAATCAGTTGTCATCTTATTGAATGACAACACTTGTTCAAGGGACAATTTGGGGGACAGTTCCTTTCACAGCGTGTGGAGAGTCTGTGCCAGGGGTAAAGTTGCGGGGAGGGCAGGAGTGTTGAGAAGGAGGGGGTCAGGGATAATGCCAGTAACTCACTCACCGCTGCCGCAGCTCTCCGGGCACCACCGCATTGTAGCCGGGGATAGAAGCGGCTCGAAGAGCTGCGAGCGACCGCCGGGAGCCGACAGCAGAACAGGCCGCCACTTCAGCGCCTTCTGCCGGCCCGCTCATCTCTGGCAGTGCTCTCCGTCTGAACACCTCTCACCTGCCGCTCGCTCATGTCAGCGGCTTTCTGCAAATCCTTAAATTCCCACAGCCGAGTAACCTCAACCTCAACCTGACATGAGTGAGGCCAGCGAGCGGCAGGAGAGAGGTTTTTAGACGGCGAGCTGCCAGAGGTGAGCGGGTGCCGGCTGAAGGAGCCAAGGTGGCGGCTGGTTCTGCTGTCCGGCCCGGCGGCCGCTCACAGCCACTCGAGCTACTTCTCCCCCCGGCCTCAATGCGGTGGCATTGCACGCCTCCGTGCAAGGAGCGTCGCAAGTGGCATAATCCCGACCCCTCCTTCACAACATTCGTGCCCTCCCCGCAACCTTACCCCGGGCCAGACTCCCCAAACGCTGTGATAGGAGCTCTCCCCCCACCCACACCCCGGGAAATACGGTATTTAAAAACATAAACACAAAATGTACTTACCACATTATTGGTACACAAACTCCATTCTTCTCTCTTTGTTTCCTAAGATACTTAAAATAATGCCAATCCATATTTGAAAACCCCACCAAGAAACTAGCGCTGCGCATGCACAGTGCTGCAAAGGCAGAATTTCTGCTGCCTTCAGCACCCTTGAAATTGACGGCTCGAAGCAGCACTGACGGCACGTGGGCTGCACAGACCTTCAAGGGTTACAAGCGCTGCGGATGAAAGGCTCGGAGAATTATACCTACCTAAGAGATCGATCTCTTAGATAGGCATAATTCTCCCATGCCTTTATTATTTATATTTAGTTATTACCATTTTATAATTTTAGTCAGGGCAAGCAGTGCCTATCTTGCCCACCCTGACGGCACGTGTCTGTTCTACACGCACCTCCCACTAGGTGAAAAAGATGCATTTTAAAAGGTCCCTTTTAAAACTTTCCCCTTGTTCCTTAAGTTTATACCCTCCAGGTAACTAACGTACAAACACAAACACCCAACAGGATTTGCACCCATTTCTTCTCTTCCACCTACCGTATATTCCTTACTCCGGCTTCACAATTCGCACATCTTCTATTCTTATTTCCTTATCTCACACTTCTTGTCTCTGGCCTTTATCCATTTGCCACTCAAAGCCCCCTCACCTGTATCCACCTGTTACTTGACAGGCTTCGATCTGCCCCCACCTCTATACCAGTTTTCACTTGCCTACCAAAATCAGTTTGAGGAAGAGTCCCAACACAAAACGTCACCTTCCCCCTATCTCCCCACCCGCAGAGCTACTCCAGCAGTATGTGTCTTTTTTAGTAAACCAACATCTGCAGTTCCTTGTGTCTTCAAGTGCCTCAACTTGCCTGCTGTGGATAGTCCATGTCTTTAAAGCACATAGGAGAGCAGAGGTCACTGCCACCTGGTACACTATGAGTTCAGAAGTCTTGATGTTCAAATAGCTTTTCCTCAATTGGCCATGGGCTGTACTGGCATATTGAAGGCGGTGAGGGATTTCATCAATGATATCTGCCTTTGCCAAACGGTGGTTGAATGGTAAAAGGAGTGGTCCACATTTTCCAGGGTCTTGCCAAGTTATTGGGAGAAAGCAGTATTATTCAGCAATGGCAGTTTGATAGAAGACCTTTGTCTTGCAAGAGTTAAGTGTATGGCCCATCCTCCTGTACACTTCAGCGAACAAGTCAACAATTGTGTGGAGCTCTTCTTCACCGAGATTGGCTTTATTTTAGGCTTGCTGGTTAATATCATAGCTTGCATTATACCAAATGTTTTTTTTAAATTTTATTTTATCATTTTTTTAATTTTAAATTTAAATGCAAAGTGGTGCTGAATTTCTGTGGTTAGCTGAATTTGAGGAGGATGTTCCACAGTCCCTTCTGCTTAATGGAGTCAAAGGTTTTAGTGAACCAATAAAGAACATGTATAGTGGCTAGTGCCACCCCCTGTACTTTCCTTGGATTTGTCACACATTAAACACCTTGCCTAAAATGGGTGGGCTCCACATTGCCTTACAGTTGAACCTCCTATGTGCTTTACTGATATGTATTCTGCACCACCTGAGCACATTGAACATCAAGTACAAAAGCAAACTTACAAGTTTTGGTGTCTTAGATGTGTCTGTTCTAGATTTATCGTTGCACTCCAATAAACATTTTTGTGTGCTGAAAGACGCACAATACATAATCATGAGACCGCATCATGAAGTGCTTTTTTTGCATTTTATTTTGATAACATGTACTTTGCAAATGTGCTTCTTCGATCTCTTTGGAACTGTACTGAGAAAATGTTGTTAATCAATTGCCAAAGACCTGAACTAATGTATAAGTAAGACACATTCAAGTATCACTGTGGTCGTTAGGGTATTTGGTTGTAGTTAACAAAATCAGAATCACACAGCACAGAAATAGGCCCTTCAACACACCAGATCTTAAATAAAAATTAGGATACAAAAGGCTTGTTTCAGTACATTAAAACTGATGAATGCAATGTCTTAAAAAGACCCTTCTCGAATTTCATTGGGGATGGTACATTGTCACCCTTATCCAATCTGACCTGCTTTTAACTTCAGTCCTATGGTCTAAGTCCCATCTTTCAACTCACTTAATGTAATTAACTGCTACAAATAAGAAGATACCAATAACAGCTGTATGGGAACATCATAGACTTCAGTGGTTCAAGATGTCCTGCCACCATTCATCCTAAACAAAAATAGTGGGCAATAATTATTTTATTCAAATTTCAGGATATGGGTATACAGAAGGCAATCATTGCCCATGTGTAATTGCCTGAGGTGAAGGTGCATCCACCATGCCACTGGGTAAGGAATCCTGGATTTAGAAATAGTACGTCCAAGTGATGATGGTGTGAAACAGAAAGAAATTAGGTGGTAGAAGAAATAATAACTTTCCTTAAATAAGGGGAACTAAACTCTACATGTGGCTTCACTAGTATTTTGTACAATTATTGTAAGACTTCCCAACTTGCGCGACCTAACCCGATTTAATTAAAAGCCAGCATTCCACTTGCTTTCCTGATGACCTGCTGCACCTGGCTGCTAGCTTCAAGTTTTGCATACAAGGATCCCAAATCCCTTTGTGCTGTAATTTTCAGCAGTATTCTCGATTTAAATAATAAACATTTATATCATTCTTCTGTCCAAAGCACGGCACTTCACATTTTGCTGCACTTGGCAAATTTTGCCTCATTCACTTAACACATTAATATCTCCCAGTGAACTGACTGCATCCTGCTCACAGTTCGTCTTTCCACCTACTTCCATGGAAATTGCAAATATAGTTCTAGTTCATTCACTTCCTTCCTCTAAAGTGTTACATTCTGCAAACATATATGGTGCCAGCACTGACCCTTGTGGCACCTCACTGGATGCCAACCTGAAAATCAACCTCTTGTCCCGACTCATTGCATCCTACAAGTCAGCCAATCCTCTCTAGGATAATACATATAACCTTCATCTATTTACCTGCATTTTTTGTCGTGAGATACATCATTTTTTTCTTCTTTTTACCAGATATTATTCCACACAATGGTCCTGGTAAAAGATTGAACCAGAATGAGATAATGAATGAATTTCTATTATATCCACGAGCGTTCAGAAACACTTCATATCAACCTCACAAAACATTGAATAGCTCACCAGATGACCGTGAAAGATCCCAGTCTCGTTTAACAAAGGCTTTTCTCTTTTCTTCTAACATCTGGCTGGGAATTAGGCCCGCACTCCCTCCTCCCTTCATATGGAAAGCCTGAAATGAAACACAACTGCTCCAATTATTTTGTGCAAGTCGTAGCATTACTAGTCAGAGAGTCGCACAGCACCCATTATCACACTCAGTTAAACTAATCACATTTTTTGTTCTTCCCACATTCCAACCAATTCTCTCCAGATTTTACCACACACGCACATTAAGAGCAATTTACACGGAGAGAAAAGGGAGGAAATACATGCAGTCACAGGGAGAACATGCTAATTTTTCACTGGCAGCATTGGAGGCTGAGACTGAATTCAGGTCACTGGAGCTGCGAGGCCATGGCTCTTCAGGCTGCATGCTGTGCTATGATGCTGGGCCACTGTGATGCCCACAGTGTTCACATTAACTTACAACAGGGTAATACTCTTGATCTTTCCAAGCACATCCTTACTGCATAATGGTGCTGGAGCCAAGGAGCATGTGCCGAAAAGGTTTTTGTTTAAAGTTTGAAAGAGGATAATTAATCCTGGAAAGACGGAAAATGCTGGAGTAACTCAGCGGGTGAGGCAGTATCTCTGGAGAAAATGGTTAGGATCCTGAATTACAAATGCAATTCTAAGCATGGCTGTTTCACCTGTGCTCTTAATTGCTACAGATAGTCCATTGACAATCCCAGTCAGTATATATTGTAGTGGTTCTTAGTTCTATTGAATTTATGTTTTTTATTATCGTGTTTCAAGTAACTCGGTACATTTTATGTGGAGAATTAATAGAAAATTAAATGTTTGGTTCAATGCTTTAGAATTAGATTTTTTTTTTTAATTCCTCTACCGCAGCGAAGTAAAATTTGAGCCAACCTGCCACCAGTTGAGATCTTCTCGATTCACAACTTGAAGGATGTCTCCTCTGGAAAACTTCAATCCTGCATCTTTGCATGGGATCAAGCTGTCATTGGCTGGATTGTAATCAATATGGCATTTCACAAAGACCTGCAAGGGATTGTGATAAGATTATATTCTAACACGATGCAAACTTTAGTTCCACAAAACTGTTGAGTCAAACTATATCCTAGGGTTTCTGAAGGAATCATTAAGAACAGAGAATGCTGGGAGTACTCAGTTGGTCAGACAGTACCCGTGGAGACAGAATCAATACTGATAGCTTTCATTAGAAAGGTGAAAATTAGTAATTAAACAGGGTTTAAATTGCAGAGAATGGAGATGTGGTGCGAACGACAGGAAAGTCAACAATAGCTGAGACAGACTACTTTTTTTAAATGATTTATTTTGGAATCTCTCAATCTTCTAAATTCCAGAGTTGCCAGCAAGGCCACTTTTTGTCAATCCCCAATTCTTCATGAGGTGGTGGTGGTGATCTTTAATTACTGCTTAATTATGTTTTCCATGTCTAAAGATTGAATATCACAGTACTAAAACAGAATGATAGTGGATTCATAAAAGTTAAAGCACACCAATGAAGAGGGTCTCACCAAATAAACTAGAGATACTAAAAAATGATGGAGCAAGGATCCTAAAGTCAGATCCTACAGTCAGAGAGCTACATTGGATTAAATTACCAAGTTCATTACCAAGAGCAAAATCATGAATAATGCCGCTTCCAGCTACCGATGCAAACTGATTTTCATATAGTTCTGGATCAACATCAATACGCAAACTCTTCTTTATTGTGCATGGTTCCCTCTAAATATTTGTGCTTTTGCAGATTCTCCTCTCACTAGTCTACCTGTCACATTTTTCAGGGTCAGTTGGACTGGTCACAGGCAACAATGGATGTGGAACCAGGCTTGATGGTAGCAGGTATCCATCCAACACACCACGTAGAATGAGCATATATATTTGCTTAGACTAGGGTGGTTGCAGACTCCTAATCACTGGTGTTCTATTGGGTTTGCCGGTACAGGGAAGAGGAATGTAGGACTGAGCTGAATCTGGACCCGAGTATAATTATCTATCTAATAAACAAACTTCAAGAACTACTCTATTAAAAGGTGACATAAACACAACTATAAACTGCAAGAAAATCATTCCATATTTAATAAAATAATTTTTTACTAGGTTTATTACTAAGGATATTTAAAGTACACAATCACAATCATGTGATGACATGGTGAATGAAACCAGTGAATATTCTGGACCAGAAAAACATCAATGGCAACAAAGATAAAAACAAATACCTGCCAAGGAACAGAGAACCCAGCCACAAACCATGAGCATTACCTGAAGTCTTGGTGTTGACACCATTTTCTCCAGTAGTACAAACATTCAACATTAATTAGTGAATGAGTACAAAAAAGTTGCCAGAATCAAACATGGTGTTCAAAAGATTATTCTGAGTACAATTTTTATGATGTAACTAAGCACAAATTCTAATGATCAAAAACAAATCATTTGCTAGAGAATAATATGTTAAATCCTTCCAAGTGTTCACAGTTATTTTTATACTATCAAGCAACATCACTTACCTGCAAGGGCAAAGGAGTTTCTTTGTAGCTGGGCAAAATTTTAAACGAAATTCCACCACTGCAATCCATCAACATTTCTTGCAGTACTTTTGGGTCAGACCCAACTTCAGTTCCATTGACTTCCTTAATGATATCCCCCGCATGGAGAAGACCTTGCCGGTCAATCATGCCACCATGAAGAATCCTTGCAATTACCAACTCGCCATTCTCCACCCTAAAGGTAACACCCTACAAAATGAATAAAATTATTGTAGTTGATTAGATGCCTTTGCTTACTCAGCACAAATGCATCCATCAAGGAAAAGGAATTGTGGACAAAAAATATTTGCAAAATGTATCACTGAAATATGAAGATACTGTACAATAGTAGTGCAAAGATTTTTTCTTTCAGTATATATCTGAAAATAATTATTTTTCTACAATGATTACTCATGGAATCAAAGTCTATTCATACCAATCCTTTAACAACATCAAGACTGAAACGGGACAAAACAGAGGCAAACTCAAAAATGTATTGTGTCGTGATATCTTTTTCCCCTCCATTTTTCTGGCAGCCACATCAGGAGAGTGGAGAATTGCATTGCATCAGAGACCAGAATAATCCCCATTAAAATTAAAACATATAAAATAAATTACTATAGTACCAAATAAAAACACTCCTTTCCATTCAATAAAAATCTGTGTCTTTTTCAAAAAATAATCTATAACTTATTCTCCTCATTCTTTACTGATTTTTTTTTATAAATTAGAAACAGAACAGGAAAATAAAAAAATCACTTTCCCTTCAACAACTTCTAAAGAAAAGTTCCTTTTAAATTGGTATTACTTTAATTTTAAAGTATGCCAGGGTGTTTACATTCTAAAGAACATATCTGGACCCAAAATTTTAAACTGTCTCCTCATATCTGTCTCTTCCTGATGGCTTGTGGTCATCAAGAAGCAATCAAGAGAAATCAGAATGTCGATACCACACAATTCACAGCTGATTTAATAAGCGAGTTCGGTATTCCAAAAAATGCAAGGTCATGGGATTTGTCAAAGTTCATTAGAGAAAGAAAAAGCGAACGGGGGTGCCAGGTAGCGGGAGAGCGGGGGATGTAACAACGAGAGAGGGGGCAGATGCGAGTGGGAGACAGGGGGAGAGACTGGACCGGCGGAGAGATGGTGCGAGGTGGGGGGGGGGGAAGAAGGGGGGTGAAAGATGTGCGTGTTTGTGTTTTGCTCACAAAAGTGTTTAGTTTAACATTCCGCGGGGAGTGCCGGGGTTTGCACGTTGGTTGCAGAGGTGGGCAATGTCCCCCAGTCCCTCCCTCCAGTCCGGGGGTGGGGGGATGGAAGGATTGTCCTTGCGCTGGGGATTTCTTGCGGAGATGGGTTGGCTGGGACCTGCAGTGAAACCGCGATAGCGAGTTCCTCTCTCCCCATCTTTCCCCTGCCTTTACCTGCGGACAGGTAGGAAATGCAGATGCTGGTTTACACCGAAGGTAGACACAACGTGCTGGAGTAACTCAGCGGGACAGGCAGCATCTTTGGAGAAAAGGAATAGATGATGTTTCGGGTCGAGACCCTTCTCCAGAGATGTTGCTGACCCGCTGAGTTACTGCAGCATTTTGTGTGTATCCCCGTTGATGACTGGTGCTCGGCTTTCAGCGGCACCGAGGGGGTTAACCAACAGCCACTGGATAAGGCAAGAGGCGCAGTTGACGGTTCCCGGCCCGTCGGGGAACGGGTTCCTCGGGAGTTGGAGCAGAGTTGAGCTGGAGATGCGCTTCTTCTACGCACTGGCTGTAAGCCTGGGGCCGCCACTGTTCCGGGCCGGTGTCCCATCAGTCCAGGGTCACCCCGGACATCTCCGGCCACTCGGGAGGGGACGGTAGTGAGACTCTGCGCACAAATCTGCCCCCTGGGGTTATGCAGGAGAGGGGTGCGTGGTTCTCCCCTGTATAACCCGGGAGGGCAGCCCGAGTGAGAATGGAACCCATACACCCAGGCTAAGGGGGACTGGACCGTCATTCATTAGATTGTCGTCACTGCTGAGAATTCTGCATGGACCAGTGAAAAAGGGAGAACTAGTGTCGCTAACTCCAGTAGCAATTCAACAGTGCTTGCAGCGCCGGAGACCCAGTGCGATCCTGACTACGGATGAAACACGGGTCTGTATACACGCAGGAATTCAGCTGCTGATGTTTGTCTCCAGTGACCTATGACCTGGGCATGCGCAGTCGGGATACCGAACTCACTTATTGATCACAACCAGAGAAGTAGAGATTGCACTTAAACCACATCTATGCTAATTAAGATTAACAGGTATTTATAATTATCTAACAAGTTTGAAGGGAAATGGTTATCGCAGCCAAATCCTTGTAGTTTTGTTTTATACAGATGACATTTAGATTGAAAGGAGGAGGGAAAATAATGAACATAGCCCTTCAAAATGATTTCCCTTTAACTAAGTTGGCTTTGCCAGCGATGCTTCAAGCCAAGCATCAAATGTTCCAGATTATAGTTCTTCAAGCTTTATGTTCACTGGCTTTCCCAATTCAAATCCAGTATACGTTGGAAGAGCTGCCAGACCCAATGCAACTGAAGTAATTACATCTTCACAAATATTCTAAATACATAGACAGCAAACAGTCAACTATCATATCTCACCAAAAAAAGGCTTACCAAGGGCTCACTGGCTTTCTTCTGAATTCCAATTATGCGAACAGCATCACCGGATGCCGTCTGGCCACTGAAGGCATCATTTAGCAGACTGGGGCTTGAGGGTGGCGTTTCATAACACTTTGATGCGACCAAATCATGGGCTTCCAAAAGTGACTGGAAACATTTACAGAAAACCTTAATGCAAGGCGGTCTCAAAAACATTTCCATGTTTCAACTTCATTCTCAATGGTGCAATGATGCTTCATTTGGTACTTAATGGTACATTCTGTGATCATACCCAACATCAATGGATAACACTGCCTCAATTATTCAACAAAAGCTTGCTCAAATATTGGACACCAGATGCTGTGTTTAAACATATACTTCTTCCTCCTTACAGTCTGACTAATCCCTTTCATCACCACACTTCTTTCAAATCTTTTCCACCAGACCCTGAACTGATCCACTTTGTGAGATAACAACTGGTGCTAATTGTCAGATGACCAGAACTGGTAATTTCAGTATATTCTTTAAAAAAAATCATAATTAAAGGCTCTATGTACAGGCCACATACACCACATATAAATTGCTTCAAAGACGGGCACTCCAGGAACATTACCCTATTTATAGCTAGTCATGACTCAGAAATATAGGCAAGATGAAGGTTCAAGTTGAGACATGAGCTGCCTGATGCATGCAGTAAATCAACAAACAGATGGAGTGAGCTGGCCAGTCACCCACCCACACCCACTGTGCAAATAGTCATCAGTTTTGACGCACCATTGTCTAGAAAACATGACCTGCATCAAGCAAGGGGCCTACTGCCTAGAGTATTGGGCACTTTCAAAATGAGGCCGCACTTATGGTCAAGGTTAACAGGATAAAGAGATACATTTTATGATTACTACAGCCTTTGGTGCTGAAACAATCCAAAATGAACTCTCCATAGGGTTGTTTTATTCACCGCAGCGACAGTCTGTTCTACAAATAGCATCGTCAGAGGGCAGCAGATGGGTAAATTTAATGTAGTAACTACTCTTGGGTTTTTCCAAAGAGAATAACCGTCCAGTTTTATGATTTGCAAAAGGCTGGTGATACAACTAACTGCAGTCCAAACAGTCAGAATACAAGAAGCAGAATGGATAGGCAGCCGGTGATGATACGCATGGTGTCGTTGAGGATGGTGTCTATCTTGCTAGTACAGCGGCGCTGTACACAAGTGGAAGAGCACTGGTTCGGAGAGTAGATGTCCTAGTGCCCCATGACGATCCAGCCAAGCAACGCAGGAAGTTGTTCCGCGCCGAGACTTTCTCACAGAAAACTTCAAGGTTATCATACTGCTAAAGCAACAAAGGAGCTTTTCAAAGCTCAAAAATGGTAAATCCTTGAATGGCCAAGTCAATCACCTGATTTGAACCCAATTGAGCATGCCTTTTATATGCTGAAGAAAAAACTGAAGGGGACTAGCCCCCAAAACAAGCATAAGCTAAAGGTGGCTGCAATACAGGCCTGGCAGAGCATCACCAGAGAAGACACCCAGCAACTGATGATGTTGATGAATCGCAGACTTCAAGCAGTCATTGCATGCAAAGGATAAGCAACAAAATACTAAACATGACTACTTTCATTAACATTACATTGCTGTGTCCCAAACATTTTGGTGCCCTGAAATGGGGAGACTACATATAAACACTGCTGTAATTTCTACATGGTGAATCCAAAATGTATAAAAATAGCCTTTAATAAAATCTGGCAATGTGCACTTTAACCACATGTGATTTTTTTTCTATTACAAATCTCAAATTGTGGAGTACAGAGGCAAATAAATAAATGATGGGTCTTTGTCCCAAACATTATGGAGGGCACTGTGACTGCAAAAGAGGAGAAAACTATGGGTTATAATGGAATTGCTCAGATTGAAAGATGGTTAAATGGTGTTCCACAAAGATTAATTCTGGTAGCATCGATTGAAGCAAAGATACAGCAGGATATGGATCAGTCACAGGTATGGGCTGAGATATGGCAGATGGTGTTTAATCCAGGCTATTGTAAGGTGCTGCATTTTGAGAGGTCAAATGCAAAGGGAAAGTATACAACTAATGGCAGGATCCTTAATGCATTGATGTACAGAGGGATCTTGCAGCCCACGTCCATAGCTCCATGAAAGTAGCAACACAGGTAGAATGGTAAAGCACACATATGGTAAGCTTGCCTTCATCGGTCGGGGCACTGAGTATAAAAGTGAGGACATCAAGTAGCAGCTTTATAGAACTTGGATTCGGCACATTTCGGAAAATCGAGTGCAGTTCTGGTGACTGCATACAGGAATGATGTAGAGGCTTTGGAGAGGTGCAGAAGAGGGTTACCAGGATGCTTCTGGATCAGAGGCTATTAGTTATAATTATAAGGAGAGGTTGGACTAACATGGATTGTTTTCTCTGGAGTTTTGGAAGCTGATGGGAGATTTGGTGGAAGTTTATTAAATGATAAGAGACCTAGATAGGGTAGAAAATCTGAATAATTTTCCCCGAGTATAAATATTAAATACTAGACTGCATAGCTTTAATGTGAGAAAGGGCAAGTTTAAAGATGATGTGCAAGGCAAGTTTTTTTCCCCCCCATACAGAGGTGCATCCCTGTAACACACTGCCAGCTGTGGTAGAGAAAGCACATACAACTGTGGTGTTTAAATAGGCACGTTTATATGCAGGACATGGAGGGATATGGATCATGTGCAGGCAGAAGTGATTAGTTTAATTTGATATGTTTTGACACAGACATCATGGGACAAATGGGCCTGTTCCTACACTGCACTGTTCTTTATGTTGTGTGTTTACTGTTTAATTAATGGTTTTGGATGCGAGGATCGTAATTGCAACTCCTATTTAGGAGTAATCAGTTCTAGTCTCAAAAATGAAAAACAGATTGACTGGTAGAGTGCAAAACACAGAGAGTTGTGAATCTGTGGAATTCTCTGCCACTGAAGGCAGTGGAGGCCAATTCACTGGATGTTTTCAAGAGAGTTAGATATAGCTCGTAGGGCTAACAGAATCAAGGGATATGGGGAGAAAGCAGGAACGGGGCTGATTTTGGATGATCATCCATGATCATATTGAATGGCGGTGCTGGCTCGAAGGGCTGAATGGCCTACTCTGCACCTATTTTCTATGTTTCTATGTTTCAAAGCATTTTACAGCTCAAAGTTAATGTGATTTGAATGAAGGAAACATGGCAGCCAATGTGGACATAGAAACACAACTCCAGAAGAAGTGTACATGGCCAAAATCTTTTTATGACCTGTTGACAGGACGATAAATATTGACCAGAATGCACCTTTCTGAAATAGTGTAATGGGCATTTCTGCATCCAATTGACAGAGAAAGCTCAGATCAACGTCTGTTCCAGCACACAAGGGTGGATATAAATACCAATGTAGATCCTGTGAGCCAAACGATCTATGCTGTAAATATTATATTAAGAATATGCAAATAAACACATGCCAAGACCAAAGAGGAAATATTAGGAAGAGTGATCAGAAGCTTCATCTTGGAAGGAAAAAGAGGTTGAGAGAAAGGAAAAAAAGTTAGAAGAGGCAAGAGAACTCCCAAAAGAGGGACAAATGATGGGTGTGTTGTGGGAGCTATCTGGTTATTGGCATTAAAATAAACATCTCCAGGAAAAGGAGAACCAAGTACATAATCCCAAATATTGGCGAGATGCCAATCAGTGTGTTTCCAAGTCATGAATTAGAGCATGGAACAGCACAGGAACAGGCTCGCTGGTCATGATATCTGTTCATGACTGCAATGCAAAATTAAACTAATCCCATCTGCTTGCATTTGGACTACACCCTTCCATTTCCCGCCTATCTAAATACTTCTTAAACAATAATATTTAGTTTAGTTAGTTTAGAGATACAGCACGAAAACAGGCCCTTTGGCCCATCGCCGACCAGCGATCCCCGCACATTAACATAAACCTACACCCACTAGGAACAATTTTTACATTTACCAAGCCAATTAACTTACAAACCTGTACGTCTTTGAAATGTGGGAAGATAACCTTTGTGAGATCTTTGAGAAAACCCACGCGGGTCACGGGGAGAACGTAGAAACTCCGTACAGACAGCACTCGTAGTCAGAATCAAACTCGGGTCTCTGCCGCTGCACTCGCTGTAAGGCAGCAGCTCTACCGCTACGCCACCGTGACTGCCCAAATAATATCCACTTCCGCTTCCACCTCCATTAGCAGTCTTCTAGAAAAAAACTTGCCTCAAATCTCTTTTACACTTTCCCGCACTCATCTTAAAAGCTATACCCTCTACTATTTGACATTTCTACCCTGGGGAAAATAAAAACTGTATCTACCCTATCTATTCCTTTCAAAATTTTATATATTTCCATCAAGTTGCCCCTCTGCCACTAATGTTCCAGAAAAAAAACAGTCCAAATTTCTTCGACTTCTCATAGCTAATATTCTCTGATCCAGGCAACATCCTGGTAAAACTCTTCTGCACCCGCTCCAAAGCCTCCACATCCTTCCTATAATGTGGCAGGCAGAACTGCATACAATACATCAAATGTGAACTAACATCAAAAGTTTTATATTGTTGCACCTTAACTATATTTATACTCAAAGCCCTACCAATGAAGTCAGGCATGCTATTGGCTTCTTTACCACTCTATCCACTTGTGTTGTTACTTTCAGAGAGCAATGGACTTGCATTCCAAGATCCATCTGTATATCAGAGCTATTAATGATCCTGTGGGGTGGAAGATTGCAACCTTCCTGTTTCGACGAATGCAATCAACCCGGCGTGCACAATCAAATAAGATCAAATAAAACAAGTTGTCCTACAACTTTAGGCTGTGCACGCCATATGCAAGAAGAAGAAGATTGATCCTGTCATTTACTGTACACTTTCCTCATACATTTGGCCTCCCAATGTGTAACACCTCACACTTGTCCGGATTAAATTCCATCTGTCAATTCAACGCCATATTTCCGAGTGATTTATGGGTGTACTTTGATAATGTTCCTCATTATCCACAATGCAAATTCTCGTGTCGTCTGCAAACTTACTATTCAGCCAAACCTACATTTTCATCCAATTATCATATCATTTAAATATCATTCTTTTCCAAACGTCCGTAAGGCTTTCAGAACAGCAAACAAAGATGGGTACCAAACAAAGAGCGGCAGCAAAAGCAGCAGACTGAAAAGGACATCGAGACCAAGATAATTATGGAGCTCATGGCTCTGCTCAACAGAAAGCTCGAGGTATAGAGAGGAAACAAGTACATGGAAACATAACTTTTTAAAGCATTAGCGAACTGGTTTTGAGAGAATTTGAACAAATGCAAAGGATATATTTTAAACCTAAAAATATATATTTTTTAAACATTATTAACATCAGAATATACGAGTCAGCACACTCCTGCCAGGCTCTTGATACCCCAATGGTTTTCAAAATAATGGTATAATGCCTAAAAATGTATCTCACTATTACAGCATTTATTAAACGCTGCAAGCACAGAATTAACCCAAATTCAAATTAAAATATCTCAATTGCCTGCTAAACTCAAGGATTATGTCCATTAGAAAATTGGGATGTAAACCCTTGACATCATTGTAATTTGGTTGGCAATGTTTCAGAAATACCTACCATGCTAAATGCAATAGCAATTCACAGCGTGGAGCTAAACTGCCATTTATTAAAAGGCATTTGTCAAAAATGACAATATTAGGAACTGATATCACAAGGAAGGCATTCTGATACTCCCCATCTCCCACACCCAGAAATACATATCCCACACCCAGAAATCCAATTGAAAATATCCAATTTGGGCCATTAACTATCTTACAAATCATTCACACAATAACATTTCAACAGGTATCATTGAGTCTGCATGGAAGCTTAACATACAATTTAAAAACTAAGCTGTAGCTCAATAAAACAATTTTGTTTAAAACTTTCCTGACGCTCTATGAGGCACCGAGGAAGATAAATGACATTACACTACTAAAAGCTTCAATGCAAATGTCTTATTAATTAGTAATTGAAAACAAAAATAAAACCTGCAGATCACAGAAATCAGAAAGAAAAACAGGAAGTTCTGGAAATAGTCAGTAGCAAAAGAATCATTAGCCTGAAATATTACGTCAATCTTTCTTTCCACAGATGCTGTCCGCCACGTGAATGTGCAGCTTCAACAACATTCAGGAAGCTCAGCACCATCCAGGACAAAGCGACCCACTTGACAATCCCTCACCCACCATCCAAAACATTCATTCCTTCGAACTATCCACTATAGTTACTCGCCAATGGTACTGATTGACCTCCCAAAACTAAGGATGAAGAGTGCTTGTGGCACATGTGAACACCAGCTCCTGCATGCTCCTCTCCCAGTCCCATACCACCCTGACTGGGAAGCCAGAGATAATTTAATTGTTCCGTTTTCAGTACGTATAACAATTAAACACTCCCAACTCTTGAAGGAGAATGCTTCTCCTTCATCTTTCAGCTGTAAATACTGAAATTCCCAATAAAAAGGCAATGTGGGAGCACCTTCACCAAAGGAATGCAACCGTTCACCACCACATCCTCAAGGGCAATTTAATATGAGCAATAATTGTTGGCTTTGGCAGTGGTGCCCAGATCCAAAATGATGAATATGTTTACAAAAATAATTTCAGTCGATGCCGATAAAAACACCCCAACAATGGTTAAGACAAAAATATCCAACCAAATGTTGCTTCTCTCCGACATTGATTGGTGTCATTCCGAAATAAAATTAATTCGGCAATCTGCTGACTCATTTTTATTTCATGCAAGTTCCAAACTGAAAGAAATAAACACAGAAAAGGTAACAAAAGAACAGAAAAAAAAGAATGAACATAGTTTAAAAGGAATTACCTTTAAATATTAATTGTTCGATCAACAGAATACATAAAATAATACAAAACCGTGGCAGAAATTTTTTAATTGTTTTATTTTATAAATATTTAGTGCCATTAGTAGCATTATATATGTATTCTAGAAAAACAGATACTTGTAAACGAATAGCATATTTAGTTTTCTAGTAATAAGCCTTTCACCTGAAGATTTGTTCCCATCTGTAATACTGTTGTTTTTTTATTGGTCTTTCATACTAATTGTTTATACAGGGAAGTATGAAAAAATATATATACTATTGCAACTTGTACCTGAAAGTGTGGCTCCTTCAGAATCATAGTTAGCTCTGCCGCATACTCATTTTGATGGACTACGCTGCTGATCTCTTCAAGAATCTGCTTTACAAGGTCCACATTATTCTCTCTCACTGCTTCTAATTTGGTGTCTTCAAGTCGCTCATGAGCCTGTAACAAACAAACAAATCACTCCTAATGTGGCATTAAAGGCAAAGATCATTTGGTCTCAGAACAATGCTCATCAGAATTGCAGAGAAGTGGCAGTAGGTTATTTGACTGCTGTAAATTGTCCCTGGTGTATTGGTCAGTGATATAATCTTGGGGGGGGGGGGGGGAGTTGAGCCTTGATAGAACTGTGAGGGGAACAACATGAATTAGGTTAGGATTAAATAAAAATGGGTTTCAAGATGAGCACAAACTCAATGAGCCAAAGGATCTTTTTCCTATACTGTAGGTATATAGTTTCCTACACTATCTGACTCCATCATAAACAATGGTCATTACTTTAAATATTTCACAATCACAGAATTAATCATAATCTGTGCTAGATTTCATCGGCTTTTGTTAAATTTATGTGAAGATTTATATCTTTCATTTGACTTTAACACTGTACTTTTGTAAAACATGCAAGAATATTACCTACTTTTGGAGTTAAGTTTCAGCAAATCAAACATAGGTCTCAAATTACATATCATAAATGTCAGGTGCAAAGTTCTTCAAAGTTATCCCAAGAGTGTATTTTGCACTCCAATTGATATTTATGACAAATGCAAGTAGAAATGGATGGGACACACTCAAAAATATATCATAATTTTGCTTCAAATTCCACTCTTTCCTTTTGTCTCTATTGTTCATTAATACAAAGCAAATACAATCAAACAATGAATTGTTTCATATGCCAGTTTAATTAAATGGCAGAATATTCCCTATCTTCATGTCTGTTCCACCAGACAACGCATATGCAGTATTGTTTCCTCAGGAAATACAACATATACCAGTAAATGTTGCAGTCTGATCAAAATTTTCACTGCCAAAATAAGTTAAATGGGTGTCCAAAGGTTTACATGGCTAACTGTTTAAGAATAAATTAATAAATTTAGTTGCAGACACAAAAAGCTAGAGTAACTCAGCAGGTCAGGCAGCATCTCTGCAGAAAAGGAATAGGTGACATTTTGGATCATTCTGAAGAAGAGTCTAGACGCGAAATGTCATCCATTCCTTCTCAACTGAGATGCTGTCTGACCCGCTGAGTTACTCCAGCTTTTTGTGTCTATCTTTGGTTTAAACCAGCATCTGCAATTCCTTCCTACACAATATATTTAGCTGGCTGGAATTACTCGAAAGGACACAAAGTGCTGGAATACCTCAGCAGCTCAGGCAGCATCCCTGGAGAATCTGGATGGGTGAATGGATATATTACTCAATTTTGAGAATTCAATGTTCATACCATTGGGTTGTAAGCGACCAAGGCAGAATAAAGTGCTGTTCCTCCAGTTTGCATGTGACCTCATCTTGGCATTGGAGGAGGCCCAAGACAGAAAGGTCAGTGGGGGAATGGGAAGGGAGTTGAAATGGTTAGCAAGCAAGAGATTCAGTAGGCCTAGGAGACTGAACATGTTATCAGTGAAACTGTCACTCAGTCGATGTTTGATCTCGCCAATGTACAGGAGGCCACAGCTGGAACACTGGATGCAGTAGATAAGGGTCGCAAATAAAAATATTTAACTGCAGGATGAAGCAAAATACAAACTGCAGGATGAAGTCAGTGGGCCAGGCAGCATCTGTGGGGCAAAATGGAAGTTAACATTTTAGGAGGAGACCTTTCCTCTGAATTGAAAGAATGGAGGGGAGATAGCCAGCATAAAGGGCACAGGAGCAGGGCAAGTGCTTACAATAGGATCCAGATGAAGAAGGATGGATGGATGGATGTAGTTAGGGACAGAGGTTGGAGATGGTGACTGAGGCTGGGACACGAAGGTAGAGGTGACAAAGATTTCAACTTTCTTTTGGAAACGGGGCTTCTTCCCCAACCTTCCCTCCCCACCTCACTGTAATTGACAGGGCCCTCAAGTCACTACCCAAATGTGTAGAGGAATGCAGTCAGACCTTTAAGTAGCAAAATAAAGAAGAATTAGGTTTAAATGGCTCAGATTTTGCAGCTTCAAGGACATGCTGGCTTTCTCCTGCAAAATCAAGGACATTAAAACCTTTCTTCTGAATTACTGCCAAAATCCTACCAAACAAGCCAGATGCAATCAGAGATCAACTTTGACTTAGTTAGGGACATTTCAATGGATAAGATTTGCCATGTGGTTAGAAGTACCTTCACTGAACTGGCCTTTGCCAACCATGTTGGAACTGCTTTCATTTAGGAAGTCACTTTTTAAAAATTCTCTCCAGATAATGCATACCGAACATAGGAGTGCAGTAATAACAACAGTTCATTCCTAGCATGAGGTCTTATGTCAATTACTTTCAGAAAACCTTCTAATATTTGTCTAAATCTGTTTTCCAGATCCAATATCATTGCTTCCTATAATTCCTGCAAAGCATAACATTCGCAGTACTACATTAATGAATGTTCATGGAGTTAACATGCTTTTAGGAAATATCATCTTATGGGGGTGGCAGTGATGGGGGGGGGGGGGGGGGGGGGGGGATAAGCATTAAATAAAGTGTAAGCACAATACCTTAGCAAGAGATCTGACAATTGGACTTTCCATTATTCCTTTGAGGAAGATCAGATCTATCTCCTTAGCTCCTGTCGAGGTAGGCAACTCATTGAGGTTGTCTAATACTTGCTGCATTGCTGAGGAACACATACAAATGGAACTGAAAATCAAGTACCAAATAGCAATGAATAATCACAAAATCAGAATTTTAAACTTGCTTTCTATATTCAAGTTACGTTATGCAAACATCGAGCTTCTTTAGTAATTAACAGGCAATTAAAGCAATTCAAAAGGCTTACTTTATTACTCATGAATAATTGTTTAATACATTTTTTGTCATGACTGCTTTCTGGCGCTGCCTTGCTATTGACAGATGCTGTTACTTGAGTTGCTGTTAATTTGCAGCCTACTCTAATAGGAGTTAATTGGCAACATCAATGAAGCTGCAAAGTTTGTTATTTAAGGCTAGGGAAGCTGAACAGAGCTGCCGACAGAAAATTCAGTGCAGGAAATATCCTATTAACTTTTCTGTGCACAAAATGCCTCCCTTGTCATTTTGTTTCAATTACTTAGAGAGAATTAATAGAATTTAATTTTTGTGGAGTAAAAGTAATTAAGTCTAAATTAATCTTTCAGAGTGGCAAACCATGAGAAGCTTCTAACGCCATATGTAGAGAGCCCAGACCGATAACAAATAACCCCCATTCATTTTAAGCACATCATTTTCTTTTAACTCTCCAAGACAGTCATTGGATGCATTAAATATCCCAGTCTAGCAGTTTCACTTCCTTCTAGAGTAAACTGCAAATAAACAGCAACTCAAGTAACATTATTCGTCATTCTTCACCCATTTCTTTGGCATAGCATGCAGCCATTCGCCCGACAAAGTCCAGCTAGTTCTCACAGCAATCCCATCAATCTCATTCCCCCACTCATTTCACTGTAATCTATTGGCCCTCAAATCCCATTATTGCCCTCCGATTTTCTTGCCACTCACCTACACTTGAGGTCACCTACAGGAGCCAGTTATCCCACCAGCACACCTTAAGCATGTGGAAGGAAACAGGAACACAAGGAGAAATCCATACGATCACAGAGAGAACAGCATGTCGAGAAACAAGGTGGCCAGTAGCCAGAGTCAGACCAAATACTGTTAGGTCAGCTTAGATGCTTTGCATGCAATCAAACTAAATTGGCATAGGTGGCACATGCCCTGTGCATATTGAGGATGCAGAAGTAGAAATAATGTGGGGAGGAAGTTCCAGGATAAATCCTCAGATAATATCTGCTTGATTTTGCATATCCGTGAGCTGTGCTTTTATGAGAAACCCCTTTGAATAAAGATTCCAAATTGCCATTTTAAAGCCAATACCACAAGGGTTTCCTAGACAAATTCAACACCAAATGGAACTTTAATTTCTACAACGGGGTCCTGATAATATCTTGTAGATTGGAAGTCGGGTATGCATAAGAAACCAGAGATGATGATGATGATGATGATGATGATGACTAGGGGTTTAGGGTGGCAAGTCCTCCCATGTTATTAGGTCCCTTACATTGACCCAGCACTAACCCTTCACCCATGAACTATTGGAGTTAAAATAGCCCGTGATATGATGAAAATTATTTTGGCAAAAACTAAAGAACCTCTGATCTTGATCGTTTCCTCTATTACATAACATAGCTCAATATCAATGTTAATCATTCGAAAACAAGGAAACAAGGAAAATTGGTGTTGGGGAATTAAATATTGCCATTTTGGATACCCAGTGATAGCAGTAAGCAATTTCAAGTGGGATGCAGCACACCCAGACATGGGCGGAAATCCCGAGGGGGATGGTGGACATGTCCGCCCCATATTTTGAGAGGTGGGGGACGAGTCCCCCCCCATGTTTTGTAATCTGGATTTAAAAACTCAGTGGAAAAAAAAATTACAAATCTCAGCTTTCCGCGAGAGTGGGGGTGGGACTGATGATCGAGGGTGCTGATTGGAGGAGAGATGTCGGTCAGCAGGCAGTGGGGGAAGGACATGATGATTCAGCGCAATGATTAGAGGAGGGAGGTGTCGGTCAGAGGCGGTAGTAGGGGGGGTGGGACTGAGGATAGATAGGTGAAGCAAAGGTCATAGAGCGGAGCTTGAATCGGCCCGTTCGCAGGGCTTTTCATCGCCCGGCCCAGCGCAGCTCAAAATCGTCCGTTGGATCTTCCAGCGCCCCACGGTCAAATTGCTGCGTCGAGGTGATCGAGGCTCCCGATGCTGAAACCCCCGCCGGGCGATGAAAGGCCCCGCGAACGGGCCGATTGAAGCCCCATGATTCGGGGCGGAAGAAGCTGCTGTTGCTGTAGTTCGGAGTCGGTCACCAACCAGGTCAGCTTCCGATGTTACCGTCCACAGGGCCCAAGGCCGAAGCCTCGTGTGTGTGCGCGCATGCACGCACGGCCACCGAGAAATTGTGTCGCCCCCCATGTTTTGATAGCGATTTCCGTGCCTGCACCCAGATAAAGTGTCCACATGCCAGGCTGCCTCTTCAGGAAACGATAATCTGTTACATTGATGAGATATTTCACTGCAAAGCCCACATTGCCTCCGAACCCAGTTCTCCTTTTACCACTTTAAAATATTTCTCAGAATAATCTGAATAGAACTGAAAGAGCAGCTTTACCAAGTGTAAACCTGAAATGAAATGCTATAGAGATTATTTTTCCAATTTTTAAAAATAGCAAATTAAAAGCTTATTTTTCATTCATGTAAAATTAATGTGTCTGCTTGAAGCTTTGTGTATCAGCTTCATGAAAACAGCAGACTTTATTTTCCTATTGTAGTTGTTGTTACTGGTTTACAACATGTAAATGCATCATGTAAATGTTTTAACAGCATAAACATTGGATGTTACCCACGCAACCAATAAAGAACATTGCATCAACCACTTCTAGAAATAGTTAATATGCTGTTTAATAATGAGAAATTCTGCACACTGCATTTAACAAATTAATGGGTTGTTGCAAATCATTAGTATATGGATACTGATTATACAATAGTTTAAAGCTGCAGCATTATCTGAAATCAAAGTTTAGTATAGAATTAGGTTATTAATTTATCAGCAGGTGACCAGCAGGAAAGCAAGCAAACACTAAAGTCTATCATTCAGTTAAGGAGAAATTATAATTATATTTATTTTTACCTTCATTCATTTGCTGATCCAAATCCCTTTCAATCATCCAAAATTAACTAGATTGTTCATATTATGACTCGGTTGTATTTTTCATTCGGTAGTGGTTCGTTCTACTGAAAAAAAATTGGATGGGAAAGAGAGAGTAAGATTAAAACATGAAGATAAAACAGATGCAAAATGCAAAATAACATGGTTCTTTGTAACGTCGGTGGTTTTGGCATTGAAATAATATCCATAAACTCCAAATAGTCAGATTTCCTTAGACCCTACATTCAACCAAAATTAGTCCAAATTATTCCTACATGCACATGACACTGTTACACTTGGAAATCTAATCTAATCTCTGGAAATAGTTGCTTATTCCAGTTAATAAAATTCATACACCCACACACACATAGACACCTTACAGCTTCCGTCTAAAGGCTACATACATTGTTATTTTAGCCTCTAGGTTTTCAGACTGATGCCAATTTCCACTTGTGGATGCTTTACTTTCAGAATTAAACATAATAGATCCATTGACATGAGAAATAATTTTAAAATATCAAGCACATGCAACCAAATTATAAATCTTTCATGCCAAGTACCTCAAGTTCCTCCCTGGAATGTGTACATGCTGATGTTGCTCATGCTCCACAGTGTGCAACCAAAATGACTCAGAGATGTAATTGTACAATTTAGATATTACATTGCACATGGGTTCAGTGGAAAAAAAACCTAAGAGACTTTAATCACATTGATTTGCAAATCTGTACGTATCAAAAAGAGCCATGGTTACGATGGCAAGAAGAGGGCTTGCACTGGGACAAAAAAGGAGCAAGTTTGATAGGAGCTGTAACAGCTGCAGAATCTTTACTAATGCCTGGCTTAAAAGAAAGAGGTCATGATCTGAAATTCTCAAAATGTTACTCGATGTATGTCATTAGAAGATGATGTGCTGCTAAAAGAGCTTCACCTAGATCAGAAAGGTGGTTTGAGATGATGCGGGGGGGGAGGCATGCGAGAAAAAGAATGTCTGACAGGTAGTTCAACGGACACCTCCCTGTCCCTGAACCGGTATAGATATCTTGCTCCACCATACTACCAATGTTAGTGTAATCTGACCAGTTTCCCTCAGAGTCAAAGTATCCTTTATTGTCATTCAGACCTTTCGGTCTGAACGAAATTTCGTTGCCTTGCAGTCATACATATAATAAAAATAACAAAAACACACAATAAACACAAATTTAACATCCACCACAGTGAGTTCACCAGGCACCTCCTCACTGTGATGGAGGCAAAAGTCTTAAGTCTTTGTCTCTTCCCTCCTTGTTCTCCCTCTGCGCTGAGGTGATCCAGGCCTCCGATGTTGTGACCCCGCTGGGTGATGGTAAGTAAGTCCCGTGGCTCAACCGTGCTCCGCGAGCGGGCCGGTTCAAACTCCGCGGCCCAGGGGTGGTCGAAGCTGCCGCCCTCCAGTTCAGCGGACGAAGCTGTTGTTGCGGGAGCTCCGGAAAAACAGGTCACCAACCTGTGACCTGCGAGTTCCCGACGATGTCGTCCACTGGGCCCGCGGCCGAGCCTCCGAAGTTCGGTCCGCCGCCGGAATGCCAGAACGCTGCCACAGCTCCACGTCGGGCCGCCGCCAGAACGCCGCCACAGCCCCGAGGCCGCCAGCTCCGCCATTAGGCCTCAGCGCAGACGGAGACGGGGGACACGATAAGAAAAAGTTGCATCCCCACGAAGGAAGAGACTAAAACTATGTTTCTCCCACTCCCCCACACATACACAACCTAATAAACTAAATTTAACTAACTTTAACTAAAACAGACAAAAGAAAACAACAGCAAAAAAAGAAAAAACAGACGGACTGTAGGCGAGCCACAGCTGCCAGGCAGCGCCGCCACTTCTGGTGATAAATCGGTGATTATCCTCTAGGGATAAATAAAGTTCTATCGCGTCGTATCTGCAAATGTATTAATCGTACCACCTACATTCCAATCCAAACCATTTGTTACAGGCCTCTAATCCGAAAAGCATTCCTTTACCACGACACGCTTGTCTCCTACACTGGGAGCAGTGGCACAATGGGCATAGACGTAACAGTGAAATCGCACAAATGTGTTCTAATCCTTTGAGAGAGCAAGATGAGCCAAATTGAAATTAATTCAATTGTGAAAGTCATATAAACTGATTGTGACTCGATCCTCCGAAAGGTTGAGGAGGAACAGATGAAAAAAAGGATGGGCCAATGGATGATAGATAAAAATTAAAATGAATTTCAAATTGGCTTCCAACACATTCCAGCAACACAGCGATAAAAGTAATCTGCAATTTAGTAAAGTAAAGGGATTTAATTTAAAAATACACACACCCTTCCAAAGCAGAAAAGTTAAACATTTTGCCAAATCTAGATATCCAAAGTCAGCAGCCTTGCCGTTTGACAAACCAAGTCAGTTTTAGAGTATTGTTTAACTATTTTAACATGCAAGGAACAATGAAAAACAGTTTTGTTGTCGTGAAGGGTTACTGTTTCAGTTTCCTATTCTAAAGCATGCTTTATGCATAGAAAGAAGTTTCAAGAGAACCATCAAGTCTAACCGGATAATCAGATTCACTGAGAGGGCATCCAATAGAAAAGGTTGAACGAAGGAGTAATCTAGAATCATATCATTCATTCCTCAGACTTTTGTATTATTAAAACAGAGAAAATCCAATAACTGCGCCAGTACCCGATCAGGTCAAATGTCCTGCAATACCAATTGCACGCAACCCTTAAGGGGCTGTCCCACTGCGGCGACCTAATCCGCGACTTTAGAAGTTTGCTCTCGACTCAAACTCGCAGCATGGTCGACACGTGGTCCTAGGAGGTCCTATAAGGTCACTGCAACTCTCCTTCATGCTCGAGGGAAGTTCCCGCATACTCGCGGCCTCAGCTTGGCAGCGGAAAATTTTTCAGCATGTTGAAAAATTCTCCACAAGTAAAAATTGGTCGGCATGGTTCTTTTGAACTCGTAGTGCAGTGGAATGGGGTCGCTAATTAGTAAAACACAACACCATACATCTGATTCCCCCTGTATACCACATTGCTAATTCCCGAGTTAGTTAATAAGGAACAACAGCAGAGCAACAACTTGTCATAAATTGTAAACTATAAAATATTAATTATTTATAAACATTTAAAAGGAAAATTCAAGTATTTAAAAGCAAAGGCTTGCCACAGTGATGTGCAAAAAGGGCGGAGGAAGCAGGAACGGGCAGGGTAACATGTGGGAGAGCTGGTGAAAGGTTTAATGCCATTCTTTGAGTGAGGAGACGGCTGTTTTCAGAGAGCAGAACGTGAGGATTTACACGGTTGCAATGAAAGTAACAGTGTGGTAATATAGGCAGTAGAGAGGAAAAATAGCAAGAATGTGTCAGCTTCTGCTTATTTAGGTTCAGTCACGGCTGTCAACAGTACTGCCCAGGAGACTGGTCTTCAAGAACGGTCGGCAGAACCAAGAAGCAGTGGTTTAAAAAATGGACCTTAAATTGGCTGGAACAGAGCAAAAGACTGCAAGTATGCATCAGCATGGATGTATAGCTCTAGCAATTGTTCCCCTATTGCTAGAGTTTCATCTTTTACAATGCATGGAAATGGTTGAACTAGAAGGAAAAAAAATCTTTACCTCCAAACAAGATGAGACAAAAAAAAAAAGATTGGTGATACATGGCCTGTATAGATTGGAGAGGTGGACTGACAAGTGATAAATGACTTCATCTACCAGAATTGGCAGCCGTAAGGGTGCTCAGGGAACATGCACCAAAGAAAGACACTATTTCACTCCTATGACCTGACATTGGTCTCATTACTCTGATGTGATCTTGCTATGCACAAATAAGCAAGAATGGCAAAACTGCATTTTAGAAGCCTTTGGCCACGAAACAAGTGTTAGTTTGAGGATTTGCAAACATGTATATTAAAAAAAATGTCTTCTTTGAGTTCATGTTGTTTTACAAATGAGTAAAGAGCATCAATTCTGCTCCTGATGTCCATCCAGTGCATTAGAGTGGATGTTCATTGCGAACACAGAGGGTGTGGCTGTGATCCCATTGATGTTCAGTAATCCAATCATCTTTCGCCTTGAATCACACTATAGAGACTGCACTAATCTGATTTTGGTTTATACTTTCCTTTCAAGTGGGTTTAGCCATTAGCCATTGTCCCAAAAAAAGAGGTTGAAGTGAGTTCTTTTTTGCCCTCTCAAATTTACATGAGAGATGTCACAAGAGTTCGTGGAAACCCTTCATGATGCCCCCCATACAGTGGTTGATATTTTCTGCCATGTTTCTATTTGGAACAACACTGATTAGACTCAAAAAGAACTTTCCACTGTTGTGGCCTGACCTGACGAGCATTTTCTGTTTTTATTTCAAATTGCATCATCTGGATATCTTTAACAAAACATAAAATGCTAGAGTAACTCAGCGAGTCAGGCAGCATTCAGGTAGGTCAAAACCTTTCTTCTGAAACATCACCTTCCAGCATTTTGCTCAAGATTCCAGCATCCATAGTTCCTGGTTTTTCCATCTGATTTCTGTTTGTATTTAAAAAAATACTTGGTAATGTTCAAACCGTTTCCAGGCATTAGAAGTTGTCACATTCTGGTCTGTCCTTTCTTTGTTTATTGGAGAAGAGCCTGCCACACACACTTAGCAACGGTCAGCAAACCAAAATCCCAGACTAAAAAGGGAAGCCTAGGAAAGTTAACAAAAGTAACAAGCACATCTGACAGTGCGAGAGCTTAACATTTAACAGAGAAAGAGTATGTGGGCGGATCTGTGACAGCATGAAAATTAATTGAATACAAAACAAAATATTAATTATTTAAGAAACTAAGAGAGCATTGTAAAGTGCATGTAATAATCATATGTAATTTCAATAAACCAACAATTCAGTGAAATAATGATGGGAGGTTTTGGAGACAGCATGAACTAAATAAAGCTGGCTCACAGATTAATGACATTTCAAGAAGCAATAGCAGGGGAGTGAAGAAACTGTGTTTGGTGCTGAGTTAGGGGTGGATAAATTGGAGAATATCAAAGCACCAGTACAAGATCACACAGTACATCAAAAACTATTGATATTGTCAGAGGTACAGCAGGAGTAAAGCAGTGACAGCAAAGTACCACCTTTCTCCACACGCTTCAATGTTCCTTTCACATTCTTTGAAAAGCAATAAAGCCCCAACTCTGCGGGGTGAGCTAAGCCAAAGCCACTTTTCAAACTGCTTCTGCTGAACTAATTGGCGCATTGCTTCCCACCTAGGCAAATGGATTCTCACATTGTTTCTGGGGATGGGAGGTTCCGAGTCAAGGTTCAAAGTAATGACCTGTTGAATTATTAGTCACTGACAGCTCCAAAGTATATTCACACCATGTAAAACACTTCCATACCTCCATTAACTTGATTAAAACTAAACACTGCTGATAGCCTATCCGTGACGCACGAAACTACTCCCTGATCTTTAGGGATTTCCCATTTCCTCAAAGTTTCATAACCAGTTGATTCCTATTCCAAAGCATTAATTTATATTCGTTTTTTTTTAGTGTCAAGTATGTTGCACTCAACATATTAGTTAGTTCAATGCAGATACACCTAAAGCAATATAGCCCAAGTTACAGCCTTGAGTAAATAGGTCGTGCAGTGAAGTTATTAAACTAGTAACTTAGAAGCCTTTACCAACAATGCAAAATAATTTTAAAAAGCTATACCTTGTAACGCTGAGGACAAAACTATGAGGTTCTGATGAAAACCTATTTGGCTCACTAATGGCTTTCAGGGAAGAAAATCTGCTTTCATTACCCAGAATGACTTAAATGCAGCCAGACCCAAAGAAACATGACTGGCTCTGAAAGACACAAAGCACTGGACTAACGCAGCGGGTGTCAGGCAGACACAACCCCATCTTGTCCAGATTTCCGGTAAATTGCATTCCATTCTTGGGACATTTGCTTATTTATATCTCAAATAATTTCTGCTAACCCAGTCTTATATCTTTCAAAATTATCATCACACAACTTCTCAAAAGTTGTGTGACAACTTCTCTAAACTATAATCTCATGTCTGACCATTTATTCCTTTACAAGCTCTTGACGTCACCTTCCAAATCGGCAACCTCCTGCAAGAATTCCTCTAATCATGTTTGTGCACCTGCAACAGCACTGAAAAAGGCATTAAAACAAATTTACATATGAACTTTTCAACAACTGCGATTAAGGATGAAAAAAAAATCCTTCTTGTCCTCCTCAACTTTTCTCCAACTACCCAGTGCATGACCTCAACAATCTTTCCCATGACTTTGTTCCATTCTCCAGCACCGGGTCATGGAATTAGACAGCATGGACACAAGCTTTTTGTCCCAACATATTCCAAGTTGCCTATCTGGACTAGTCTTAGTTGCCTGTGATATATCCCTCTAAACTCTTCCTACCTGTCCAAATGCTTTTAAACATTGTAACTGCACCTACCTCTACCACTTCCTCAGACAGTTATTTCCACATACCCACCACCTTTGATCTGCTTTAAATGTTTCCCCTCTCACCTTTAATATCCAATCTCTAGTTTTAAGACTTCCCTACATTTTATACACCTCTCAGGTCACCAGTCAGTGTATATGCTCCTGAGAAAAATCTCCAGCCTACCCAGTCTCTCCTTGGAACCCAAGCGCTACAGTCCCAATAACATAATTGTGAATCTTTTCTGCACCCTTTCCAGCACAATAACATCCTTCCTAAAGCTAGATGACCAAAAACGCACACAATATTTGAGGCGCGGTTTCACCAACACTGGTTATGGCTGTAATGTGATGTCCCAATCCAAATATTGAAGCAAGCATGCCAAATGCCTTCTTCACCATCCTGTCTGCCTAGGTTGCCATTGTTCAAGTTCAAGTTCACATTTATTGTCACATGTACCCAATTAAGGTACAGTGATATTTGAGTTACCATACAGCCATACAAGTAAAAAGAGCACAATACACTAGTTTAACATAAACATCCATCACAGTGGAATCAGCATTCCGCACTGCGATGGAAGGCGATAAAGTTCAGTCAATCTTCCTCATTTTGTTGGGATCCTCCGCAGTCGCTGCTACGGACGGCCCGATGTACAAACCCTCTCGTCGGGATGATCGAAACTCGAACGTTGGGACGGATCAGAACACACTCCGTGGCTTGGAGTTCCCGAATCGGCCGCTTCTTTCTGGAAACCGTGGCTTCACGATGTTAAAGACCACGGGCCAGCAATTAAGAACCATGCACTTGTATCCAACGGTCTTTTCGCTCTACAACACTCCCCAAGAGTTTGTCATTAACTGTGCAAGTTCCACTCTGGTTTAACTTACTAAAATAGTCATATTTGTAGCAATGTTACAAAATTTTGAGATTTTAAAAATCAAGTCTGCAATTTATCCCATCAGATAAAGCATAAAAATAAGTTTAATTTGACACCTAATTCACTTTCATATCTCAAGTATTTAAGAAGTTATGGCCATTTTCATACTCGGAAATTAGCATCTTGTTCCCTATTGATTTTCTATGGACATAACAAAAAAGCTGTGATCGTGGACAGTCAAACGCCCATAACTTTCTTAAAAATTAAGAGAACTGAATGAAATTTTCAGTTATCATAGATTGAAGCATTCTGAAACAAATATAAAATAATCTTACTTGGATGACCTGAAATTAAAGCATATAATTAGTTAGTCACCTAATTGTACCTAATTCCAAACTTCAATTACTAGATCTAAACATCTATCCATTTCTTAATAAATGTTTAACATTTTTAAATAGCCTAAGTGTCCAAATAATATTCACAAATAATTCACAATAAAACATGATTTTTAAATCTCATTTACATTAATTTATAGGCCAAATGGAAGGAATTTAGTGTTTAATTGCTGTAAATTAAAGTCCATTTAAATCAGCTTTCTAGTGGGATCCTGTGAACGCGCTGGTTTAGAACGTTCACATTGCGGTAGATTTGTGCCCTCAAATGCCCAGAAAAATACTGCGGGATATAATGGGCCCAAAATTAGCTACTCGCAACATTAAACTTTGTATAAAGGGATCTTAAGAAGCCCTTTTTAACGTAAAAATAAACAGCCTACCTTCCGTTTTCCCCTGTATGAGATCTGGCCCGTTGTTGGCGGTCGGGGGTTTAGAGGTTAATTTTTAACCTACTATAACAATAAAATAAAGCCCTTAAAACTAATAATAGCTCAAGCGAGGGAATCTTCCAGCGATGTTTCGTTAATAATGAACTAGGCTGAAAAACCTCGATTTGAACAGCCTAGGGAAAATCGCATTTTAAACCCGCCCCCCTCTAAACGACGCCAAAATCGCGCACACGGGCTGGGACAGATTTTCAGCGACGCTTCAAGTAGGCTTTGCAACATACCTAATATTTGCAGTTGTTAAGAGTTAAATTCCATCCCACTTTCCTAATTTTACTAGATCCTGTAATCTTAAGTCTTCTTCATTGTCCACTACACCACCAACTACAAACCAAAACCCAGCATCTGTAGCTCCTTCCTGCACATTTCGTGTTTACCACCAATTTTTGTGTTATCTGCAAACTTCCGAAACATGCCAACTACATTCTCATCCACATCTTTCATAAAGATGGCAAATAGCAATGGACCCAGCACTTTTCCCCAGGGCACACCGCTGCTCATAGGCCTCCTATCCGAACCACCACTGCCATCCTCTGACACTGACCACAAAGCCAATTTTGTATCCAATTGCTTAGCTTATATTGGATCTAAGATCTAACCTCCAGACGAGCCTTTCACATTAAATCTTGTCAAAGGTCTTGCTAAAGCTCATGCAGAAGGTGTTTATAGTCCTGCCCTCATCGATACAGTTCCCACATGCACTTCAACTGTTCTGAATTATTTTTCAACTATTAGCTTACACCAAATTACAATGTCCTCCCGGCTGGATATGGGAGGAAACAAGTATCCAGCGGAAGCCCACAGGGAGAACAAGGTGTAGGATCAAATCTGAACTCCGGAACCTCTGAATCAGCAACATTTTCTGCCTCACCTTAATGCTGCCACAACCTCTTCCTCAATTAACGTAAAAAAAGATAAGCAAGTTTATTTTATTTACTCTTTGTGAGGCTTTATATTGTGTAAAGTAATAGCTACTTGTGAAATGTCATTACTAGTGTATTATGCATGAAGTATTTAATCAACTGTAATAAACCTAATCTTGTAAAATAATCTATGCAATTGCGTGTGTAGGAGGGAATTGCGGATGCTGGTTCACACTGAAGATAAAGACACAAAATGCAGGAGTAGCTCAGCGGGTCAGGCAGCATTTCTGGAGAAAAAGAATAGGTGACGTTTTGGGTCAAGAACTTATTCAGACTCAAAATAAATGCAACTATTTTTTTTCATTCTTGTTTGTCGTTCTACCTTAACAATGCTGCCTGGATCCCAACACTACCAGGTCCCACCTCCTGCTTCGTTTCTTTCAACTTACTAATCTCTTCCTTCATCTGCAATGCTACAATCACTACCCTGTTCCCACACAAACATTTTGGATTCCTTCAAAATGCAAATCAATTGTCCTGGATGCACTCATCTGGACTCCTCACCTATGTGTCCTCCAAATCCATCACTCATAGCTGCACCTGACCTAGCTGTTAATCACCTCCCTCCCATCTCCTTTGGCTTCATTCCATGTTAGTGTGATTGCACCTCTGATGATGAGGATCAGTGTTGGTGAGAAATGAAATTCAGTGCCTTGCGATGGGTGACATACAATCAGGAGATGTACAGTCCGTATGGATGGAACTTAGGAATTGTAAGGGTAAAAAGACCCTAATGGGAGTTATCTACAGGCCCCCAAACATTAGCCTGGATGTAGGGTGCAAGTTGCTTTGCACCCTACATGTGAGGTTATCCACTTTGGTGGCAAAAACAGGAAGGCAGATTATTATCTGAATGGTGTCAAGTTGGGAAAAGTGGAAATAAAACAAGATCTGGGTGGTCCTTGTTCATTAGTCACTGAAAGTAAGCATGCAGGTACAGCAGGCAGTGAAGAAAGCTAATGGCATGTTGGCCTTCATAACAAGAGGAGTTGAGTATAGGAGCAAAGAGGTCCTTCTGCAACGTATAGGGCCCTCGTGAGACCACACCTGGAGTATTGTGTGCAGTTTTGGTCTCTAAATTTGAAGAAGGACATTCTTGCTATTGAGGGAGTGCAGCGTAGGATCACAAGGTTAATTCCCGGGATGGCGGGACTGTCATATGTTGATAGAATGGAGCGGCTGGGCTTGTATACTCTGGAATTTAGAAGGATGAGAGGTGATCTTATTGAAACATGTAAGATTATTAAGGGATTGGACACACTAGCAGGAAACATGTTCCCGATGTTGGGGGAGAACAGAACCAGGGGCCACAGTTTAAAAATAAGGGGTAGGCCATTTAGAATGGAGATGAGGAAAACCTTTTCCAGCCAGAGAGTTGTGAATCTGTGGAATTCTCTGCCTCAGAAGGCAGTGGAAGCCAATTCTCGGGATGTTTTCAAGAAAGAGATAGATAGAGCTCTTAAAGATAGCGGAGTCAGGGGATATGGTGGGGAGGCAGGAACGGGGTACTGATTGTGGATGATCATCGATGATCATCGATGATCACAGTGAATGGCGGTGCTGGCCCGAAGGGCTGAATGGCCTATTCCTGCACCTATTGTCTATTGTCAAGCTGTCTACACTAAAATAAAATGATGCAAATGAATTATTTTAAACAATATTTAAACAAACAGTTAAGTGTCTATGATTCCAAGAACATAATAAACAAGTAGAATAAATAAAAACAATATAAAAGACTGCAAAGAAGCAAGTTATGTAAAAGGAAATTATAATTTTATGAAAAAAATGCAATAAAATGTTCAATGGCTATTTAGAGCTTTCACTTACTTCCACAATGCGTAGCACCAAGGTCCACCAAGCAAGACTTTAAAATTAGACTGCACCTTTATACAATCTGCTAATTTACCCAAGTGGTGAATTGAGCTGTTATTCATTGATTACAGCTCAGCATTTAATACAATCATCCCCTCCAAGCTGGTTACCAAACTCGCAGAACTGGGTCTCTATGAATCCCTCTGCAATTGGATCCTCGACTTCCTCATCCACAGAATGTTCGTATTGGTGGAAATGTGTCAGCCTCGATAACAATCAGCACGGGAGCACCTCAAGGCTGGGTGCTCAGTCCCCTGCTGTACTCATTCTATACTCATGACTCCATAGCCGGTCATAGTGCAAACTCCATCATCAAGTTCGCTGACTACACCACTATTGTGGGACGTATCACTGATGGGGATGAGTCAGAGTATAGAAGAGAGATCGACCAACTGACCAAATGGTGCCAGCGCAATAACCTAGCCCTCAACACCAGCAAAACCAAGGAACTGATTGTGGACTTTGGAAGGGGTAGGATGGGGACCCACAGTCCCTTTTATATCAACGGGTCGATGGTGGAAAGGGTCAAGAGCTTCAAATTCCTGGGCGTGCACATCTCTGAAGATCTCTCCCGGTCCGAGAACACTTATGCATTTATAAAGAAAGAACATCAGCGCCTCTACTACGGAGAGCGGGTATGTCTCTCTAACATCTACAGGTGCACAGTAGAGAGCATGCTGACCGGTTGAATCATGGCTTGGTTCGGCAACTTGAGCGCCCAGGAGCAGAAAAGACTACAAAAAGTTGTAAACACTGCCCAGTCCATCATCGGCTCTGACCTCCCTACCATCGAGGGGATCTATCGCAGTCGCTACCTCAAAAAGGCTGGCAGTATCATCAAGGTCCCACACCATCCTGGAAACACATTCATCTCCCCGCTACCTTCAGGTAGAAGGTACAGGAGCCTGAAGACTGCAACGTCCAGGTTCAGGAATAGCTGCTTCCCCACAGCCATCAGGCTATTAAACTCAACTCAAACAAAACTCTGAACATTAATAGCCCATTATCTGTATATTTGCACTTTATCTGTTTATTTATCCATGTGTATATATATTGATATAATGGTATATGGACACACTGATCTGTTCTGTATTCATGCCTACTATATTCTGTTGTGTTGAAGCAAAGCAAGAATTTCATTGTCCTATCTGGGACACATGACAATAAACTCTCTTGAATCTTGATTGGTGATTATATTCCTCAGTGGATATCTGTCACTGGTCACCTTGCAATCTCCACAATTTAATTAGTAAGATAAACTACAGCAGTTTTATTTATCCTGGTAAACTATTGAACAGGTTTATTAAAATAATAAAAAAACCCACTGCTAACCAATACTAGAAATAAACTGAACTACATATCTTCACGTGGGTATTGTAAAATCCAGATGGTTTAGATCCACACGTTGCAGCAGTGAAAAGCATACAGTTCAAATAGCTCCTCTCAGGATTGTAAACCTAATTTGAAAAGATATTTAGTTACATAATAATATCAAACCTCTACAGGAATTAAAGCAAAAGTACTTGTGATAACTGGTGAATACGCATTGCTCATCCTTGAAATTAGAAGCTAGGAAACATACAAGTGTCAAGTAATTTTATAAGTTGTCCACTTTGCTGACATACACTTCAAATTAATAGTCTAAGACACACCACCATTTCTACATCACTCTACACCTCCATCTCCCACCAGGAGGGTCTTAAAGCCCACTGTTTCTTCCGCAACCGCCGAACCAACCAATCCCCGTCTACTGATACTCTCCTCCGCTGGTCCTTACTCGTAACAACTTTTTGTTTGACTCCTCCCATTTCCTCCAAATACAAGGCGTAGCTATGGGCACGCTCATGGGCCCTAGCTATGCCTGCCCCTTTGTAGGGCATGTCGAACAATCTTTGTTCGAGACGTACCAGGGCCCCATCCCCAAACTCTACCTCCGCTACAACGACGACTGCACCCACACACAACTCACTAACTTCATCCATTTCACCACTAACTTCCATCCAGCACTCAAATATACCTGGACCATTTCCGACATTTCCCTACCATTTCTAGACCTCACTATCACCATCGCCGGTGATAGACTACTGACCGACATCCACTATAAACCCGCTGACTCCCATGGCTATCTGGACTACACTTCTTCCCACCCTGCTTCCTGGAAGGACTCCATCCCCTACTCCCAATTCCTCCGTCTACGCCGCATCTGCACCCAGGATGAGGTGTTTCAAACCAGGGCATTGGAGATGTCCTCATTCTTCAGGGAACGGGGGTTCCCCTCATCTACTATAGATGAGGCTCTCGCCAGGGTCCCTTCTATACCCCGTAACTCTGCTCTCACTCCCCATCCCCCCACTCGTAACAAGGGCAGAGTCCCCCTTGTCCTCACCTTCCACCTTGCCAGCCGTCACATACAACAAATAATCCTCTGGCATTTTTGCCACCTCCAACGGGATCCCACCACTGGCCACATCTTCCCATCTCCTCCCGTCTGCTTTCCGCAGAGACCGCTCCCTCCGTATCTTCCTGGTGAATTTGTCCCTTCCCACCCAAACCACCCCCTCTCCTGGCACTTGCCCTTGCAACCGCAGGAAATGCTACACTTGTCGCTTTACCTCCCCCCTTGACTCCATTCAGGGACCCAAGCGGTCTTTCCAGGTGCGGCAGAGGTTCACCTGCACCTCCTCCAACCTCATCTATTGCATCCGCTGCTCTAGGTGTCAGCTGCTCCACATCGGTGAGACCAAGCGTAGGCTTGGCGATCGCTTCGCCCAACACCTCCGCTCGGTTCGCAATAACAAACCTGATCTCCCGGTGGCTCAGCACTTCCCCTCCCATTCCGAATCTGACATTTCTGTCCTGGGCCTCCTCCACGGCCAGAGTGAGGTCCACCGTAAATTGGAGGAGTAGCACCTTATATTTCGCTTGGGTAGTTTACACCCCAGCGGTATGAACATTGACTTCTCCAATTTCGCTTTCTCCTCCCCTCCCCAGCTCTCCATCAGCCACTGTCTCCACCTCTTCCTTTCTTCTTCCTGCCCCCCCCCACCCTCACATCAGTCTGAAGAAGGGTCTCGACCCGAAACGTCGCCTAATTCCTTCGCTCCATAGATGCTGCCTCACCTGCTGCGTTTCTCCAGCATTTTTGTCTACCTACCATTTCCTACAAAATGATTTCAATCGATTTTGCTAAATGTTTCCAGCCTAGGGAAAGACAGTTAGCAGCAACTCATATTGGACTGGTCATTATTTCTCTGATCAAAAGCAGTAAACGTTGTTAAGTACTCAGCAGATCAAGTAGCATCAGTAGAGAGTGAAACAGACTTCAAATTTGAGGAAGTGGGTGTGTGGCACAATAGGCAACATTTGACATAAGACAGCTTTTTGGGGAGATAGTGGAAGAAACACTTAAGTCTTTATCTGGCACCAGTCGCACCAGATATTTCAGTGTGCTTTCTCTCATTCAGATAAGAGCATGGTTCAATGTCTTTACATCACACGGATCATGTGTGAGGGATATTGGAGAGTATAAAAGCAAGGTCAATGCTTTCTGTGCTCGCTTTGAAAGAGAGAATAACAGTGTACTTTCACGAGCTCCCACAGTCTCTGATGACAATGTAATCTCAGTCTTCAAAAGGCCAACGGTAGAAGATACTTCAGAGGACGAATCCTCAGAAAGCATCCAGCTCTGATGTTGTACCAATCAATACAGAGGCACCTCAAGCTGCATGCTCACTCCCCTACTCTATTAGGTTTAGGTTTAGATTTATTATAGTCACGTGTACTGTCAGATATACCATACATAAATACAATCAAGTCATATGCAAGAACAATATATAGAACAAAGGAGATGTCGTCTGGTTTATGTGATGGACTGGGGTACATCTACAACTCTTGGCAATTTCTCGCTGATTTGAGCAGTGCTGTTCCCAAACCAAGCAGTGATGCAACCTGACAGCATGGTTTCTATGATGCATCTGTAGATGTTTGTAAGAGTGACTGGAGACATGCCAAATTCTCTCAGTCTCTATACCCATGACTGTACATCCAGCTACAGCTCCAAAGCCATCTTTAAATTTGCTGACAATTCCACCAGGGTCGGACTAATAACATGTAACAATGAATCAGTGTACGGGAGGAGATTGGTAATCTGATTGAATGGTGCCAGAACAACAATCTTATTCTCAACGTTAGCAAAATCAAGGAGCTGATTGTTGACTTCAGGAAGGGAAAGCAGAGGGTGAACTGTTTTCATTGGTATGACGATTGTGAAGAAAGTCAACAACTTCAAGTTCCTAGGCACATCACTGAAGATCTAGCCTGTGCCCAGCATATTGGTGCAGTCAAGAGTCAAGAGTGTTTTATTGTCATATGTCCCGCATGGAACAATGAAATTCTTACTTGATGTAGCACAACAGAAAGAAAGCTCATCAATGCAGCTAATATAATCATAGACCCTGGCCAAGTTCTCATCTTACTGCTATCATGAAGCCATTAATTAATTAATTGATTGATTGATGCTTATTGGCCGAGTATGTACACATACAAGGAATTTGCTTTGGTGCTCCGCTCGCAAGTAACAACACAACCTACAGTAAACCATTAAGAATAAAACATTAAAACATTAAGAATAAAACATTATAGTTTAAACATGTGAATGAAATAAAATACCAGAGCAAAAGGAGGCTACAGATATTTGGTTATTGAGTAGAGCTACTGCTCGTGGAAAAAAGCTGTTTTTTAATGTCTGGCTGTGGCGGCTTTGACGGTCCGAACTCACCTTCCAGAGGGAAGTGATTCAAAGAGTTTGTGGCCAGGGTGAGAGGGGTCAGAGATGATCTTGCCCGCTCGCTTCCTGGCCCTTGCAGTGTACAGTTCGTCAATGGGGGAGAAGGTTGCAGCCAACAATCTTCTCAGCTGATTGAACGATTCAATGCAGCTTCCGGATGTCGTGCTTGGTGGCTGAGCCAAACCAGACCATGATGGAGAAGGTGAGAACAGATTCTACTACGGCCATATAGAATTGGACCATCATTGCCTGTGGCAGATTGTGTTTCCTCAGCTGCCACAGGAAGTACACCCTCTGTTGGGCCTTTTTGACTGTGGAGTCGATGGCCCCCCATGTAAGGTCCTTCGAGATGATGGTTCCAAGGAACTTAAAGGACTCCACAGATGTCTGTGGTGAGTGGAGGGAGGGGAGGGGGAGCTCTCCTAAAGTCTACTATCAATTCCACTGGCTTAAGAGCATTGAGCTCCAGGTTGTTATAATGGCACCAGGACGCCAGCTGTGTCACTTCCTGTCTGTAGGCGGATTCCTCCCCTACCTGGATCAGTCCAATCAGGGTGTGTCGTCCGCAAACTTGAGAAGCTTGACAGAGGAGTCTGTGGAGGATCAGTCGTTGGTATAGAGAGAGTAAAGGAGAGGAGAGAGTACGCAGCCTTGCGGTGCTCCTATGCTGAGGGTTTGCGGGTCCGAGATGTGTTTTCCCAGCCTCACATGCTGTTTCCTGTCTGTCAGGAAGTTGGTGATCCACTGACAGAGGGGCTCAGGCACAGTCAACTGGGAGAGTGTGGAGTGTAGTAGCTCTGGTACAATGGTGTTGAATGCAGAGCTAAAATCCACAGACAGCATCCTTTAAATCTCTCCCTGCACGGGAGACCCGACCTTTTCTTTGTCGGGTCTCCGTTGTCGTTGGGGCTGCAACGAGGAGCGGCCTCCAACAGGAAGACCGGGGGCTGTGGTGCCGACTACTCATCTCACCGTCGCGGAGCTGGCCGAGTCCAGAGCGGGTGGAGCTGTGGTGGACGCTGCTGCGACCCGACCCCCGGTGATTCGGAGGCTGCAACTGCGGGTTTGGCGGGCGGCACCGGGAGCCCGCGGGTCCCTGGAGGGAGACCGCTTTTCAGGGCTTCCGCAACGGCGACTTCTCCCGCCCGAGTTGCGGGGTTGAAGAGCTCCTGGAGCGGGGCCTTACACCATCGCCCCGCGCGGCTTGGAATGGCTGCGGGACTGCGAGCGCGCGCCGGGGGCTCTAACACCAAGACCCGGTGCGCGACCTTGCATCACCCGGCGTGGCTTTAATGGCCGCGGGACAATCGCCATCGCCCGCCGGGGGCTTTGACTTTGACTCTGACATCGGGGGGGGGGAGAGTGCAGTGGAGAGATAAGTTTTTTTGGCCTTCCATCACAGCAATGTGATGGATGTTTATGTAAATTATGTTGTGTCTTGGGTCTATTTGTTTGTAATGTATGGCTGCAGAAACGACATTTCGTTTGGACCTCAAGGGGTCCAAATGACAATAAATTGAATTGAATTGAATTGAATTGCATAGGTCCCCTGGCAGTCTAGCTGCTGGAGGATGAAGTGCAGGCCTAGGTTGACTGCGTCATCCACTGATCTATTGGCCCGATATGCAAACTGCAGAGCGTCCAGCAGGGGGTTTGTGATATTTTTCAGGTGGCCCAGCACGTCTTTCATGGACCTTCATGACTATAGAGATCAGTGCAACAGGCCTGTAGTCATTAAGACCAATAATCCTTGTCTTTCTGGGTACAGGGACAATAGTGGAGACTTTGAAGCAGGCAGGGACAGTACAGGTTTGCAGGGACTGGTTGGAAATGTCTGTGTAGACCGGTACCAGTTGTTCAGCACAGAGCTTGAGGGTGGAGGGGAAAACATTGTCCGGTCCTAGAGATTTCCGGCTTTTCAGTCGTCTGAACAGCCTCTCCACCAAAGATCATAGAGCGGAGCAAGATAGACCACTCCTGCGAAATCCAATTGACTGACGTGTTGTACACTACGGAGCGTAACTTTCGCCATTTCATTAAACCCGACCCGACTTCAGTTATGCCTCTCGCAGTGTAATCAGCGTTACGGGGCAAGTTTGTGTGTTTTTAAATGTTTTCAATGTTCTTTTTAAATGGCTCATGTCCTGTGTTTGAATCGATTTTTGTATTAAACTTGCTGTAATCAGCATTGCGGGGGAACAGTTTGTGTGTTTTATCTAGAATCTAGAAAATGTTACACATAATAAAAGGGTCGTTCAGAATTGTCACAAATAATCAACATCGCCTCGCCTGATGAGCATAATAGTAGCAATTCCAAGGAAGATTAGGTAAAATCATATCGTCTGTAATTACAGTAACAAGAATGAAAATTATTGATAACTTTATTATGTTTGCTTGGCATCGGGCCCCTCTTTCCGCAGGCATACATTATCAGAAGTACAAAGTGATTCACTAAATGCAACAAGCATTTTGTTTAACAGGATGCAAGATGCTCAAGTCAAGTCAAGAGAGTTTATTGTCATGTGTCCCAGATAGGACAATTAAATTCTTGCTTGCTACAGCACAACAGAATATTGTAGGCATAAATACAGAAAAGATCAGTGTGTCCATATGCCATAAATATATATATACACACACATAAATAGATAAAGTGCAATTGGCCGTTATAGTTCAGTTTGTTTGAAGTTGTGTTTAATAGTCTGATGGCTGTGGGGAAGAGCTGTTCCTGAACCTGGATGTTGCAGATTTCAAGCTCCTATACCTTCTACCTGAAGGTAGTGGGGAGATGAGTGTGTGGCCAGGATGGTGTGGGTCCTTGATGATGTTGGCAGCCTTTTTGAGGCAGCGACTGCGATAGATCCCCTCGATGGAAGGGAGGTCAGAGCCGATGATGGACTGGGCAGTGTTTACTACTTTTTGTAGTCTTTTCCACTCCTGGACGCTCAAGTTGCAAAACCAAGCCACGATGCTACCGGTCAGCATGCTCTCTACTGTGCACCTGTAGAAGTTAGAGAGAGTCCTCGACTCTCCGTAATCTTCTCAGGAAGTAGAGGCGCTGATGTGCTTTCTTTATAATTGTATCAGTGTTCTAGGACCAGGAGAGATCTTCGGAAATATGCACGCCCAGGAATTTGAAGTTCTTGACCCTTTCCACCATCGACCCATTGATCTTAACGGGACTGTGGGTCCCTATCCTGTCTCTTCCAAAGTCCACAATCAGTTCCTTGGATTTGCTGGTGTTGAGGGCCAGGTTATTGTGCTGGCACCATTTGGTCAATCGGTCGATCTCTCTTCTATACTCTGACTCGTCCCCATCAGTGATACGTCCCACAACAGTGGTGTCGTCAGCGAACTTAATGATGGAGTTTGCACTATGTCCGGCAGTAATGAGTATAAAATGAGTACAGCAGGGGACTGAGCACGCAGCCTTGAGGTGCTCCCGTGCTGATTGGTATCGAGGCTGACACATTTCCACCAATACGGACAGACTGTGGTCTGTGGATGAGGAAGTCGAGGATCCAATTGCAGAGGGATGTGCAGAGATCCAGATCTGAGAGCTTGGCAACCAGCTTGGAGGGGATGATGGTATTAAATGCCGAGCTGTAGTCAATGAATAACAGCCTGACATATGAGTTTTTGTTGTCCAAGTGGTCCAGAGCAGAGTGGAGAGCCAGCGAGATCGCATCCACCATTAACATTCTTGCGCGATTATATAATGTACTAGACCAAGTGCAGACCCGTTGGGTCTGTTCCCCCAACGTGCGGTTGGGGGGGGGGGGGGGGGGGGGGGGGGAGGCGGCATGCAGCGTCACAGACACTAACTATCCCCCCCCCCCCGCTAATTACCCCCCTTGATATTATATTAATATTATTAATTTGCTCCTTTTACCCCATAACCACCCTATCTACTGACACATAGCCCCCAACTTGCAGTCACATCTAGAGAGGGGGGGGGGTAGAGAGTGAGGGCAGAAACAGAAGGGGCAGAGACAGAGAGAGACAGAGGCACAGAGAGAGGGGGGTGGAGAGGAGGAGAAGAGGGAGTGTGGGTGAGGGGGGAAAGGTGGGGTAGGAGGAGAGAGAGAGGGGGGAGAGTGAGGGGGTGCTGAGAGGGGGGTGAGGGGGAGAGGTGGGGAGCATGGAGGGGGAGGAAGGGTGGAGGGAAGAGGGTAGGGGGGGAGAGAGGAGGGGGGAGAGAAGGGGAGAAGGGGAAGAGGGGGGGGGAAGAGGGGGGGAAGGTGGGGGGGAAGAGCGGGGGGGAAGAGGGGGGGGAAGAGGGGGGGGGAAGAGGGGGGAGGAAGAGGGGGGAGAGCGGGGGGGGGGGGAGAGGGAGGGGAGGAGAGAGAGGGGGGGAGGGGGGGGAGAGGAGAGGGGGGGGGAGGAGGGGGGAGGAGAGAGGGGGGGAGAGGAGAGGGAGAGAGAGAGAGAGAGAAAGGGAGAGAGACAGGGGGGAGAGAGAGAAAGTGAGAGGGATAGGGAGAGAGAGGAGGGGGGAGAGAGAGAGAGAGAGAGTGCCTTTTTACTTCAACCCAAACCCAAACAACCATTTGCAGGCAGTGCTTTTTTACTTCCAACTAACCATATATTCATTTTCAAACCACATTATGGGTACTCACAGCTGTGGAGACATTTGTTCACTGTCATTCAGAGCTCTGATTGAGGCACACCACTTGCAGAGACTGATTGAGGCATACCACTGCCTGGTTTTATAGTCCCTCCCCCTCCCTCCAGCGGGGGCAGCAGAGAGAATGGGGAATTGTGTAAAAGCATTAATATCTCTGTCATATTTCATCGATGGGAAAAATCCTCGGCACACATGCGGCAGAGGGGGGCTCTGAGCGAGGTGGCCAAAAATGACGGTCGTAGGTGGTGGCGTTCTCTTGGAAATCGCAGCACATATCGCCAAAACCGGTCAAGAACAGAGTTTTAGTAATATAGATTTTCAATTGCATTTAGCATTTATCTTGTCAACGTTGCGTTAAAACAATCATACGTTTCCCAGTTGCCAAACATTTTAACTATCCTTCCCATTCTGACATTTCTGTCCTGCATCTCCTCCGCTGTCAAGAGTGAGGTGAGGCTACACGCAAATTGGAGGAACAGCATCTCATGTTTCGCTTGGGCAGCTTCCAACCCAGTGGTATGAAATTGAATTCTCTAATTTCAAGTAACCCTTGCATTCGCTCCCCCACCATAGTCGTCTTGCTGGTTTCATTGTTCGTATACGTTTATTATCAGCTCTTACGCAGCCAACAATGGACCATTGTGGGCTCCTTGGCCATCGGTGCTGGATCTGGTTTGTTCTGTACCTTTTTATACCTCGTCTCCCTCTCTCCTGACTCTCAGTCTGAAGAAGGGTCTCGACCAGAAACATCACATATTCCTTTTCTCCAGAGATGCTACCTGACCCACTAAGTCACTCCAGCATTTTGTGTCTACCTTTGGTGTAAACCAGCATCTGCAATTCCTTCCTACATGTTATGATCTGATACCCAGTATAACTGATAATTTAATGTGTTACTGCATATTTATTTATTTATTTGTTGTATTGTTGTGTAAATATTCCAGTAAAGCTGCAACAAGAATTTCATTCTTCCGTTCCCAGGGCATATGACAGTTAAACACTCTCGACTCTTGAGAAAGTGTGCTACACACTGATATAGAAAGAACCACTCAAGGGAAGGGAAAGGCAAATATTAGATTTAAAAAATATTACAGGTAAAAAGGCCAAACACAAAGTAGTGGAACTGCTGCAACTGAAATGTCAGGAAACACTGAAATACTCAAAAACACAGACGGCATCTAAGAAAGAAATAGATGCAATTAATTCAGGAAAATAACCTTTCATTACAACAGCACTGATAAAAGGCCTTCTACTTGCTGCCCTCACCAAAATGCTGTCCATTTGATAAGTACTTCCAGCATTTTCTGTTACATTTTTTAGTATCTAAGCCAAATTGGAAAATAATAAATTATAGCAGGATTCGTTAGTCATTTAACAGATTAACGATCAATAAATCCTCGTGATACCCACTTTTAAATATTAAATTCTGCTTATTACATTTCATGTCATTCCAAAGCCTTTAACACAGAACAAAATAAACCTACTGCTCGCAACCATAACAAGCCCCATTGCAGTCACTGTTCAATTCCCTTCACCGCTTCAGTCAACCAGGTGGTGGCATCTGTTGTCCTCGTTGGAGAGCAGATATAATCCTGGGACAGCACGATTCCGTCTGAAAGCTGATTAACACCAGAGTATATTTGCTGAGAAGATTGCCATTAGCTTTTGCTTCAGTTGCAATCTGTCATCTTTTCAATTCCCATTACAAGGTCAGCTTCATCACATCTGTGACTGTTCGGTTCTTCGTTTACAAATAATACTACATGCCATACATTTTACCAAGTATAAAACCTTTGTGAAAATCCCAAAGCAGCTTAAGACTACACAGACCAAAGTCCAAATGCTCATTCTATCAACAAGGAAGCACATTTAGTGCCAAATTTTCCAAAACAAATATCCATTGCTATTATTATGAGAGAACTTTAAAGCTATCTGGTTTAACCCCATCCAATTAAACTTAAAAAAATTAATGGTAACCTCCTGAGAGATTGCATTGATCATACCATGCCTAATGTGGGAAAAGTATATTGCAAACCAAATATTTATACATTTTAATAATCAATTGTGCATGAACTAAATTACACGTCCCTGCACACCTCAGCCCTTGCTGGAAGACTGATTTACAGTGATCGTATTGCACAAGGTTATTGTAATAGATGGGTGCAGTTCAGCAAGTCCGTCCTTACTCAGACACAGCAAACCTCTATGTTCATTCATCAACACGTTGACCTTCCACCATGATTCATCAATTTAAAAAAAGTGTTAACACCTATTTCAACAATACTACATGAATTGTACCTTCTTCAGAATCTCCATTAGAGTGAGGATTGATTTTCATGCTTGTTTTAAAAGAACCCTTTGAAACAAACCTGTGCATTATGCAGATCAGTGCATCGAGAAATGTGAAAATCATGTATCCAAAAAACCACAAGGAGCCTAGCAGAAGAATCGACAGGGGGACAGGACAAAGCAGATAAATCTCTGCGGCAATTCAAACCTCACGTGTGGTGATCAATGGTCGTAAGAATTGTATAGCACAGGAATGGGCCCTTGACCTACTACATCAATGCTGACCCTTTTTGCCCATCTATACTAATCCCTAATTGCATTAGGGTTGAAACCTTCCATGCTTTGCCTTTTCAAGTGGCTTTCTAAATGTCTCTTAACATAGTGACTGTATCTGATTCCACCTCCTCCCCTGCTAACATCTTCCAGACAACAACCGCCCTGTGCAAGAAGAAATCTTCCCCTCAAGACTCTCTTAAAACTCCTTCCTCTCATCTTAATAACTAAAGTCCTCCAATCAGACAACAACCTGGTGAATCTCCTCTGCACTTTCTCCAGCACAACCAACCCCTTCCTGGTCTGTGGTGAACAGAACAGTCCTTTGCAAAGTTCCACTTTTACATTCTATGCCCTAACCTATGAAGACGAACAGTTAATACTAATTCCTCACCATATCTACTGGTGTTGCCATCTTCAGGTAACTGTGGATTTAAATCCTTAGGTCCCTCTGTTCATCACCAGTGCCATGCTGTTCCATGCATATATCCTCCCCCTATTTGACGTCTCAAAATGCATCACCTCACACTAGTCCAGATTAAATTCCATGTGCTGTAGTCTTAGACAATCTTTTTCATTATCAATTAATTTTCATGCCATCTGCAAATTTACTATTTATTCCTAATCTATTCTCATCTGAGACAATCACTAACAAACAAATGTTCACATAACACTCTATGGTGTTTAAGAAGGAACTGCAGATGCTGGAAAATCGAAGGTAGACAAAAGTGCTGGAGAAACTCAGCGGGTGAGGCAGCATCTATGGAGCGAAGGAAATAGGCCTACGATTGGTCTCACCGAAATGAGATCAGCTGACAGCTAGTGCAGCGGATGCAATAGATGAGGTTGGAGGAGATGCAGGTGAAACTCTGTCGCACCTGGAACGACTGCTTGGGTCCTTGAATGGAGTCGAGGGGGGAGGTAAAGCGACAAGTGTAGCATCTCTTGCGGTTGCAAGGGAAAGTGCCCGGGGAGGGGGTGGTGCGGGAGGGAAGGGAAGAATTGACCAGGGAGTTATGGAGGGAGCGGTCTTTGCAGAAAGCAGACAGCGGGGGAGGTGGGAAGATGTGGCGAGTGGTGGGGTCACGTTGGAGGTGGCGAAAATGATGGAGGACTATTTGTTGTATGTGACGGCTAGTGGGGTGATAGGTGAGGACTAGGGGGACTCTGCCCTTGTCACGAGTGGGGGGGATGGGGAGAGAGAGCAGTGTTACTGGGTATTGAAGAGACCCTGGTGAGAGCCTCATCTATAATAGGGGAGGGGAACCCCCGTTCCCTGAAGAATGAGGACATTTCAGATGCCCTGGTGTGGAACACCTCATCCTGGGAGCAGATGCGGCGTAGACGGAGGAATTGGGAGTAGGGGATGGAGTTCTTACAGGAAGCAGGGTGGGAAGAAGTGTAGTCTAGATAGCCATGGGAGTCGGTAGGTTTATAGTGGATGTTGGTCAGAAGTCTATCACCTGCGATGGAGATAGTGAGGTCAAGAAATGGTAGGGAAGTGTCGGAAATGGTCCAGGTGTATTTGAGTGCCGGATCGAAGTTAGTGGTGAAGCGGATGAAGTCAGTCAGTTGTGTGTGGGTGTAGGAGTGCCAATGCAATCTTCGATGTAGCGGTGGTAGAGGTCGGGGATGGGGGCCCATGCGCGTGCCCATAGCTACGCCTTATATTTGGAGGAAATGGGAGGAGTCAAACGAAAAGTTATTAATGGTAAGGACCAGCTCCGCTAGGTGGAGGAGAGTATCTATAGACTGGGATTGGTTGGTTCTCCGGTCGAGGAAGAACCGGAGGGCTTTGAGACCCTCCTGGTGGGGGATGGAGGTGTAACAATCTATGGTGTACACCACTGGTCACAGACTTCCAATTAGAAAAGCAACCTTCCACCAGCATCCTCTGCTGCATATCACCAATCCAACTATTCACCTTGGATCCCATGTACCTTCAACATTCTGCACCAGCCTACCTTGTGGAACCTTGTCAAATACCTTACTGAAGTCCACACAGACAAGTTTGCCATCCTTCCTTCATTAATCTCCTCAAAAAAAATAATCTAATTGGCGATATAGAAATTCTCTAACATAAAGCCCTGCTGATGATCCCTAATCAGTCCCTACCTTTGCAATTGCAAAAGTACATAAATCCGATACTGTAGTATTTTCGCAAATAATCTCCCCATCATTGGACTGTAGTTCCCTGGATTATTTTTATTGTCCTTAAATAGAGGAACAACATTAGCTATCCTCCATTCTTATGGCACCTGGCATTAGGTTAACAACGATGCAAAAATCTCCAAGGGGGCCCCAGCTACCTCCTCCTTTGCTTCCCATCACATCCTGGGAAAAATCTAATTTGGCCCTGGGGGTTTATCAATCCTAAAGCATTCTATAACATTTAACATGGCGCCCTTCTTAATATTGGTCTAGACCACCCCTCTCTGAACTTTCTTCCACACCTTTCCTTGCATTGAAAAGTCTTCATTTAGACTTTGCTATTGGATCTACTCTCTCGGTGACTAACATCTTGCTCCTATTATACAATGTCTTGGGATTCTTCTTAATCTTGTCACAGATATTTCCTGGCTCCATTTTGCCCTCTTAAATGTCTTTATGTTCTCTCGTAGTCTCTATATTCCTCAAGAGACATTCAATTCCAAAAGCCAACATCAGTCATATGCTTCCTTTTTCCCCCTGATCAAATCTTCATCCATCTCTATATAACTAAAAGTCTTTGTCTTGTTTGTGCCCACGATGTGTCTCTGTGTCAATCTGGTTTTCCTATCTTCTTCCAAACGCTAGGCCACAGCCTTCCCATTTTCACACATCCTACTCACATTTTTCCCGTGGTGGCGATACACTTCTTCCCATTTCCACCTATATTTCCCAAGTTACAGTGTTTTAAAAATACCCAAAACCAATTTTTTAAACGGAAAATCTTTCAACCCGCTTCCAAAGAGACGTCACAATGTCCCACAACAGGAGGGTGGGCGGGCGGGCACCAGCTTCGAGTGACTTTAGGGGGAGGGCCGCATTTAAATAGGGAGGTTGCACGAAAAGTCATAAGGTCAAAGGGCATGATGCACGGAGCCCCTCAGCCTTCTGCAGTACCACACACGCAACACGTACGTTCTTACCTGGTAAAAACCGCCAACATCACTGCTGCTCGGCACTTCAGCATCCCCATAGCGCCGGCTCCGTCAGTCCGCCCGCTCGCAAGCTGCAACACCAGCCGGAAGACCGCCACCACGTAACACCCAACGGCCTACCGACAGCCCGATCGACCCCTCGCAGCATTCACCGACCTACCGACAGCCCGATCGACCCCTCGCAGCATTCACCGGCAGGCCGACAGCCCGACCAACTGGCTGACCCTAATCCTAACCCTAGCTCTACATTTTTATTTATTATTTTTATTTAATAGTTCACATCATAACTTTACAACGATAAATCAGTTGTAAAACAAAATTATCAGCAAGGTTACATTACCTTTATTCCTTCAAAACCGTGCTTTTTAAAAATCTAATTAGGAGGCAGCCATGATCGCTGTACAAGATGTGCTCGCTGCCTAGCTACCATGAAACAAAGCGCGTGATTGGTCAATTGGCGTCCGACACAACGTCAAAGTACTTTGATTGGACAATTACTACTCGGAAAATTGGAGGTTTTTCTCATATTTAAAAAATATGTGCAGGTTTTGGTCTTGACGAGTTTCAGGTATGATTTCTATAATAATTTTACACAATATGTCATAAATACAGGTAGATACGTGATTTGGGTCACACAATGAAACGAAAAAGCACCTCGGCCCACGATCTACTTGTATTCACTGGAATTTAGAAGGATGAGAGAGCATCTTATGGAAACATATAAAATTCTTAAAGGATTGGACAGGCTAAATGCAGGGTGAATGTTCCTGATGTTGGGGGAGTCCAGAACCAGGGGTCACAGTTTAAGAATAAGTGGTAGGTCATTTAGGACTGAGTACTAAAATGAACTAAACTAATGAGGAAAAATGTCTTCACCAAGAGAGTTGTGAATCTGTGGAATTCTCTGCCACGGAAGGCAGTGGAGACCAATTCACTGGATGTTATCAAGAGTGAGTTAGATTTAGCTCTTGGGGCTAAAGGAATCAAGGCATATGGGGAAAAAGCAGGAACAGGGTACTGATTTTAGATGATAAGCCATGATCGTATTGAATGGCGGTGCTGGCTCGAAGGGCCGAATGGCCTACTCCTGCACCCATTTTTCTATGTTCCATGTTCTGATTTCCCCAAATATCTCTAACCCAGAGAAGCGTAAGATACATGCTCAGTGACAATTAACTTAAAGCCATTGCTCTCCAAATACTATTGCATATCTCACTTCTCAGCCCATTCATTGTGCCAAAGAACTGTTGGTAGCTTTCCTGCAGATTGTACATCAAGTGTCATCAACAAATGATTCAGGAAATCAGAACTGCTGTGTTTAATGGACGTCACTTACAATTGGGCCATTACGAAAGAATAATAAGCCTTGGTGTATCTTTATTTTATTACTTTATGATCTGTGATTAATCACATGCTCACTTCAGGGATGATTTCCAAGAGTATCCAACAGATTGCACAGCTATTTTAAGATTTTAAAAAATGAGTATCTTTCAAAAACACAAGTGCTTGTCAGATTAAGAATCATTGAATAATAAATATATTAAGAGTCAAACAAATTGAACACATCTGAAATAGCTAGCATTACACACGTTAAACCAAGGCGATCGGAACTGTCGGTACAAGTGTGATAACACTTCAAGAAACCCTTCAAGAAACACTTAAAGAAACCCTTCATTGTTTGCAAAGCATATGCAATAGACTTTGAGCATCTTGAACATTAAGGATGGGCAACCTTGTAGCTAAACCGGCCAGTTGTGAGATACTCAGGAAAAGTGAGTTACCAAATTGAATATCGATCCAGGCATCGTGCCTGAATAGATGTATTGTTCTTCAAGTTTATGTTGGACTTTACTGAAAAGCACAGGAAACCACAGGCAGGCTATGAGCATACAATGGACAATTGAAGTGCCAGGCAAACGGAAGCTCAGAGTCACCCTTCTGGACTGAGCTGGGAGTATTGGCAAAGCAGCCATTCAATCTGTGTTTGTTTTCTTCAGTGTAGAGGATGTGACATCAACAGCAACAAAATGAAATTGGAACATGTGCAAGTAAATTGTAGCTTCACCTGGAAGGACAGTTTGGTTCCCGATTGATAGAATCATACAACATGGAAATAAGCCCATCACCCCAACTCATCGTGCCTAACAAGATGTCCATCTACATTATCCATTTGCCCGCGTTTGACCCATATCTCTCTAAATCTTTCCTATCCATGTATCTGTCCTTGTGTCTTTTAAGTTTTGTTATTGTACCTGCCTCCACTCTGGCAGTTGGGTCCATTTTCCACCTCAACTATACTTCCTCCCACCGTACTTCCTGTTAGGATCCATGCTATTCCCCCAACAATATCTCACTCTTCTACTGTTACCTATTCTCATCAGCCAGACCATGGAAAGTGTCCACCAGTCTTCTTTCACCTCACCAGCCTCTGCATTCAACAGATTCATTCTGCATTCATAATTTTTTCTACCTTCAACAAGAGCCACCACCAGACATACCATTCAGTCCAATCCCCTTTCATCATTCCTTTGTGTCTTCCTGATCCACTCTTTCACCCCACCAACCATTCCCCGTTTACAGCACTTTTTCTTTACATACAGAGGAAATGCAATATCAGCGTTTTACTACATCCCTTCCGAACATTTAGGGACCCAACAATGTCAAGCAGTGATTCACTTCATCAGATGCATTGCTATCACTGCTCAAATACAGTATCTTGTACAAAGGAGATACTACATTGTACACAAGGAATGTAGTGCACTAGACTGGAACAAGTGCAAGTGAACCATTGGTTCACAAAAGGACACAAAGTGCTGGAGTAATTCAGCAGGTCAGGTAGCAACTCTGGAGAACATGGATAAGTGACATTTAGGGTCGAGATTCTAAACGTTGAGATCCTGAACATCACTATTCATGTTCTTCAGAGAAGCTGCATGACCTGGTGAGTTACACCAGCACTTTGTGTCTTTTGGTGTATTAATCAGCAAGTGCTGTTCTTTGTTTCTGAATCATTGCTTCGACTGGAAAGACAGCTTGAGTTGTTGCACAATGAGAAAGTAGTTCACTTTCAGTTTGTAAATAAACTTAACAAGCAATAGAAAGTCTGACGGGTTGAAGTTTCAATGTAAAACACACATCATGTATTGCTTTGGTATAATTCCTTTCCATCCTGTGAACGAATACTAATGGAGGCAGAAATCCACAGTAGGAAATAAAAATAAGCACGGTTAACAGTTGAGTTATCCTTATTTGTTTACAAATGTGGTTGTCACTTGCTCGATTGACATTTATTCATGACGTCAAATTACCCTTAAATTGAATGGCTTTCTTGACCATTCAAAGGACAAATTAAGTGTCACCACATTAGACACATTAGTTCAGGTCGGGGGGGGTGGGGGGGCGGGGAGTTCCCCCCGCCATGGGTACCATGCAATCCCGTGCTGCCTGCTCCATGGTCTGATAGTCGGGGGAGGAGGTTATGGACCTCCAGCAGGACCAAAAACAAGACCTGTCAAAGGGCGGATGAGCTCTTCGCGAGCCAACGGCCATCCACACTTCAGTAGAAGTTGCGATCACTGTCGTACGCAGCATTGTAAGGCACCGTGCCCGTTGATGTTTTCAACAATGATGATGATGACATTGGAGGATTTGGATTCACGGAGCCGAAAAGGATGGTAAAATACCATCAGCAGACCAGAACTGGAACCTGTGATCCCATGACCGAAACAGGCTTTTAATTCCAGAATCATTCAATTACCTATGTTCAAATTCCCCAGCTGTTGTAGTGGAAAACTCTTATACCCTGACCAGCAGTCTAATACCTGGATACCAGCCCAGTAATTTACCGATATGCAAATGTACACCTATAACTTTGGGGATGCTGGAACATAACACTGCAAAACAACTTGTTTTTCAAATCCAGTGCCACAACGTGTTGAAGAAAACTTTTGTTTGTGCGCGTAATTCAAACTCCCCACTTACACGAGGACAAGGGATCAAACCAGATACAGCAGCATTGGAACAGATGTTTAAATTTTTTAAAAGGCTAAAGATCTTTTGTGCATTATGCAGCACACAGACACCGAATTCGACAGCATTTTGTGCTCATATTGGCAACAATGACCGCAATGAACACTGAGAAATTTTAAAGATTTGAAACAATAGTAAAGCACAGAATGTAAATTTGAAGAACAGTCAATTTGAAGAACAATCAATTTGAAGAACTGGACATTGCAAGTTGGAACAACTGGACATTGCAAGTCACTGAGCACCAGCCTTTGATTATTAATGAGTTCCCGTTGTACCCATAAGCAGTGGTGAATCAGCAGCTTATCGCTATATGCATCAAAGTTGAACCTATATTGTTTGTAAACCATAAAAATTGAATTGATTTTCTTGCACTTCTTCCTATTTTCAACAATCATGATAAAAAGGGATTTGGTTTTAATCTAACTAATTTAAACAAACCCAATTGCAAAGCAAAGCAGTAACTACAGGAGATCAGCGATATTTCTGCAAAAGGAAATACAAGGCCATCTTTCACATAGGATTTGAAGACCCGGGCAGTTTCAAAAGAGTCTTGGAACCAATTAATTGCCATGCTTTTGAATTATGATCGTAACATGCAAATTGCTCCAATGTTTTCTTTAAGGCAAACACAGAAATCAAGTGATATTAATTGATTGCTGTTAATTGAACCATAAACATTGGCCAAAACACTGACATCACTTCTTCTTTGAAATAATGATGTGATCCATTGCAACCAGCCAAATGCACAGACAGAGTCTTGGATTGATGTCTCATCCCAAAGACAGCACAACAATTCCTCGGAATTACTTTGCAATGTTAGCCCACACCCACTAGCTGTGGTCTCTGGTGGGCTGTTACCCATAACGTTCCACAGGGAGACGGGAGCAATAGGAACTGAGCCCAAGCTGCCACAATTTAAGGGGGAAAATAATCTCCAAAAGCGTTTTAAATCTACGAGTAAACATCATTAAATCATTCCACATCCTGAATAAAAGGAGCACAAAGAAGTCACAGTGTTCAATTATTCATTACATAATCTGATGCCATGAGAGCAACAGCCCTTGAACCTTTTCAGACTGATTTACTCATCGTACAATTAAGTTATAATGTATTAAACATTTAAGTGTTAATGAATACAGTGATGACAGCCACTTCAGTTAAAGAACTACTGCTTTCGATTCACAGTTTACATAGAAACATAGAAAATAGGTGCAGGAGTAGGCCATTCGGCCCTTCGAGCCTGCACTGCCATTCAATATGATCATGGCCGATCATCCAACTCAGTATCCTGTACCTGCCTTCTCTCCATACCCCATGATATCTTTAGCCACAAGGGCCACATCTAACTCCCTCTTAAATATAGCCAATGAACTGGCCTCAACTACCTTCTGTGGCAGAGAATTCCAGAGATTCACCACTCTCTGTGTGAAAAATGTTTTTCTCATCTCGGTCCTAAAAGATTTCCCCCTTAATCTTAAACTGTGAACCCTTGTTCTGGACTTCCCCAACATCGGGAACAATCTTCCTGCATCTAGCCTGTCCAACCCCTTAAGAATTTTGTAAGTCTCTGTAAGATCCCCCCTCAATCTTCTAAATTCAGGCGAGTACAAGCCGAGTCTATCCAGTCTTTCTTCATATGAAAGTCCTGACATCCCAGGAATCAGTCTGGTGAACCTTCTCTGTACTCCCTCTATGGCAAGAATGTCTTTCCTCAGATTAGGCAACCAAAACTGTACGCAATACTCCAGGTGTGGTCTCACCTGGATACATGACTCACTTTCTGAAATCCCAAAGCCTTTTCATCAACTACAACCAGGAGTGTGATAGAATACTATCCATCTATCTGGATAAGTGCAGTTTCCGCCAGTGGTAGGGTAGCTTGCTTGACTGCTTCATCCATTACTATGGGTGCAACATATTACCACCTCAAAAATGCAGTTACTTACCAAGGCTACAGCAAAAGAATTTCCAAAGCATGCAATTTGTACCACCACCAACGTTAGGGGCAGCTGGTGCCTGGCAACATCAGCACTCGCATAATCCCCTGCAAGACACATATACTAATTTGGAAATGTATCTTGGTGTAATTCTAGAACATCCTGCCCAAAAGCTCACCGTCATCTTGGAGGCAAATAGGTTCAGGCAATAAATGCTGGCCTCACCAGCAAAACCCACTTTGCAAAATAGAAGAAATTAATATAAAATAAAATATTGTTGCCGGGCTTGTGCTTTTTCAGTATATATTTTCTTCCTGACTATTGGACTTCATTCTCACACATCAGGATATCCAACACTTAAAGTCTTTTAATAGAAGCTACTATTGTTTACTCAACTGCTTCCTAACCGGAAGGGAAAAATATACCCAAGCAAGAAAAGTAATACATTGTAGCATGGTTAACAAGTCAATGACCTAAATCACAGTCAGACCGAGAAGTCCTCACGTTCATTGTGGCAACGCCGACTTAAAATCAGTCGCAATACCTGGATCATTTTATTTGCCTTTGTGTGGCCATGAATTATTTTAAAAAATCCATTCAAGGGATGAGCTTCACAGGCCGAGGCAACATTTAATTGCCAATCCATAGTTGCCCTTGAGAGGGTGATGGTAAGTTGCTGGTAAAGGTGGTGGCTTTGAGAGGAGTTATCTAAGGACTGTCGGAGAGATTCTGTGGTGGGTCCTGTAAATGGTACAAACTGTTGCTGCTGTGTGTTAGTGGAGGAGTAAGTGAATGGTTGAGGATGAGATGGATGCCTATCAACCAAGCTGCTATGTCCTGTATGGTGTGGATATTCTGGAGTTTATTGTAGCTGGTGGACAGGCTTGTGGAGTTAGGAGTGGAGTTATTTGCTGAGAATTCCTAGACTATCACCTGCTCTTGTAGCCACATTGTGCACATGTTTATTCCAGTTCAGTTTCTGGTCAATGGTATCCCCTCCCCGGGGTATTGATGATGGGGAATTCAGTGTCGGTAATGCTATTGAATATCAGGGGATATTAGCTAGATTTTCTCTTGTTGGATGTCACATTGGCTGGTGCTTGTGTGGTGTGACTTAGCCTCCTGATATGTCCAACAAATATACTGAATGCTGGCAGATCAGCTCCTGCACCTTGAATGTGTTGCTGAAAATGCAAGATTTATTTTGCCCCATCTCTTAATTGGTCAGATCTTCTTCTTCTTCTTATCGAGTCCACACACAAGATTAGAAGTTGTTCAGCCAGACCTGAACACATTTCTCAGCATCTGCATACAATAGTGTCTATCTTGTCGCTTCTTGTGCTTCTTGTGCATGGTGGTAGAAACAGGGCCGCGACGTGAACGCTCTTTCCTTGACTCCGGTCAGATCTTGATAGTACTATATGCCCATTTTTAAAGTCTCGTCTGCAGGGGAAGGGGAGGAGGAAAAAAGAGCTCTAATTTGGGGGTATTCACCCATGCTAGTTTTTTCTCCCCAGGGGGAAACAAGTCTAAATATTTCTACACCTCTAAACAAGTTTGCACAAACTATTTAATACACCACAAATGAACGGCCAGACACCCACACCTTGTCCCATTCCTACCCTTGACCCAATTTTAAGTGCAATGATAAATGCCTGAAATATAGCAATAATACGTTATAATTTAAGTTACTGCACTTTGGATAAAATTAGAATTTTATAGCACCTTCCATATCCTTGGACTTCATATCCTTGAATCCAATCCAATCACATCCGATAATTACAATTGCTTCATAATCAAAATACGTAAATTGAAGCCAATTGTGCAGTTAGATCCCACACACTGCTGCAAGAAATGGCCAAATATATTAATGCTTCAGTGAAATATCCTCCTGAGATTGAAGATAAGGCTTTACTTGCATACAGTGCATTCAGAAAGTATTCAGACCCCTTCACTTTTCCACATTTTGTTACGTTACAGCCTTATTTTAAAATGGAATACATTTATTTTTTTATCATCAATCAACACGCAATACCCCAGAATGAAGAAGTGAAAACAGGTGTTTAGAAATTTTTGCAAAATAATTTAAAAAACTGAAATATCACATTTACGGAAGTATTCGGACCCTTTCCTATGACACTCAAAATTGAGCTTAGGTTCATCCTGTTTCCATTGATTATCCTTGAGATGTTTCTACAACTTGATTGGTAAATTGAATTGATTGGACATGATTTGGAAAGGCACACACCTGTCTATATAAGGTCCCACAGTTGACAGTGCATGTCAGACCAAAAACCAAGCCATGAAGACGATGGAATGGTCCGTAGACCTCCGGACAGGATTGTGTCGAGACACAGATCTGGTGAAGGGTATAAAACAATTTCTGCAGCACTGCAGGTCCCGAAGAGCACAGTGGCCTCCGTCATTCCGTCATAATGGAAGAACTTTGGAACCACCAGGACTCTTCATAGAGCTGGCCGCCCGGCCAAACTGAGCAATCGGGGGAGAAGGTCCTTGGTCAGGGAGGTGACCAAGAACCCGATGGTCACTCTGGCAGAGCTCCAGAGTTCCTCTGTGGAGATGGGAGAACCTTCCAGAAGGAGAACTATATCTGCAGCACTCCACCTTTATGGTAGAGTGGCCAGACGGAAGCCACTCCTCAGTAAAAGGCACATGACAGCACGCTTGGAGTTTGCCAAAAGGCACCTAAAAAAGATTCTCTGGTCTGATAAAACCAAGATTGAACTATTTGGCCTGAATGCCAAGTGTCACGTCTGGAGGAAACCAGGCACCGCTCAACACCTGGCCAATACCATACCTACGGTGAAGCATGGTGGTGGCAGCATCATGCTATGGGGATGTTTTTCAGCGGCAGGAACTGGGAGACTAGTCAGGATCGAGGGATAGATGAACAGAGCAAAGTACAAAGAGACCCTTGATGAAAACTTGCTACAGAACGTTCTAGACCTCAGACTGGGGCGGAGGTTCACCTTCCAACAGGAGAATGACCCTAAGCACACAGCCAAGGCAACACAGGTCAAGTCTGTGAATGTCTTTGAGTGGTCCAGCCATGCCCGGACTTGAACACGATCGAACATTTCTGGAGGGACCAGAAAATAGCTGTGCATCGACGCTCCCCATCCAATCTGGCAGAGCTTGAGAGGATCTGCAGAGAAGAATGGGAGAAATTACCCAAATACAGGTGTGCCAAATACAGGCGTCATACCCAAGAAGACTTGAGGCTGTAATCACTGCCAAAGGTGCCTCAACAAAGTACTGAGTATAGAGTCTGAATACTTATGAAAATGTGATATTTCAGTTACTTATTTTTAATTATTTAGCAAAAATTGCTAAACACGTGTTTTTGCTTTTTTTTTATTATGGAGTATTGTGTGTAGATTGATGTTTTTAAAAAAAATTAATCAATTTTAGAATAAGGCTGCAATGGAACAAAACGTGGAAAAGTGAAGGGGTCTGAATACTTTCTGAATGCACTGTAATCAAACAGAGAGATGACACATTACAGAGTTTAACATTTCTTTAGTCCTTCAATATATTCTTTAATTAAATGATCCCACCTTTGCAACAGGGATAGATACAAAATGCAGGAGTAACTCAGCGGGACAGGCAGCATCTCTGGAGAGAAGGAAAGGGGGATGATTCGGGTCGAGACCCTTCTTCAGACATGGGTATCGATTATAGGACGAGAGTGTCATTGAGACAAAAGATACATCAAGGAGAATGGCCAAGTCTATGAAGAGAAAACCATGTACATTATTTAAGATAAAAGTTAAAATTGGTTTGATGTCACTATCCTTTCTTCACAGTTTGCTACTTTTGAGGCAGGATTTAATTGTTGCACATGATCAAAAAAAAAAAAATTCCTCATTAAAAATATTCTTCTTGAATTAAATATTCAGGTCAGATTATAAAAATAAAATTGCACTTGGCTTTAACTAACACTTGCATCTTACACCTTGGGCACAGAATTTTTTTTTTCCCTGCGTGGTGATAGAACGAGCAATAACCATCACAGATGATTATGCTGCAGGGAGGACAATTTCAATTCTGTGTCTTTTTTTTCTTTTTTTTTTTAAAGGGAAATTAGAAACTTTTGATTTTCGTGTAATTTTAGGAAATTTTACAGAGGTTAAAGACTGTGATTAAATTAGAAATGAAACAGTGAAGCACAGATAATAATTTAGCCGTCATTTTCATCTTGTTGTGGCTCTCTACTCTGGTCAAGGGTCATCTCCCTGCCCTTTTAAAATGATAGTAAGGAATATTGGTGGAAGACACCGTTTCCAGAGGTTGTCAAATTTGGAACAGGTGTTAGGCTAAACTATGACTAGATCAAAGAGAAATTATGTCACGTCAAAGATTCTTAGTGTATGCATTGTGTAAGTCGCGCATAATTTGAGTGAACCATATTAATTTTTGGAAGGAAGATATAGGGAAGTGTGGGGTTCCTATATAAAGCTCAGGCCAGTGTAAGTAAATAAACTAAACACATATTTTCCTGGGCAGTAATTTTCAGAATGCATACTTTTGGCATATTGTAAATTCCAGTGTTTTGAGGTTCCCAGTGTGTTGTAACCACTTCTTGGAATAAAAATTAATTGTGTTTAACCGAAGACAAAAGAGCTGAAAATTGTAGTGTTGGGTTTGCTATGAGATTTAAAGTGAACCCAACTGAACGAACACATGCTCTCATTATGGTTGTGCTCACTCTGTGAGACGAAATTACCATGAATCATTCAAGATAATTTACTGCAGTCAAGTATAGAACACGCATTATGATGACATCCATTCAAGTAGTATTAAATACCTTCAGATAGTGATATAAATTTTATCATTCCCTATGCTATAGGTCACATTAACTGAATTGCTTTATATTTTATCTCTCAATCACAATTTGTGACCTTTTGAGCCTAAAACTCTTATAGTATTCCTTAAAAGTTTGTTTTGCTAAACTTAAAATTATATAAACTAACAAATAGCTTATCCATTCCCTTGGATTTGTCATATTCATCATTTATGGGTGATTTAAAATCGGACAAAAATATATGTATATATTGTTTTCTGAAAAAGACAAATGGTAATTTTCATAATATTCCAAAAATCACAAAAGTCTCGTTATAAAATTCAGAGGCTTTTTAAGTACATAGCTTTTTTTTGTCCGCACTGACAATCCAGAAAACTGACATTTTATTTTAGGAAAAATACTTGTATATTTACCTAAAATTAATATAGCTCCAATGCTTTTTTAGACAAATTCTAGTACATCCCTGCTGAACTGTGGCTTTCACCCATTCCCTACCTGTTTGCCTCTTGCACTCTTTTTTAGTATGCCCAAGTTTCCTAGTTTTCATATTTGTGAACTAATGAGTCTTGTGTGCATCCAACTGCTTTTTAGAGAAAATTAAAATTTATATGACTCAATAGAATTATTCAAAAGAAATAGCCCAACTAAGTACATTTGTACAACAACGTTGGGGTATCATGCCAGATTCTAAACCATGTCCCTTTTATCAACGTAAAATTGTGCTAGTGTACTTCATTTTATTACCAAAGGGGGGGGGGGGGATTTAATTACCCCGAATTGGGGTTGATCGAAAATCTTTCCAGATAATTTTTCACCAGAGGATCATCTGAAGCAAAATACTCGAAACCTGAAATGAAACTGGAAATGCTTATAATACTGAACCAATCAGGCAGCATCCATCAAAGGAGAAATAGAGCTCAAAGCCTGTCGGCAGCGTGTCCGTTTTTTTTCAACTTTTTAATTTTTTTTAGTATGTTTAAAAGTCTGTTTTTAATGTTTCTTTGTGTGTTATGTGTGGGGGGTGGTGTGGGGGGGGGTAAGGGGGAAACCGTTTCGGCCGCCTCTTCCATGGAGAGGCGACTTTTTTCAGGTCGCCTCCCCCGTGGCCTAACATCAAGGATCGGCGCGGACTTTCCCGGAGACGCGCCCGGAGCTTCAGCGGCGGGCGCAGCGTGGACTCTCGGCGCGGAGCGGGCGAGCCCTCGCTGAGGCTCGCTGGAGGGGAGCGCTCCGTTTCGTTGGCCCGCGGCAGCCGGCAGCCTGAAGCCGCAGTCTGCACAGCTCCAGCTGGTGCGGCGTCTACAGCCCGGGATCCCTCGTGGAGGACCCGGGGGAAGAAGAAGCTTCCACCGCCGGCCCGCGGCCGTCTCCTACCGCGGGTGCGGCATGGACTTATCATCTCCCCTGGAGGGGAGCTTCGACCGCCGGCCCTGCAGACTGCGGTGCTTCCGGCTGCGGCACGGCAGGTACTTTAAAACTTTTACCGCCGGCCTGCGGCCTACACCAGCCTGAAGCCGCGGTCTCTGGTTGGGAAGAGCCGATCCTGGACTCTCCTTGACTTTGACTTTGTCCCTTACCATCTGGACGCCCGCAGCAACGGCTGTGGAGGGTGGAGGTCCCGACCACGGGGGAAAATGGAGGAGGACTTGCCAAGCTCTGTGCCTTCCACCACAGTGATGAATGCTGTGGTGGATGTTTGTGTAAACCGACCTTGGTTGTGTAGCAATTAAATTATATCTATCTATATCTATTAGAATTGGGAAAGGTTTAAAGGTGAACCATGGTTTAATGAGCACAGAAAACAGGAAGCAGATCCATCCTTTTCACCAATTAATCTCTCTTGGAATTGCTGATCCTTTTTGCTGTCTCTTACCCCTTCTTTTGCATGAAAGGTCATCAGCCTGAAACAGTTACCTACTTCTTTCTCCACAGATGCTGCCTGGCCTGTTAAGTATTCCGCCCAGCATTTTGTTTTATTTCAGCTGAAAAAGATGTTCGCTTATCTTGTCTAAAAGACTATGTGACTTGTTAAATTAAAGTGCAGATCATATGCTGTGAGTAACTATTGGCTGTGAACAGAAAATTAATCTTTCAAGTGAAAATGTTCAATAATCTGGAAATGAAACATAACAAGAGGATTTCAGTATAGGAGTAAAGAGGTTCTTCTGCAGTTGTATAGGGCTTTGGTGAGACCACATCTGGAGTATTGTGTACAGTTTTGGTCTCCTAATTTGAGGAAGGACATCCTTGTGATTGAGCCAGTGCAGCGTAGGTTCACAAGATTGATCCCTGGGATGGCGGGACTGTCATATGAGGAAAGATTGAAAAGACTAGGCTTGTATTCACTGGAGTTTAGAAGGATGAGGGGGATCTTATAGAAACACATAAAATTATAAAAGGACTGGACAAGCTAGGTGGAGGAAAAATGTTCCCAATGTTGGGCGAGTCCAGAACCAGGGGCCACAGTCTTAGAATAAAGGGGAGGTCATTTAAGACTGAGGTGAGAAATAACTTTTTCACCCAGAGAGTTGTGAATTTGTGGAATTCCCTGCCACAGAGGGCAGTGGAGGCCAAATCACTGGATGGATTTAAGAGAGAGTTAGATAGAGCTCTAGGGGCTAGTGGAGTCAAGGGATATGGGGAGAAGGCAGACAAGGGCTATTGATAGGGGACGATCAGCCATGGTCACAATGAATGGCAGTGCTGGCTCGAAGGGCCGAATGGCCTCTTCCTACACCTATTTTCTATGTTTCTATGAAACAAACATTCCCTTTTATAATACATAGAAAACAACAGATGCTGACTTCCGGTTGGCGCCACGATGTGAGTGGAATCGCGCCATTACAGCTCCGAAAAAAACTGAATTTAAAACGGGGGTAAAAGGGTCAAACAAACGCACTTACCACAGGAGATCGATTGTGAACGGCTCCGGCAGCGTTTAAAAGGTGCGTGACGTCATCAGGCGCGCGATTTTAAGAAGAAATTATGACCCAGCGCTCCCCCACCCCCACCGCTGGAAAAAAAGCTACGAGAAGGGAAACTGGCCTCAGCTCGGGTGCAACTGCTGCTTCTCAAGAAGATATCTCACAGAGGAAAGCTGAAATGGAGGAACTTAAGACTACCATTCTAGGTGAGATAAAGAAGCAGAGGAAGGAGTATATGGAGGAGATAAAGAAGCAGAGGAAGGAGTATATGGAGGAGATAAAAAGTTTAAAAGCGGATATGCTGGTGTCTCACGAGAAAAATAAAGAAGATAAAGAAGACTTAATAAAACAAGTTATAACGACGGTAAAAAGTATGATGGATGAGTGGAAGGAAAAGGCTAATGCCGAGTTACAAACTCAAATTGAGGATGTAAAGGAAATAGCTGCTGGGATGGAAAGAAAGCTGGATGACAAGATAGATCCTACTATAATTTCGCTAGACCAACAAGGCGAAGCAATTAAAGAGCTAACTAAAATTGCTGAAGTGAATACTAAGGAGACCGAAAAACTCCGTGCCGAGAACAAACGCCTCTTAGAATTATTACATAAAACAAACGAGAAATGTATCGATCTGGAGGGACGCCAACGCCGTAAAAATTTGCGTATAGTTGGTCTGAGCGAAGGTCGTGAGGGGAGTCAAGATCCTCGAAAATTTGTTGCAAAACTTTTAATGGATATTTTGAATTTGGATCATGAACCCCTGTTGAGCCGTGCACATAGGGCTCTAAGACGGGCCCCTGGGATAGGTTCATCGCCCAGACAAATGATTGTAAAAGTGGCCTTTGACCATGTCTTCGAAGAAATGATGAAGATAATAATAAAAAAGAGAAACCTGAAATACGAGGGAGACAACATCAGTATTTTTAGAGACTTCCCTGCAGAAGTGGCCAAGAAAAGAGCTCTATTTAAAGAAACAAAAGGTATTCTGAGGAATGTACAGAATACTAAGAATCTGAGATATGGCTTGATGTACCCAGCAATACTGAGAGTAACTTATGATGACAAGGAATATCGTTTCGTTAAGCATACTGAAGCATTGAAATTCGCCCGAGGCATACAGCAGAAGCCAGAAGATGAAGAGAGAGAAGATGCGGAGGAAGAACCCGAGGGAGAAGGAGAGGACTGAACTTTTATCATCGACCTGTGGTTATGAAATACTCACTTAGAAGGAAGTGGAATAATGGGCATTTAGTAGTAGTTCTGTATTAATTATTAGAAAATATTTAATTATTCCATGATAATAGTATTACATATTATAGTATTAAATACAATTGATATTAGTAATTAGCAAATAGTAATATGAATAATAGAAATAATTACTAAGTACTAAGTATATAAAGTTAGTACCCCACCCCAATATATATAGCATTTGAGATAGGAGCTGGTATAATCAACATCTTTTTTTTATTAAAAAAACGGAAGTCTTTAGATTAATGGCCACGTTAGTGTGGCTTTCACCTTCACATACTACACACTATACAAGTGTAGTTTCTTTTTTTTCTGAGCACCCTATTAACACCCTTTACTTTTTTTTTATTATTGATATTTCTTATTGTTTTTGTTTTTTATTGATCTTATATTATATATTATTTGAATGTAGATGTGAAGGATATTGTGTATTTAGTTTAAGAAGACATAGATGTGGATTAAGGTGGAAAGAAATTCTCATTGGATTGATGTCCGGGTGCAACGGGGAGCTGGGTGAGTCAAGAAGGCTACTCCAAAAAAAGCCGCCCTAATAGTAAAATGCATGATATAAAGGTGAAGACTGGGGGTGATGGAGTAACCTTCTGCAGTTGGAATGTAAAAGGCATTAATGAACCAATTAAAAGGGGAAAGGTATTAGCTCAGTTGAACAGATTGAAGACAGATGTCATTTTCCTTCAAGAGACTCATCTTAAAAAAGATGCTCAACATAGATTAACAGCTAAATGGATTTCTAAGGTGTATCATTCTACATTTATTCATAAATCTAGAGGAGTTGCAATAATTATTCGCAAAGGTATACCTTTCATACAAAGTTCTATTATAGAGGATAAAGAAGGCAGATATGTAATAATTACAGGGGAATTATATTCAAAAAAGGTAATTTTAATGAATATATATGCCCCTAATTTTGATAATCCATTATTTTTTAAGAAAATATTTAATAATATTCCTATATCCACTCAACACAATTTAATAATTGGAGGTGATTTAAATTGTACTTTAGATAATTATCTAGATAGATCATCCGCAAAAAGGAAAGCTGCCTCGAAATCAAGTAAATTCATAAATGCTTTTATCAATACATCTAATATTAAAGACATCTGGAGGTTAGATAACCCATCCGGACGAGAATATTCTTTTTTCTCGCCCGTACATGGAACCTATTCGAGGATAGATTATTTTTTAATAGATTCCAAATTACTTCCTTTTACGTATGATGCAAAATATCATAATATTATCATCTCGGATCATGCGCCATTAACATTTAAGATAAAATTAAAAGATATATCTAATAAAACTACTACCTGGAGATTTAACCCTCAGATATTAAAGGACAATGACTGTTGTAAATATGTGATGGATCAGATTAAATTATTTTTTGAAACTAATGATAATCCTGAAACTTCTCCATCACTATTTTGGGACACATTTAAGGCATTCATGCGTGGCGCAATAATATCCGCACAAGCACATCTCAATAAAGAAAATCGAAAAATAGAACAAAATTTAGAAAATGAGATAAAACGTCTAGATAATGAAAATATAAAACAGCCTTCCAAAGAGTTAAGTAATAAAATTGCATCAGTAAAATATAGATTAAATAAAATATATTCTAATCAAGTGATTAAACTTTTTCAACAAACTAAGCAAGTGTATTTTGAATTTGGAGATAAGCCACAAAAATTACTAGCACGACAGCTTAGAAAATTAGAAGATGAGAAGATGATACATGGAATTAGATCTGAGTATGGAAATATATTAATTACTCCAAAAGATATTAATGATAGATTTTTACAATATTATAAAAATCTTTATTCGTCAAAACTAACAGGACAAACAGATAGTATGGAAATATTTTTACAAGAATGTCAAATCAATAGCTTAGATCAGGAAGGTAGAGAATTGTTAAATGCTGAAATAACAGTAAAAGATATTATAGAATCAATTAGTTCGCTTAAGAACGGAAAAGCAGCGGGCCCAGATGGCCTGAGTGCAGAATTTTATAAAAAATTTCAAGATCTGATTTCCCCAAGATTACAAATAATGTATAGATATGCATATGACCAAGGAAAATTACCAGAATCTTTAAATGAATCCACAATTACACTCATCCCTAAAGTAGATAAGGATTTGGAAGATCCTGGATCATATAGAGCGATTGCCCTTTTAAATACAGACCAAAAAATATTAACTAAGGTCTTATCTAGGAGATTAAGTTTAGTGATCTCTAAATTAATACATTATGATCAAACAGGTTTTATCCCAAAACGTTACTCATCCCATAATCTCAGACGTTTGTTTAATATTATATATTCAAAAAGAATACGAGATACGGAACTAGCGGTTATATCACTAGATGCAGAAAAAGCGTTTGATCAGGTGGAATGGATGTATTTATTTAATATAATGGAAAAGTTTCAATTGGGGGATAGATTTTGTAAATGGGTAAGAATTTTATACTCGAATCCTATGGCAAGAATTTTGACTAACCAAATTTTATCAGCCAAATTCAAACTCTCTAGGGGATGCAGACAGGGATGTCCGTTATCACCCTTATTGTTCGCATTGGTGATAGAACCATTGGCGGAAAAAATTAGATCTGAACCTGAAATATATGGCTATAATACTGATACAACAATTAATAAAATTTCTTTATATGCAGATGATGTTTTGATTTATATTACAAAACCGGAAATTAGTATTCCCAACCTGCTAAACATTATAACTAAGTTTGGTGCATTTTCTGGGTATAGGATTAATTGGGATAAAAGCGAGATTATGCCAATAACAGGAATAAATCTTAATACATTACAACAATACCCATTAAAAGTAGTTACAGACAAACTTAAATATTTAGGGATTAACGTAACTAAAACTCATAACTCATTAATAAAATCCAACTATCCTCAACTATTAGATAAACTTAGAAAAAATATTTTATATTGGAAAACACTGCCTATATCCATGATTGGTAGAATAAGTGCCATAAAGATGGTATTTCTACCGCAGTTGTTATATTTGTTTCAGGCTATTCCTTTTTTTCTTCCGAAAACTTTTTTTTTAAAAATTGATAATATTGTCAATAGCTTTATTTGGGATTATAAAAACCACAGAATAAATAAAAAACATCTATGCAAAGCTAAGATAAATGGAGGATTAGCACTTCCAAACTTTTTATATTATTTTTGGGCTGTTCAGATTAAGAATATGAATTTCTGGTGGGTAAATATGGATCATGAACCGACATGGTTAAATATAGAAAAGGAGGACTGTCTACCTTTCAATGTAGGTTCGATAATTTTTGCACCAACGGAAGTACAAAAAAAATATTATAAAGACAACCTAATAATATATAATAATAGACGTATTTGGAAACAAATAGTTAAGACTCTACACTTGGATAATCTCTCATTTAGATTACCAATTATGAATAATCCATCGTTTAAACCTGCTATATTAGATGGGGGGTTTAAACAATGGGATGATTTAGGAATTACAAGGATAGAACATCTGTATAGAAAAGGAACATTTCTTTTATTCCAGGAGTTACAAGATATTTATGGATTGTCTCCACAACATTTGTTTAGGTATTTACAAATTAGAGATTATATTAAATCCAATACACAAGATTATAAAAATAAAGAAGCAGGATTGTTAGATGAACTGTTTAATTTATATCCAAATACAGAAAAATTAATAGCCTATATATAACATCATTTTGGATAAGGAGAATCCAATAACGGAAGTATATCGTCAAGCATGGGAAAATGAAATGGGATTGGCTATAACAAAAGAAAACTGGGAAGAAAGTCTACAACGAATACACCGGTGTTCATTAAACGCCAGACATATACTGATACAATTTAAAGTATTATATAGGTTACATTATTCGAAAACTAAATTAAATAGTATTTTTCCGAATCTCTCCGCTATTTGTGATAAGTGCAAGAAAGCAGAGGCAAATTTAATACATAGTTTCGTTACATGTCCTAAATTGAATTATTACTGGACAGAAATCTTTAAAGTTATTTCTGAAGTCATCAAAGTTAAATTGGACCCTAACCCAAAGCTAATAATATTTGGAATTCCGGATTTACATCTATCACTTACAGTAAATCAAAGAAATTTCTTTGATTACTGTTTAATAATTGGAAAAAAAATCATATTGAAATTTTGGAAGGGAACATTATCCCCCACAACCAAAATGTGGGCAACAGAGATGATGGAGACGTTACATCTGGAAAGAATTAGATTTGTCCTATTGGACAAGTATAATTCTTTTGAACAGATATGGTCTCCATATATACAGTATTTAGAGAAGTAGCTGTTCTTGGCAACACAGCTCGACGTGCACCCTGCGGGATTTGGTGAGAATAATTCATTTTTATATTGGAATTACATATATGTCTTTATTGATACTATCACTTGTAGTAGTGTTATTAATAATACATATTGTGGTTACTAAAAATGTTTTTTTTTTTTTGTTTTTTTTTCGTTTCTCTTTTCTTTCTTATATATAATCAAATTATTATTTAATCACTCTCTTAATGATTTATTCTTTCTCTATTCTTTCTCTATCATTATTTCTAAAAAAACAGTAGATAAGTATTACTAGTGTTTTACTTAATGCAAATTGAATTAATTTGATATAAAGTTGTTTGAAGCATTGTAATTGATTACCTTTAATAAAAAAAAAATATATTAGAAAACAACAGATGCTGATATCCATAGTAAAAAATAAAGTTCTGGAGGAACTCAGCGAGTCAGGCAGAACAGTCTGAAGAAGGAACCAGAGTCTGAAGAAGGGTCTCGACCTGAAACATCACCCATTTCTTCTCTCAAGAGATGCTGCCTGTCCCGCTGAGTTACTCCAGCATTTTGTGTCTACCCAAAATGTCATCTGTCCACTTCCCTCCACAGATGCAGCCTGACCCACATTTCTCTTTGCATTTGGCAGCTTTCAACTACAATTACAAATATATGATTGAATATTATCTCTAATCTTCAGTTTCTGTTTTATCTGTAGCTTGAGCAAGTACTATTTTTGGGAGACTTGTCTGTCCAAGATAAACATCAACAATTTTAAAATATTTTAAAAGTGTCTGAAAAAGAAAACTGCCAGAGTGAGCATGAATTTTAATTTTGGACTGGGATTAGTAATTAATTGCAGAGATATCAGTTTGCTTGGATCCTTGCATCACAAATTACAATATTTCATTATTATAATGAAACAGTCCACAACCAAATGCAGCAGGGCCAGCAAGACATGGATAATAGCCAGACCTGGAGTGATAAATGTCAAGTAATATTTCTGCCACAAAAGTGCCAGACAAAAGATATTCACAAGAGAAACGCCCCAAAGCTTGTCCACCATCTACAAGGCTCAGGTCAGGAGCGTGAGGGAATACTCTCCACTTGCCCGAATGAGTGCAGCTTCAACAACACTCAAGAAGCTCAATACCACCCAGAGCACGGTTTGATATGCACCTCATTCTCAACTATTCAATCACTCCACCACAGCAGTACAGCAGCCGCAGTTTGTACCATCTACAAAATACACTGCAGCAACTCACCAAGACTTGGACAATACCTTCCAAACCCACGACCTCCACCAATTAGAAGGATAAGACACCAAAAGCATGGGAATGCCACTGCCTGAAAGATGGCCCCACACACAGTACAGGGCGGCACGGTGGTATAGTGGTAGATTTACTGCCTTACAGCACCAGAGACCTGGGTTCAATCCCGACTACAGGCGCTTGTCTATACGTTCTCCCCGTGTCCTGCGTGGGTTTTATGCAAGATCTTCGGTTTCCTCCTACACTCCAAAGACGTAGGTTAATTGGCTTGGTAGAAATGTAAAATTGTCCCCAGTGTGCGTAGGGTAGTATTCATGTCCGGAGATCGCTGGTTGGTGCGGACTTGGTGGGCCGAAGGGCCTGTTTCCGCGCTGTGTCTCTGAACTAAACTAAACACCATCCTGACGTGGAAACATATCACCTTCTTTCACCATCACTCAGTCAAAATCTTGGAACTCTCTCACTAACAGCATTGGGCATATCCACACCTCAAGAACTGCAATGGTTCAAGGCAACATCTCACCATCATCTGGTTAGGTCACCCTATTATAGGAAAGATGGTGTCAAGCTGGAAACGGTGCAGAGATGATTTACAAGGATGTTGCCAGGACTGAGCTATAGGGAAAGATTAAGCAGGCTGGGAATTTATTCCTTGGAGCACAGGAGGATGAGGGAGTCTTTTACCCAGAGTTGGGGCATCAAGAGCCAGAGGACACAAGTTTAAGTTGAAGGGGGGAAAAAGATTTAATAGGAACCTGAAGGGCATCTTTTTTTTTTACATACAAAGGGGAGGTAGGTATATGGAATAAACTGCCTGGAGAGGTATTTGAGGCAGATACTATCACAACATCTAAAATACATTTGGACAAGTTACATGGATGAATGAATGAATAAGTTTGTTGGCCAAATATTCACATACAAGGAATTTGCCTTGGTGCTCTGCCCGCAAGTGACAACATGACATACAGTGACAGTTAGGAATGACAAATAAAACAATAAACATTAATAATAAAACATTATTGATTAAACATGTGAATTAAAATAGAGCAAAAGGAGGCTACAGATTTTTGGTTATTGAGTAGAGCTACTACTCGTAGGATAGGTCTAGAGAGATGTGGGTCAAACACAGGGAGGTGGGACTCGTGTAGACGTTGGTCGATGTGTGACTATATCAGCTTCTCATGGGTAATTAGGGAAAGGCAATTAAATCCCGTCTCAGACGGTTTGCCTACATCCTATGAATACCTTAATACGATAGAACTTTATTTATCCCAGAAGGGAAATTAATCTGCCAAAAGTCATAAAACACAAGATATATGACACATTAAATTAAAGTGACGAGTGGAGAAGATTGGGATGTGCAAAGATTAGCAATGTTACAAAATTTTGAGATTTTAAAAATCAAGTCTATAATTTATCCCATCAGATAAAGCATAAAAATAAGTTTAATTTGACACCTAATTCACTTTCATATCTCAAGTATTTAAAAAGTTATGGCCATTTGCATACTGGGAAATGAGCATCTTGTTCCCTATTGATTTTCTATGGACATTACAAAAAAGCTGTGATCGTGAACAGCCAAAAGCCCATAACTTTCTTAAAAATTAAGAGAACTGAATGAAATTTTCAGTTATCATAGATTGAAGCATTCTGAAACAAATATAAAATAATCTTACTTGGATGACCTGAAATTAAAGCATATAATTAGTTAGTTACCTAATTGTAGCTAATTTCAGACTTCAATTACTAGATCTAAACATCTATCCATTTCTTAATAAATGATTAACATTTTTAAATAGCCTAAATGTCCAAATAATATTCACAAATAATTCACAATAAAACATGATTTTTAAATCTCATTTACATTAATTTATAGGCCAAATGGAAGGAATTTAGTGTTTAATTGCTGTAAATAAATGCCCATTTAAATCAGCTTTCCAGTGGGTCTCTGTGGAACGCGCTGGTTTAGAACGTTCACATTGCGGTAGATTTGTGCCCCAAATGCCCAGAAAAATACTGCGGGATAATGGACCCAAATTGAGCTGCTCGCAATATTAAACTTAGTATAAAGGGATCTTTAGAAGCCCTTTTTAATGTAAAAATATACAACCTAACTTCAGCTGTCTGCTTTATGAGACCCTGCGGTTGCTGGCTGTCGCGGGTTTAGAGATTGATTTTTAAACTACTATAACTATTATTCAAGGCCTTTAAACCTAATAATAGCTTTTGCGACGGGGTCTTCCAGCGATTTTTCGTTAATAATTAACTAGGCTGAACATTTTCGATTGGAACAGCTTAGAGAAAATCGCGTTTTAAACCCGCCCCCTCTAAACGGCGCCAAAATCGCGCACACCCGCAACGGCAGATTTTCAAGGACGCTTCAGGTAGGCTTTGCAACATACCTACAAAGATTGGGAATGGGGAGTCAGGCTACCCCACGACAGAAAGGGAAGGAGTTGTACAGTTTGATAGCCACAGGGAAGAAGGATCTCCAGTGGCGTTCTGTGCTGCATCTTGGTGGAACCAGTCTGTTGGCTGAAGGTGCTCCTCAGGTTGACCAGTGTGTCATGGAGGGGGTGAGCTGTATTGTCCAAGAAGCTCCGCAGTTTAAGGAACGTCCTCCCCTCCAAGATCAGCTCCCATGAATCCAACTCCGCCCCCAAGACGGTCAGTCTTCCTGATGAGCTTGTTAATCCTGTTTGCATCTGCGGCCATCGGAATGAATGGAATGAGCACGCGTGCAAACTATTTTGAATTCCAAGGTAGACACAAAATGTTGGACTAACTCAGCGGGTCAGGCAGCATCTCTGGAGAGAAGGAATGGGTGACGTTTCGGGTCGAGAACCTTCTTCAGCCGAGACCCTTCTTCAGCCTGAAGAAGGGTCTCGACCGGAAACGTCATCCATTTCATCTCTCCAGAGATGCTGCCTGTACCCCTGAGTTACTCCAGCATTTTGTGTCTACCTTCGATTTAAACCAACATCTGCAGTTCTTTCCCACATATTTTGAATTCTATGTATATATAAACCAAGTATTACTAAAAATATCATTTTAATCATCATAGGAAATCTCCTGTAGTTCTCTCTACATTAAAAAAAAATATTCAACACTGAATAGACAAACATGCCCACCTTGCTCCCTTTTGACTTGCACAATGTCAAGTTCTCTGTATCCTGATGTTTGCTTCTGCAGATACACACAAAATGCTGGAGTAACTCGGTGGGTCAGACAGCATCTCTGGAGAAAGGAATAGGTGACGTTTCGGGCCGAGACCCTTCTTCAGACTGCTTTTGCAAGTCTGTAGTTTCGATGTTCTGTATTATCTTTTGTTACAGTTGCACTGCGAAACTAATTGGTTTCCGTTCCTTGTAATTTGGCCCAAGATGGGTTGCCTCTCAACATTTTTTTGTTGAGGAAATCAGTATACAATGCTTTGATGCCCTGAATTTATCAATAGGATAGAAACATAAATTCTCAACCAAGTGACACATCACATCCCATCAATTATACATAAAAACACCAACAATTAGCCTGTGGGTTTGGGGGGTGAGCACGGCCTAATCAGCAATGTTAACAACATTACAAACTTACAAAGCAGCTGCCAGATTTTTAATAAGTACACTCACTCCATAAATGTAACTTGCTGAGATAACTAACTATGCCGTCGGAAACTTATCCTCTCAGATGAAGAGAATAGATCCCCACATCTGAACACTTTTGTTGCTGGCATTTTGAAAAGACTCACTTTATTGCATGAATTGCCATTCAGAAATTGCAGCTCTCCAAATCACATGGTTCCACCTGCCATGCACACAATTTCATTCCCTGCCTATCCATGAATTAAGCCAGCCAATAATTCCAATAAAGAAACAAGTACGCTAAGCCCTTGTTTTAACAGACCTCTTTATAACGGATTTTGGTTATGTATTTCGGATCTGCTGAAGGCTGCCCACGCCGCCCCCGGCCCACACCTGTCAGCACCACCTTCCAACCTTCCATCATCACCGCTGCCGCCGCCATTGCCTCGAGCCAGGCTGTGCCTGTCGCCACCTGCACCCCGGCACCACCAGCGGCGACCCTTACATCCGCTCTAGCCGTCCACGGGCCACAACCAATGACTCTGCTGATCCTATCCCCTCCCCTGGCCGCCAGCAGCCATGGCCGACAACTCATCTGGATTCCTGGCCCAATTTGGACAAAGTATCTGAAGATGGGTCCCGACCCGAAACCTCACCTCTCGATGTTCGATGCAGCCTGACCTGCTCACTTACTCCAGTGCCTGGTGCCCTTTCATGTATTAACCAGCAACTTTAGTTGTTTGTTTCTACTACTTATACAATGATAATCCCCAACTCAGTTATAGCAGACAATCAGCAATAATGGACATACCCCCCACCATGATCCATGTAATGAGGGTTTACTGTCTTTATAAAGAACATGACAGCAGGAGAACAACGAGAAAGAAGTCTTACATCGGCAATGAAAGTGGCCTAAAAAACAAGGGGAAAATAATAAAGTACAAGAAGAAAGACTGAGGTAGAGCTCCAAAAACACAAGACCTTTTAACAGATGTGTGAAAGATTTAAAGAGACCCGAGTGGCAACTTTCTCCCCATGCCGAGGGAACTGGGTATGTGGAACATCAAAATAGTGGGTTTAGTGTACTGTCCGTCACTGGACACTTCTAAGATAGACACAAAAAGCTGGAGTAACTCAGTGGGTCAGGCAGCATCTCTAGAGAAAAGGAATAGGTGTTTTTTTGGATCGAGACCCATCTTCAAACTGAGAGTCAGTAGAGAGGGAAACTAAAGGTATAAAAAAGTACAAAACAAATATGTGAGAGAGAGATTATTTTCTCCCTGAAATTTTTTTCTGTAATTTTTTTAAAGAACTAAATACCTACTTTTAAATAGTACTGCTGGTATAAACGGAACCACCTGAAAAATTGTCATGTGCCATAACAAAAGATCTTATAACAGCACACATCATGCTATTCCTGACCTTTGAATGTAATTTAATTTTTCCTATCAGAAGATTCTCTCAATCTTTTCTGGAATAAATTCACCTGCTAAGTTAAAATGTTTTCTAATTAAATGTTCTTCATAAAACTGATTAAAAAAAAACAATCCTTGCAGGCATAGCTTTGGAACAATTTCAAATTCATTGCAAACAGCTTTCACTGCGCACTTGGTTGATTAAACCAAACACAGAATATAGTGGTCCATCGTGTATGAGCAGCATGTTGTTTCAAGCCAATTTCCATATTCATTTCAATTCTCGTGTCCTTGGACTGACATCTTAAACCACATTTGAAAGAAAATACTGGGTTCCATAATGATTAACTTTCCTTCATGAAGTATTACATTTGAAACTGTCATGTCAAGATATAAATATTGAAAAAGACTGAAAAGATCATAACGAGAATGGGCCCTTCGGCCCACAATGTCTACGCCGAACATGATGCCCAGTTAAAATTATCTAATCTGCCGATACATAATCAATATCCCTCTAAGATTGTAGTGGCCATTTGGCCTGTTTTGCATGTCATTGATGATGGCATGTGCCTTTAAATTTTAGACTGCCCGTTAAATTGTGGGTGGGATTTATGACGTGTTTTGGGGCGTATTTGGAGCTAAGATACTTGTGCAGAAGTTTCGTTTTAGTGTAGTTTGGAGCGCGCCAGGGAGAAGGTTAACCCTTCGACCATGCCAGATCATGCGGTTTCATGTAGGTTTCCTCCCACATCCCAAAGATGCATTGGCTTTGTAGGTTAACTTGTATCTGTAAAATTGCCCCTAATGTGCAGGGAGTGGGTGAGGAAAGTGGGATAACAGAACTTGTGTGAATGGGGAGACAAAAATGCTGGAGAAACTCAGCGGGTGAGGCAGCATCTATGGAGCGAAGGAAATAGGCGACGTTTTGGGTCGAGACCCTTCTTCAAACTGATGTGAGGGTGCAGGGGGTGGGATGAAGAACGGAAGAGGCAGAGACAGTGGGCTGAGGGACAGCTGGGAAGCTGAGGAGAAAGAAGGGACTACCTGAAATTGGAGGTCAATTTTCATACCGCTAGGGTGTAAACTGCCCAAGCAAAATATGAGGTGCTGCTCCTCCAATTTATGGTGGGCCTCACTCTGGCCATGGAGGAGGCCCAGCACAGAAAGGTCGGATTCGGAATGGGAGAAGTGCTGAGCCACCGGGAGATCAGGTTGGTTATTGCAAACCGAGCGGAGGTATTGGGCAAAGCGATCGCCAAGCCTATGCTTGGTCTCACCGATGTAGAGCAGCTGACACCTAGAGCAACGGATGCAATAGATGAGGTTGGAGGAGATGCAGGTGAACCTCTGCCGCACCTGGAAAGACTGCTTGGGTCCTTGAATGGAGACAAGGGGGGAGGTAAAGCGACAAATGTAGCATTTCCTGTGGTTGCAAGGGAAAGTGCCAGGAGAGGGGGTGGTTTGGGTGGGAAGAGACAAAATGACCAGGGAGTTACGGAAGGAGCTAGCTCTGCGGAAAGCCGACAGGGGAGGAGATGTGAAGATGTGGCCAATGGTGGGATCCCGTTGGTAGACAAAGCTGGAGAAAATCAGCGGGTGAGGCAGCATCTATGGAGCGAATGAATAGGCGGCGTTTCGGGTCGAGACCCTTCTTCAGACTGATGTCGGGGGGGGGGGTCGGGAAAAAGAAAGGAAGAGAGGGAGCACATTATCACACGTGTCATGCAAGCCGTCTTAAATGACCACCTAAACTGTTATTTGGCAACCTAAAAAGCTGCCTAGGTTGCCCGGCTGGCAACAGGGGAAAAAAAGTTAAGCGAGAGCCCTGCTTTACACATAATCCGCCGAAACAGGCCCTTCGGCCCACTGAGTCCAAGCCGACCAGCGATCATCCCATATACTATACTAGAGACCATTGTACAACTTACCTATCCAATACTGCATTGCCTGAAATTACAGTAGCTTCAAACCCCAAGACTTTATCGCACACAAATTCTTCCTCATGTTTGTCATTGTTCCATACCGGCAGGATCAGCATCAATGCACATGATTGATTCCACTCAGATCCACTGCTACCACATTCCAAAACCGCCCATGGTCCTGCATAAACAGCTATATTCCTCCTACTCAGCTTTGTGAAACATGATACATATTCTACTCCCCCTTCACTCTCAGTCACATCTTCAAGTTCAGATAATTCTCATTGCCATAGTGCCATTTGGTACCATGCCCCCCCTCCAAAGTAGGATATTAATCCAACTTGTTCTTTACTGGGTAGGAAAGAACTGCAGATGCTGGTTTAAATCGAAGGTAGACACAAAATGCTGGAGTAACTCAGCGGGACAGGCAGAATCGCTGGAGAGAAGGAATGGGTGACGTTTCGGGTCGAGACTCTCTTTCACACTTCAGACTTCTGAAGAAGGGTCTCAACCCGAAACGTCACACATTCCTTCTCTCCAGAGATGCTGCCTGTCTCGTTGAATTACTCCAGAATTTTGTGTCTACCTTGATCTTTGCTGCCATGGGGGGAACCAGTACATTTGAAAAAGTACTTCATTTCATTAAAACCAGGTTCCTTTGTTATCAATATACACTTTGCTGAAATAATCACTAAGTCTTTGCACTGCATCCCTATCATAATTGGATTAAGAATCTGATTCTACATAACAAATTATTTTACTCTGAGTGTCTTCACTTTCAGAGCATGGATACGGGTACGAATGCCAGCAGTTATACAGTACCGTTAGTAACAAATTGTTGATTTACTGTTGGAATTAATATTTAAAATCACGATTATGTTTTTATGATGCAATTAAGCCCACTGACAATAAATTGACTGAAGGAATTTGTCTCAGCAAAAAGTGCATGGAGATCAATCTGATAATCACTTTATAGAACTATGTCCCAGAAACATGATACAGAAAAGGTTAAATGGTGTAAGTACTCAGTAGGTCAGGTAGCACCTGTGTAACTTAATACATTTTGAGATGATGGGGAGGTGTGTGGGGAGAAAGAAATAGTGGAGGAGAAACAAATGGATCCATGATAGGCCCATCACGGGTTGTCATTAAGCCATAAATTAATGGCAAGGTTCAGTGTAAAGTTCAGAAGTCGTGAACTGCAGACTTTGCTTTTCGTAAGTTCAAGGAGCATGATTAGGCCATCAGCCCATCAAGTCTACTCCGCCATTCAATCACGGCTGATTTATCTTTCCCTCTCAACCCCATACTCCTGCTACCACTTTCTGTTATTTGCACTTTACCAGTTTATTTATTCATGTGTGTATATATTTATATCATGGTATATGGACACATTTATCTGTTTTGTAGTAAATGCCTACTATTTTCTGTGTGCTTAAGCAAAGCAAGAATTTCATTATCCTATACAGGGACACATGACAATAAACTCACTTGAACTAACCCCTGACACCCTCACTAATCAAGAAGACTTTGTACTGATGAGTAGCAAAATGGAATGGAGCAGAGCAAATGATATTTTGTTTAAATACTTGCTCTTGAGACCACTGAAGGTTGAAGGGAGACTTGATAGAAGTATATAAAATTATAGTTGGCATAGATAAGGTGGGCAGAACCTTTTCTCAGGGTGGAAATGTGTCTAACACTAGAAGGCATAGATAAAAGGTGAGAGTGGGAAGTTGACTGAAGATGGGCGGGGACGTTTTTTTAAACAAAGGGTGGTAGGGGCCTCAAACACATTGCCAAGGGTGGTGGTGGAGGCAGATATGATAGTGGCATTTAAGAGGCTTTTGGATGGGCACATGGAAATAAATGCATTGAACAGAGGGATATGAATCACGTGCAGACAGATGAGATCAGTTCAGCTAGGCAGCGTGTTCAGCACAAACATTGTGGGCCGAAGGAACTATTCCTGTGCTGTACTGTTCTAGTTAAAGATTCATGGGGAAATGTCTTTAATTATGTTTGTCCATAGAGGCAACGGTAGTTTACAGTATTGAACAAACAGTAAAATCCAAGAAGTGACTGAGAAAATAATGGTTTGCAGTTTTTGGATTGAATGTATCAATAGTCACTTTAATTGCAGAATATAAACTTGTGCATCTCCAATACTTCCCAATTTAAAAAAAAGAATCCTTTGGCGCAGTTTTGTTTTAGGAGATAGATTCGAAATGATGAGTACTGGGTATAACAACACACGTCCAAACAGACTTTGGGTAACGTCAACAATTTTAATGCCAAGCCTTTTTCTGTTTTAACACACCATTCATGCAATTCCACGAATTTGAGATCGATACAAATCAAACCATTCCATTCAAATGCTAGCATCCCAAAGAGCAGTTGACAGAATTGATCTGATAGTTGTATTTGCATCAAAAATAATGATTTGAATCTGATGGAAATCTGAGCATCTCATGCAGTTCTAAATATACACCCTTAACTTTTCTTTTCTCTCTCGTTTATTATATTGTTTATAGTGTACTATGTTTACATATTGTGCTGCAGCAAGTAAGAATTTCATTGTTCTATCTGGAACATATGACAGTAAAACACTATTGACTCTTGACATTCTTTTTTTCTGGGATAACTGTTCAGAAAATTGTAGCTGCATCTGTAGTTGCTTTTTCTAAAGTGTGAAGGTTCTAAAGTCAATAAATGAGGTTGTGCTTCAATGAATGTGTGGCCGGTTATAACCAAACTGAAATTAAAAAAAAAAAATTTAAATGTCGGTGAACTTCTGATAAATATATATTTTTTAAATTAATGCTGCAATTTTCCCATTTAACATTCTGTAAATTTGATTAGTTAATAACCCTAGTCCAACAAAGATCTAATCATTGAGAATGTGATGTATTCCAGTATAGCTCAGTCCTGGGATTTAAAAAATATCTATCTAAATATTAAAAAATAAAGACACATCTGGGTTAATCTCCATGAGTGGCTCTAACTTCATAATGATTCTCATGTAAAAATCTACAAAGAAAGCAAGTTCTTTCAGATATTATTCCAAATCATGTGCCGTTGACAACCTACAGATTTTTAGGAAACTACTGATGTTCTTGATGAGCTTCATATATATTTTCACTTGTAGCTACATTGCAACACCATATACTGTATTCTGTGAGTGGTGAATTTGCTGTTTCCACCTTGTCATACTTGATGTTTTGCAGTTTAGATTCAGTGCTTTAGAAATGTTCACATCATTATCAAATCACTATTGATGTAGATTTTCTCCCAAGCATTAGTCATTTTAAAATTTGCTTAGATTCTCTGTTATTCCTCCAAGAATCTGAGTGCATTATCTATCATCACCAAGGGCTTTTGACACAAAGCTGGGTGGCAGTGTGAACTGTGAGGAGGATGCCATGAGAATGCAGGGTGACTTGGACAGGTTGGGGGAGTGAGCAGATGCATGGCAGATGAAGTTTAACGCGGATAAATGTGAGGTTATCCACTTTGGTTGCAAAAACAGGAAGGCAGATTACTATCTAAATGGCGTCAAGTTGGGAAAAGGGGAAGTACAACGGGATCTGTGGGGTCCTCATCAGTCTATGAAAGTAAGCATGCAGGTACAGCAGGCAGTGAAGAAAGCAAATGGCATGTTGGCCTTTATAACAAGAGAAATCGAATATAGGAGTAAAGAGGTCCTTCTGCAGTTGGACAGAGCCCTAGTGAGACCACATCTGGAGTATTGTGTGCAGTTTTGGTCCCCTAATTTGAGGAAGGACATTCTTGCTATTGAGGGAGTGCAGCGTAGGATTACAAGGTTAATTCCCGGGATGGCGGGACTGTCAAATGCTGAGAGAATGGAGCAGCTGGGCTTGTACACTCTGGAGTTCAGAAGGATGAGAGGGAATCTCATTGAGACATATAAGATTGTTAAGGCTTGGACACACTAGAGGCAGGAAACATGTTCCCGATGTTGGGGGAGTCCAGAACCAGGGGCCACAGTTTAAGAATAAGGAGTAAGCCATTTAGAACAGAGATGAGGAAACACTTTTTCTTACAGTGAATGGTGAGTCTGTGGAATTCTCTGCCTCAGAGGGCGGTGGAGGCAGGTTCTCTGGATACTTTCAAGAGAGAGCTAGATAGGGCTCTTAAAAATAGCGGAGTCAGAGGATATGGGGAGAAGGCAGGAACGGGGTATTGATTGGGGATGATCAGCCATGATCACATTGAATGGCTCGAAGGGCCAAATGGCCTTCTCCTGCACCTATTGTCTATTGTCTAAGGGAATGTTGAACAGGCAGATAAGTCGTCTTTCAGATGAGATAATTAATAACTTGCCTGGGTGCAAAATATCCATGCTACTATTTCAAGAGAAGTGGTCTACTTGCCATCTCAACCAAATTTTTACTTGTTAGCAAACAATTCAAAAAGACCATTTATATAAGAAAATTCCTTGTGTCTGATTGTGTAGATTTTGCCTACAAAGGACAGGTCTTCAAGTGCACTCTATTGATTGTAAAGTGCTCAAGGAATGCCCCATTTTGAATGCCATAAGATTGCTAGGTTCCGATTCATTCTCTTTAATATCTTTTTTTTTTTAAATTTTATAATTGGATCTTCTGTCATCAGTTGTACCCATGGATAAAACTACTTAATATCCTGTTTCCTGCTGCAAGACAAACAACATGTAATACGCCATCTTTGTGCTAATCCGTTTTCTAGCATGACTGCATTCTGCAAATACTGTGATCTAGGTCAACAATATTTTTGTTCACTATAATTAATTTGTTAACAGTAGGATAAAAGGGGTTTTGATTACCAATGTTTTAGCTATGTTTAGTGGAGAATTTTAAACTAATCTAGAATCAGAGGGCAAGTGTGTGATTGGAATATCCAGCTATCTAAGTCTTAAATATTATTTATGTAGGTCAGCGTGTTTAATTCTTGCTGTGAAAGGCACTCACTTATAGGAATGACTTGATTAACGCCTTCCTATTTAGAAAGTCTACATATTAAACCTCCACGACATTTCCCTTTTTGAATGGGAAATATCCACAGCTTCTTATTTATTACATCCAGTTCCTTCGCTTTCTTTTGGAGGGCATATTTAAATTGAGCAATTCATTTTATTTTAACACAACAGCAAATAAACCATTTTTGTAAATTACAGAAATGTCTAAGATCTAAACACTGTCCAGGCGAAACAGTCAATTATTAGGATATTTCCTTGAAAAGTATGTTATATTTGGTGTTCATAATGCTGACACCTCCATGCTGGAGAAAAGCATTGCAGCTTAGCTGTTTTGCAGAATACTTCTGTTCAGTCCCCACAAATGAACTCGAGCCTCCCGTGACTAATTCGCCACGCTACTCCCACTCTGACCTCCCTGCCTTTCATATCTTGCATTTTTCCAACAAAAACATGAGGAAGAATATTGGATCCTCTGATTAAAAATATTGCAACCTCCAGACAACTATTTTCAGACAGACCAGCCATTTCTGATGAAAGGTCATCATATTGTTTTACTCTTTCCACAGATGTTGCCCGACCTGACGTGTATTCCCAGTTTGTGACCTTTTAAATTACCAACTAGTCTTGTGTATCTCACGATTCAGGCAATCTACATATCCTTCAGTCACTCACCCTCAACCAACACCAGCTTCCTTTGTGTCACTCAGTCCCTCTTGATTTCCATCCTATCAGACATTTTCTCCACAGCCCACGACAGGTTAAAATAAATTTTGATTTCCAAACTTTACAATTTAAGTGGATAAACCGCTTCTCCTTTACTACTGACTCCCACCCCCACCCCATTGAAATAGCCCAGATGTATCCACAAATTCTCAGAGAAACAAGGAACTGTAGATGATGGTTTACAAAAAAGTGCTGAAATAAATCAGCGGATCAGGCAGATCTCTAAAGAAAGATTTGCATGACCTGCTGAGTTACTCCATTACTTTATGTCTCTTGTTATCCACAAGTTAAGCAACAATTATATGTTGATTTCTCATTGCCCAAGCATCATTTTCTCTTGGCCAAAAATCTAATTACATATTGGACTCTCATTGACCAAGTACGATTAACTCTCTCATTGGCCAAGTTGACATGAACAAGACGGCTGGATCAATTCAATGTGTTGGTCAATTGTGAACTTATGTTAAGACAATTTTAATTTTTTATTATTTTTCTATTTGTTAATAAAATTCCTTGTCAAAAGTGCTGCTACGAAACAGCAGTGTGCAGAGTGTCAGTGTACAAATTAGTAGTTAACACATTTCTCCCATTATCTTAGATCTAAATTGGCTGCACAGCCAATGTTTGATAAAGAACACTACTTGGGAATATCTTTGTGAATTTTCTTTGCTTTAAATCATTTTCCTCTGCCTCACTTACTCGGACTGTGACAACAGAAAGGGGAGGAGAAAGCAAGGTGACAGAGAAAACAAAATCACTCACAAAAACAAAAACAATTAAAGCTAGTAATGTATAAAGTGTTATTTTGTTTAAACACCAAATGTTATTAAACCACATAATTTAATTGTGAGGCTACTACTTTCTCCACTTTCCTAGTTACCCCCAAGATATAGGCAACTTGGTACAATACTCCTGTACTGTTGCAGGTGATGATTCTCTGATGCTACAATAACCCAGAATACAGTCTACCTGTTCAGATGGATGTGATATTAGGAAAAAGCACAAAATCACATCATGTATATGTACACTTCCAGTATCCAGCATACATTACACTGATCAACTTGAGATACTTATAAGTGAGATGATCCCATTATAAACGAGGTGGAATGTCAGTTCATTAAAAAAAACTCTAAAGAGGACATCAAAATAAATTAGTCACCGTGAGAATAACATTAAATGCTGATCCTTCCATCATTTATCATATGATGTGATCATTGGCAGAAAGTTACCTTTCATTGTTTAAAAATGCTGATTAAAGTAAGTTCAAGAACAATTGCTACAATGCATTATTTATTTTAAACAGCAAAGAGCACAAGAGCTTTCAATTGTTCATCATTTTTGCTCCCACACTCCCCTTCCCCCCTACAATTCCCTCCCACGATCATCATTACAAAAGGAACAAAGGAGGCGGTGAAACTGCTCGTGACTTGGTCAACATTAGAACAATATTCTGCATTCCGGTATTTTTCTCTTTGCACTAACAGTTGTACTTATCCAGGCCTTGATTGTACTCATGTATTGTATGATCTGATTTCATCGGGTAGCACAAAAAAATAGATTTTATACTGTACTTTACATATAACAATAATAAACCAATGTCAACTAAATTGCTAAGCAGTTTGTTTTGACTACAAGAACTGGAGAAATCATTTAGGTCTCTTACTTCTTCGCCCACTCAGGATCAATGACTTATTCTGCAGTAATCTGGTGAATTGAGGTATTTTGGAACCCACGCACGAACAGAAATGGGGAAGGAGATATTTGACAGGGTGGCAGGTGGGTAGTTTGGACAGTGGCGCACTCCTATCACAATTAACTGTGCACACCCCAACCAGTGACTCAATTTTCTCAGTGCCATCCTGAATGCACCATCTCTATTTTGAGCCAGAGATTCCAAAGAATCAGTGGGAACACTGCATATTTTCCTTCAATCCATCTAATATTCCGCCATAGGAGTGCTCGGATATGAGTAATTTCCGTCTGACAACAAGCATGTCAACACATGGCTTGCTCAATCGAACCGACTGAGAGCAACTAAGGCTGCAACCCTGGGATGTTGATCGGGGATAGAGTATCGGCAGTGATTCACTTACCCTGCCAGTGGATTTGGAGGAATTTGTAGATATAACATTGGTGGTATTTTTTCATTCTTTTGTCGTGCCTAATTGTTTTTGCCAGAGTGCTGGAGGCTGAAGAGTGACCTGATCGAAGTATATAAAATAAGCATAGACAGGGTAGTTAAAAGCAATTTTTCCAGGACAGAAGTCAAATGACCAGAGAACACAGCTTTAAGGCAAGAGAGGGAAAATGTGAAGGAGATTTGTGAGATAGTTTATTTTTTCTTTACACACAGAGTTGAGATACCCAGAATGTGTTGCCATGGTTGGCAGTAGAAGCAAATATGACAGCAACATTTAAGAAGCATTTGGACATACACATGAACAGACAGGGAATAGAGGGATATGGGATTTGTGCCGGCAGATGGAATTAATTTAGATTGGCATCTTAGTCAGTGCATTGTGGATCGAAGTGCCTCTTTTTATGCTGAACTGTGTTCTATGTTCTACATGGATTTCTGAATTACTACAGAACTCAATTCACCTGACATTCATTTGCATCATCTGAAAAGTAATAGCAATAAATACACTGGGTAAATGAATAATAAACAACCTTTAACTTGCTCTTCAGCACAGACTACTGACCCTACAAATGCCAACTTTCATTCCTAATTTCAATTAATCTTTGCCAATGAGGAAATATTATATAATAGAATTGCTCGGATAGTAACTTTCGTGTGAGGAACCTATGTTAAGTTGTAAGAAAAGCCTAAGGTTTTCAGAAACACATGTATCCTAAAGAAATAAAGTACAAAGAAACACACACAGGAAACAGATGAATCAAAACATAGAAATGCTAATCTGAACCTGCATAGCTTAGTTTATTGCTTTTAGGCAATTATAACGCTGGAGAAAATTGTATTTGATATGATTTTGTGTTGAAGAATGGATAGCTGAATAGGGCCTCTTCTTAGGCCAGAGTTCATCTGCTCTTTCTCTATGGCACATTCTTGAGCTCTGAATGTGACATTAAAGATGAAGAGTTATGGCTGTTTATGCTGAGTTTGAGACAAAATTCAAGGCCGAGGGATGATAGACTCTGTGGTTAGCTTTGGCTATGTTAAATTACAATGAGGTTGAGATAAGGGATCGAGAAGCTGTACTTTTGAGGTAATGGTCTGAAGTTGTAAATTTACCCTGTGTTCTGTAATATTTGTAAAAGGCCTTGCAGAGAGATTGAAACTCCATCTCCCAAAGATAGCAGGAAAGGGAGGCTGCAATGTAGAATGAAGCTGTATCCTGGCACAAAACATTTATCAATTAAGTTGACAGATTTACGACCCATGTATGCTTGGAGTTGGGAGGTGTGTGTGGGTTTTGAATTTAACTTAGAAGCTGTGTAATTCGGCGAACTCATATAATTAATGTTTTTAATACATAGGTAATGGTATTTTAAACTGTGTAAAATTGTAGTGAAACCATTTATGAAATGTATTGTGTCTTAGTAGGACTGTAAACATTAGACTTTGTTTGATTTATAGATATATATTTCTTCTTCGTATGGAAAGTATGTTTTGTTGTATGACTTGGGTGCTCATTGTATTACATATGTATCTTATATTTTGGGGAGTGGCCTTTGATAATTGAGCCTACTGGGGTTTTGCTGTGTTGAAATAAAATAATTCTAAACAGTTAAACCACAGGCAAACGAAGTTTGTAAAATGAGTCCAGAGAAGGGGGGATCATGTGACTGCTATTGTAAATCACCAGAAGGACTTCTTGATTGGTTACTAGTTTGTCATACCCTCTGTATCTGAAATGTCTAATATCTATATAAATGCCATGAGTTTGTATCAAAGTTACTAAATTCTCCGGACCCGCTCCAGAGCTTCCAGCTCTGTGTTGGAAGGTTCAGAGACTAGTCTCAGCTGAATAAAGAATCGATTTCAACAGCTACAAGCGTTTGAGTCAAGTTGACTTTAGATTGACAAAATAACTCAGTTTAACACCAATACTTCCCATTCACATTGCATAGTTTAATCTACCATTTGTGAACAATTTGAAAGGGTTGGCACATCTAGTCAACCTGGCAGCTCTTCATTTCAAAAGGGACAGTCTGCTGGAAATGAACAGGCACCCAAAGTTCCTTAATTATTTTGCAACACAAAATCAACAGACTAGGCTGGTAGGAAAATAAGTAAAGCTTAGTATAAAAACATTATTGACATCCAGTTTAAACAGGCTAGAAGAATTACCTGTAATGCCAAATATATGGTCATAAAGAGAAGTGTTACGAAAGCTGTTTACAATTATAAGAGGTGCTGTCTTAACTGTTCCTCACAAGAATAAATGACAATCCAGGATGGGTATTTTGCTACCATACAGTGCCCTCCATAATGTTTGGGACAAAGACCCATCATTTATTTATTTGCCTCTGTACTCCAAAATTTTAGATTTGTAATAGTAAAAAGAACATGTGGTTAAAGTGTCCCAAACATTATGGAGGGCACTGTACATACCCAACTTCTCTCACCTTAATGAAAATTCTTTCAGTTTCTATCGATATTGATCCCAACTTCGAAATGATAAAGCCGTACTGAAAGCTACCATCACCAGGCACTTTCACAGTACGAAAGCATGTGAGAATAGACAATCTTTTTTCAATTCTATTCATATTTACTATGGGTTCTGCTTTAAATACTGTTCCAATCAAGCACTGCAGAAGGTGGTTAACTTCAGCTGACCCCATCTATTTGCAGTAAGGACAAAACTATAACCGCAACCCAAAAGTATCAATTAAATTAAAGTCCCATAAAAATCTAGTAATCTCATGTTGTAAAAACAGAACTTGACCTGTCATAAACAAATCTTGAACAGGAAGAAGTCCAGAACAATCCCCAAAACACTGCTAAAGGTCCCGGGCCACAAAGTGAATTTTAATTCTGGGTCATGGTTGAAAAGCAATCCACTGCAAACTGCGGAAAGCAAATTATATTACTTAAATGTAATATACAGTTATCACGCTTCTGATTCATCATATGGTTTACCAGCACCAATTTCAGGAGACAAGGCATCCAAAATGTGTGGGAGGATGTGGGCCCAAGAATCTATAAAAATGTAAACTTTTACCCATATACACCATCTGAATGACCAAAAAAAAAACACACACCGTTGAAGTACATATAATCATTGTGAAAATTCAGAAGAACACTTACTTTTGTTCTTTGCCTCGCATCATTTTATTTCACAAATGTAGTATTGGATTCACTTGCTGGTATTGAATTCTAAGTCCATATAAACAAGGAACAAGGCCACAGGATAAAGCTGTACCCACCACCAACTACAGTAATGACAATTTTGTCCAGTGACCAAAAAAGCAAATCAGTATCTCGCAAAATCCTGACAACCACAAGTATAGATAATGACAGTTCTACACTGCTGTCTTTTTCCTAGGCCTTCTGATATTTCCCTCTCCAGCAATGAGTGATTTGTCATCAGCACAGGCCTCAGATTCCTCCACAGCTTAATCAATTCCAAGAAAAACCAGCACTCTCAGTAGTTTCATTGTTGTCCTCAAGAAAGCATTGCCTCATTAAAATGTCATGGGACTATTGTATTCCTTCAACATTTTAACGTGGAAAATGGTGAGGGAAACACCATCCTTTTCAAGATCATTAATCATTACTTAAATCTTTATTTTGGCGAATGATACAAGTACCAAAGCACTATACACTGAATTGCAAGGGTGTTCTGCTGAAATTCTCCCCATATAACATTCTCTTCCCCTCCCCCCCCCCCCCCCCCTCCTCCTCCAATAATCACTCAATGACTACTTAGGAGTTACAGATGGAGCAGCAGGACACCAGAAGCCTGTGGCAGGGGCTACGGATTGTAACCAACTACCGGAGCACCCCTCCCTCATCCGCAAGTGCCGGCACCTCCCTAGCTGATGACCAGAACTCCTTTTACGCTCGTTTCGAAAGGGGCAACACCACTCCAGGTCTGCCGACTATCGACAATACCGCCAGCGGGCTGGCTACCGAAGCTGAAGGGAAGAATGTGCACACATTCTCGCTGTCCGAGCACGACGTGAGGAGGGCTCTGACACGGGTGAACACGAGAAAAGCTGCAGGCCCCGATGGCATCTCGGGGCGAGTGCTCAAGTCCTGTGCTACGCAGCTAGCTCCAGTGCTCACTACATTATTCAACTTCTCCCTGGACAAGTCCGTGGTCCCTGCCTGCTTCACAAAATCCATAATTGTACCGGTACCAAAAAATGCCTTCCCAGCCTGTCTGAATGACTACCGTCCGGTGGCCCTTACCTCGGTAGTCATGAAATGCTTTGAGAGGCTGGTGAAGAAACACATCTGCGCCTTCCTCCCTCGGAACATGGACCCGTTGCAGTTCGCATACCGTCCGAACAGATCCACGGACGATGCGGTCTCCCAGGTCTTGTACACCGCTCTCTCCCATCTGGACAGCCAGAAGGGAAGCTACGTGAGGATGCTGTTCATAGACTACAGTTCAGCCTTCAACACGATAGTCCCCACCAGACTGGCCGGGAAGCTAATGGAATTGGGGCTCAACACCTCCCTGTGTGCCTGGGTCCTGGACTTTCTCACCGCCAGGCCCCAGGTAGTCAAGATGGGAGGGAATACATCGAAGTCCCTCACCCTGAGCACAGGATCGCCCCAGGGTTGCGTCCTCAGCCCCCTATTGTACTCCCTGTACACACATGACTGTGTGGCTAGGTTCAGCTCCAACTCAATAATTAAGTTTGCTGATGACACTGTGGTGGTGGGCCTGATCTCAGACAACGACGAGAAGGCCTACCGGGAGGAGGTGGCTGGTCTAGCACTCTGGTGCCAGGATAACAGCCTCCTCTTGAACATCAAAAAAACGAAGGAGCTGATCATGGACTTTAGGAGGGCACATCATCCGAGGACGTACACTCCGTTGAGGATAAATGGGGATCCTGTGGATAGGGTGAACTGTTTTAAATATCTGGGAGTCCACATCTCCAAGGATATGACATGGGCATCACACGCCTCAGCACTCGTGAGTAAGGCAAGGCAGCGCCTTTACCACCTCAGGCAATTGAGGAAATTCAGAGTGTCTCCGAGGATCCTCCAGTGCTTCTACGCAGCGGCGGTGGAAAGCATCTTGTCCGGGAACATTACCATCTGGTTTGGGAATTGCTCTGCCAAGGACAAGAAGGCACTGCAGAGAGTAGTGCGTTCGGCCGAACGCACTATGGGAACTTCACTTGCCCCCCTGCAGGAACTATACATCAGGAGGTGCAACTCCAGAGCCAACAATATCATGAGAGACCCCTTCCACCCCTGCAACGGACTGTTCCAGCTGCTACGGTCAGGCAAACGCCTCCGTTGCCATGCGGTGAGAACGGAGAGGTTGAGAAGGAGTTTCTTCCCAGAGGCCATTCGGACTGTAAACGCCTATCTCACCAGGGACTAACTCTACTGAACGTTTTTCCTTCCATTATTTATTATGTAAAAGAATATGTGTGTTATGATTGTATTTATAGTTTGTTTGGTTGTTTGGTTGTTTGTCTTTTGCACAAAAGTCCGCGAGCATTGCCACTTTCATTTCACTGCACATCTCGTATGTGTATGTGACAAATAAACTTGACTTGACTAGGAGGAACAATGAGTGATAGAGATAACAAAATCATGGATGAAACTAGATGTCTTGATGCATGGGCCGTGGAATCGGGGGGCGCTGGAGCCCCCCCCCCCCCCCCAATTTTTTGGCTAGACATGTTTCAGTGTCTCCGGCTTTGGACGAGGCGCTGCTGTGTTCTGAGCAACCTGGTCGTGGGTGTTGGAGAGCTGGGGCGGAGGGAGGGATGGAAGCAGAAGCAGCGGTGTGGGCACATCCGGACGGGGAGCCGGGGTTGGCGAGCTGCCATGGAGCAGCCTCAGTGCAAGAGTCCCGGGCCGTCAGAAGCGAGGATGAAGCGTTGCACCGCTGCCGTGAGAGTCTTCTGCGCCAAATTCACCCTGGTGACCGGCATGGACCAGGCTGCGGCTCGGTGCATCCTGGAGGACAACCAGTGGCTGCTGGAAGTAGGTATCAAGCACTGGGTAGAGGCGGTGGAAGATAGTGGCCTTAAAATGGGGGTGGTTGGAGAAAGCATCCTGATTGCCTGCTAGATTTTCACTCTTATTGTAACTGCAGGAAAAATGTTCCCGATGTTGGGGGAGTCCAGAACCAGGGGTCACAGTTTAAGAATAAGGGGAAGGCCATTTAGGACTGAGATGAGAACAAACTTTCTTCACCCAGAGACTCGTGAATCTGTAGAATTCACTGCCTCAGAAGGCAGTGGAGGCCAATTCACTGTATGTTTTCAAGAGAGTTACATTTAGCTCTTGGGGCTAGCGAAATCAAGGGATATGGGGAAAAAAAAGGTAAGGGGTACTGATTTTAGATGATTAGCCATCATCATATTGAATGGCGGTGCTGGCTCGATGGGCCGAATTATCTATCCCTGCACCTATTCTCTTTGTTTCGATATAACTTGCTCATGCTTGAGTATATGGCAATAAATCTCGACCACTTGATTTTGAAGCATTCATGCATGGTGGAGGTATAATGTAGTCATAAAGTGATACGGCGTGAAAACAGGACCTTCGGCCCAATTTGCCCATACCCGCCAACATGTCCCAGCTACACTACCTGCTTTTGGTCCATATACCTCCAAAACTGTCCTATCCACGTATCAGTCTAATTGTTTCTTAAATGTTGCGATAGTCCCTGCCTCAACTACCTCCTCTGGCAGCTTGTTCCATACACCCACCACCCTTTGTGTGGAAAAAGTAACCCCTCAGATTCCTATGAAATCTTTTCCCCTTCACCTTAAATCTGTCCTCGGGTCCTCGATTCACCTACTCTAGGCAAGCGACTCCGTGCATTGAAATGTATATTTCTATTGCATTTTAGGTTTCTCGAAAGTCTTACTTTTCAAAAAGTAACGTTTCCACAAACATATACCCCCTTTATTAATGTCATGGTTTGATGATTCTAAATTCAAATCAATATGAAATATATGTCAAAAGGAGAGCGCATACTTTCGAAACACTCTGATGGCCTGTATTATTATCCCCCAGTTTTTGGAGGTCGAGCAATAACAAAAATAATAATCACCTGCTCCTATCTCTCATGTAGGCCCTACATTATCTTAAAAATACTTCAAACAAAAAACATCAAAATCATACTTCTACAATGCACTAAAACATAAAACATCAAATTCCAAAAAGTTCCGAACATAGGACCCCTCCCACACCCTTCCTTCGCCAATTACCCCCGAGGCCAGTGATCAGTGATCGCTCAGCCCCCCCACTTTCAAAAATGCTCCGCGGCCCTTGTGATGAAACAGGTAAACCAAGGACATTGGGCTTCCAATGAATAGGCCAGTGAAGCAGAACAGCACACATCCTCAGCTGAAGATCATTAATCCCGAGCCAAAGAGTGCCCTTTTCATTTAAAATACAATATGCAGTACATAGCAGACTGTTGACATACAGAGCAGAACAAGAGCACTCCAAAAGATCATGATGAACATGCGTGAATTTCAGTAGCTATGTTAATGCAAATAAGCACTGGGCACTGAAGGTTATACAGGAACATTTGTCAATTTTAAGACATCCGTGCTATGAGAAGCAGAAAAGACAAATGGTTATTCAACTTTTCAGGTTTCCTGACGGCAATGAATAAAACCATAAATTCAAGCTAACTTTTAAGAGAGGGTTGAATGCATGAGGTGCAAGATATAATAATATTAAATTTGAAGACGGAGCACATGCAATTAACTTGGTGGGGAAAAATAAATTACAAATGATGGAAACCTGGTCACTTAGACTGCAGAATCTTTTCAGGTACAGGTGCACAACCTTTTATCCGAAGATCCAAATAACGAAAACCTCCGAATAGCGGACATTTTTTCGGTCCTTGAAGAAAGGTCCTTGAAAACGTTCACCGAGGGCGGCCCACAGTGGTGACAGCGGAACCTCCGGTCGGTCCTCGAAGAAAGGGCAACCAAATCCCCATTCATAAAAGAGAAGGTGAGGGTATATTGCGTGGGAGGGTTAATAATTGACAATATGCTGCTGCCTGCCCGCTGAGTTAAAAAGTTCCCACGGTAGAATCACGATATACAGTGTATCGTGAGTCTTGCGTGGGAACTTTTTAACTCAGCGGGCAGGCAGCAGCAGATTGTCGCTCCCTTAAGTTTCACCTCACCTACACCCCTCTGCTTCCCGGCCATGTGTGTGACCCCTTCCCTCCCCTCTCCAGCTCCCCGCTCATTGCACCGGCGCGGGGGCTTTGCACTGTCTTCATGTCGGCGATACCAGCGATGGTCAGTGCCAGTCACCGGAGACGTCAGGACCAACGGGACACCGACCCCCAGGCCCACTGCAAGCACGGAGATCCCAGAGGCCCACAGCCAGCAGCAGCCCAGCCCCGTTCCAACTCCAGAGGAAAACTGCAAACTGGCCGGAGATGTCAGGACCACCAGAAGCTGTTCCCCGAGCTGCGCCCCCTCATCGGGACACCGATCCCCAGGCCCACTGCAAGCACGGAGATCCCAGAGACCCACAGACAACAGCAGCCCAGCCCAGCCCCGCTCCAACTACAGAGGAACCTGGGTTGCGGATGACGGGGCGCAGCTCGGGGCGTCGTAGGGGCCCATCGGGGAGCGGGTTCCTGTTGGTCCTGACTTCTCTGGCCACCTGCCATCCTACGGGAACTGTACCGCCCTTGCAGGAGAGTGGGGTTGTTTGCAGTTGCAGAGGGAGGGGGCAAGGGCGGTACAGTTCCCAGTCTCAGCTCCAGTCCAGGGGGGTGGCCGGAGACGTCAGGACCAACGGGACACCGACCCCCAGGCCCACTGCAAGCACGAAGATCCCAGAGGCCCACAGCCAGCAGCAACTCCAGCCCAGCCCCGCTCCAACTCCAGAGGAACACGTAGGGGCAGAAGCTGATGGTGTGCAAGGTAGTCTTGTTCTTGGGGTGGCGGATGAGGGGGCGCAGCTCGGGCTGTGGGCAAACTGCCACTTGTCGCCGTAGCGGCCCATCGGGGAGCGGATTCCTCTGGAGTTGGAGGGGGAGGGGGGTATTGTGCTGTTTGATCGCCCCCTGCTATCCCAGGGACAGGGAGACACAGCGGCTTTTTAGACTGGTGGGCAATCACTTCCAAAGTTCTGCCCACAGTCAGTACACCTCTCCTACACTGCATTTCATACAAACATTTATTCTGCAAGAAAAAACTACATTGAAGACTCAAACTCGCGACCGAGTAACTGCCGGGATCGAGGCGCAAACTCGCTACCTAACTCGGGGATTCAAGAATCCCCGAGCTAGACCGCCTAAGGGCATGTAGCCCCGCTAGGGTGACATGAGTGTGAGAGGTGATTCAATGCTGCGGTCACATTTACAAATTCAGGAATTCATTCAACACATTGCATTTCATACAGACATTTATTCTGCAAGAAAAAACGACATTGAAGACTCAAACTCGCGACCGAGTAACTGCCGGGATCAAGGCACAAACTCGCGACCTTGCGAATATGAGCCGAGCATTCTACCACTGAGCCAGCCATTAAAATCTACGCTAAAAATTTTCCATTCCGAAGGCCGACAAATTCTGAATTACGAAAAGTGTCTGGTCCCAAGGCTTTCGGATAAAAGGTTGTGCACCTGTACATACATTTCATCACAATCCAGTGACAATAGAATCCCAGATACGGGGTACAGAAAACTACCCAAGTCCTTGTAGACAATTGCAGAGAATGTTAAGAATTAAAAAGTTTGGCAATCTCATTAAAGTACACCAAAATTAAGTAATGTCAAACTTATGGTCTGAAGCGAGCATGCAATAGTTTAGTTTAGTTTAGAATAGAAACAGGCCCCTTGGTGCACTGAGTCCACACTGACCGTTGGTCATGCATTTTCTTATCCACCCCCAACACATTAGGGATAATTTTACAGGGCTCAATTAATCTAAACACCAGCACGTCTTTGGGACGTGGGAGGAAACTTGAGCACCCAGAAGAAGCCCACACAGTCAGAGGGAGAAAGTGCAAACTCCACCCAGGATCAGGATCGAACCCTGGTCTCTGGGGCTGAGGCAGCAGCTCTACCAGTACCCGGTAAAACATAAGTTTTTCCATGGACCAAGAAAGACAGACAGCAGGAATGGAAAAGGATTAAGAAAATGCCAGAAGTCAGAGATCTTGAGAATCAAAACATGTTGCAAATTGAGGAACTTAGGAGGAAGATCTCCCTTGAACTTCGACAGGTGTACAGTAGAAAGCATATTTACTGGCTACATCACTGGCTGGTTCAGCAACTCGAATGCCCAGGAACAAAGATGATTGCAAAATGTGGTGATCACTGCCCAGTCGTTCACGAGTACTGACCTCCCCATCATTGAAGCGATCTACAGGAGCTGCTGCCTCAAAAAGGCAGCCGGCATCATCAGAGAGCCTCACGCACTCTGGCCTCTCGTGTTTACAGAGTACTGTGTGCTACTCCAAGTAAGAATTTCATGTTCTGTTTCAGGACATGACAATACAACTTTAGACTCTCAAAATTACAATATCCTGCAAGCAGGATATTGAAAAGCAAAAGATATATCAGCAGTGTCACAATCAACTAAGGAATACATCAAATTTATTATGAAAATATCACGGTTTAAAATGGCATGATTTCCCCTGACCCACCCATCGTTTTTTTAGCTTAACACGTATATGATTGTCAACCAGATGGTGAAATGAAGGATGTAAAAACCATTAGAAATAACGTTTATGATGAAGAAAATTTTTAAAAGTGTAGAATCCATGTGAGCAAGGAATGACGTATCCGGAAGAATGATTAATTACAAAAACTTTTTTTTTTAATGATTTGTTGGCCACTGTTATTCAAATTCTGTTCGTTTGCAATATGTTCAAGAGTCTGAATTTTGAGCAGCATTGTGAAATTCAAATAGTTAAGCCAAAAAGCAGAAAAGACCTTCCATTAAAAGTCAATAACAAAAGGTCATCCACTTGACATGTTAACTGTCTCGTGTAAGAAGGAACTGCAGATGCTAGTTTAAACCGAAGATAGACACAAAAAGCTGGAGTAACCCAGCGGGCCAGGCAGCATCTCCGGAGAGAAGGAATGGGTGACGTTTCGGTTCGAGACCCTTCTTCAGACCGTCTCCGCCGCCACGGATTCCAGTGCTTCCATCATTTTCATGTTTTTATGTCATTGTTCCGTCACAATAATATTTTGGGATTGAAAAACTTCAGAATGCAGACCCAACTAAAATATCAAAGTTCACATTATTGTTTCAACTTCGGAGTAAACACACGGGGAGGGAAGCTGTTTTCACCAAAGCACAGCGTTGAACACTGATTATCTGCAGCCATCAACACCCACGTGCGTCAGGATTTATCCACCAAGAAAACAATGCCAGAAATGATCTTGTCAAATTATACGTTCACATTTAGCCAGGAGTGTGTGCAAATGTACCTGCCATACTTGGAATTATGAACACTCATATTACCGAACTGCCAATTTAAAATGTTTGAATTAAATTACTATTTCAAAACTAACATGATTTTTCCCCTCAACGTTCTTGTGAACACAACAGGACAAGAATACCCAGCAGGCTACATCATGAATTACCAACAAAGTCGTTGTTATGAGAATTTTAGCAGCTCAGAAGTATTATGTTTCCCCAAACAGTTGTAAGAACAGACAGACGCATCTCCAGAAAAATCTATAACCTGGAGGCAATTTACAGCAAGTTACCTCGGAATCATCGGAACACTAAGAATAAATGTAATCACTTCATATTATAAGTCTAGTAATAGAAAAGCCGAGCCTAGTTTTGATCTTACACGTGGATCAATCTCCTGCATGCACACTCATTAAGGATTTTATTCAGAGATCAGGCACACTCTATTTCCTGAATAAGCAAGCCCGCCTCGAAATGGCATACACACACCCCCAACACTGCCCTAGTGACGGATACCAGTATTACTAATTGTGCTCTCCATACAATGAACACCCCAGAACGGGATAACAGTTTAAACACGTTCGTCCGAATCAATCACCTTTCACGTAACTCTACCCCGCCCCGCGATATACTGCAAACTTTCGCATCTGAAACACCGGCTTATTATGTTTACTCTGCAATATTACATTACAAAAAAATGGCATTTGCAGCCATGAGTTAAAGTAAAATGACCAGAACGAAATTTAATTAAGACCTGGCTGGATGGGCAGGGGGAAAGAAAGGGAGAGGGGGGGGGGGGGGGGTTAAATGAATCTACAACTATATAATGTACAAACCTGGGTGCAAGCGTGTCCCTCTGTCTGAGTGAGTGGAGTGAGGGTGCGCGCGCGCCCGCCGTGTGTGGAGCCCGGGATCGGCGCGAGCGCCCGGACAATCGGCGCCACCTTCCACAGAGCGAACGCGGCGGACGGTAGGGTTCCACTGGGAAGTTCCTTTGACAGAAGATGGTGAGGAGGCGGCAGCAGCAGCAGCAGCAGCAGCGGCGGCGGCGGCACCAGGACCAGCAGCGGCGGCGGCAGCAGCAGCACCAGGACCGCGGGCCGGCGGGCGGAGAGCGAACAAGGCGGCGCGGCTCGGCGCGGCGTCACGTGGTGCTACCTACGCTCCGGCCTCTCCGCGGGGAGGGAGGGAGGGTGAAGCGAGGGCACTTGCAGTCCGCATGCGTCAAAATGCGGAGCTGCTGCAAACAGAGAGTAGCAATTCTTAAGTGCATGAAGATAGACAAAATGCTGGAGAAACTCAGCGGAACAGGCAGCGTCTCTGGAGAGAAGGAATGAGAATCGAGACCCTTCTTCAGGCATGAGGTCGACCAGTTAAACGACCCTGACTTCAAGGGTTAACGTAGCCCCCTGCTGTTTTGGATGAGTTTGCAATCTCCAATTCTTGAGTGCATGAAGATAGACAAAATGCTGGAGTAACTCAGCGGGACAGGCAGCATCTCTGAAAAAAAGGAATAGGTGACGTTTCGGATCAGTACTGGGGAAGTCGGAAGCAGGGTCTCGATCCGAAACGTCACCTATTCCGTTTCTCCAGAGATGCTGTCTGCCCCGCTGAGTTACTCCAGCATTTTTTGTCTATCTTCGGCTCTTGTGCAGAAGCAGATTCCTGGCGGGTCAATTCGCAGTGATACTAAAGGTGGACGGGGGTTCCACATTGCAATGAAATTGGGGTTTTCGGGTGCAGGTTGTAGTTTTGTGCCGGTGCAGGGGAACATTTTTTTAAATTGATCTGAACTGAAGGAAAGAGCCATCGAAAGTCGATAACAGAATAGTCGATACCCATTGTCATGCGAGTCATCTGTCACTGCTATCATATGGTAAGCGGGTCTGATAACCAAGTTGGTGTATATTATGCTTTAAGCTGGCAATGTAACCAATTATGGGAACTGAGGAGCAACAGAAGGCCAGGGTCCTTGCATTTCGTCATTCATCATCCCCCAGATTGAACACTGAAATTGTAAAGTGATCAACGTAATTACTGATTTATCATTCTGCAAAAGATCCAAACACGAAGCGATGTAAACCCCCAGTGGTGGGAAACCATGGGAACGAGGTGCATAATCACCTGTTCATCCCAAGCATTCCACACCTACCATATGGTGCATCTCGAATTACGCATGCTGCATCTCAAAATGTTTATTGAAAGGAATACAATATAAATTGCATGAATCAAAACTATCTGTATCCACTGTCTTCCTCGTGTGCTTGTTCCATAAATGTACTACTGCCCCAATAAAATAAGTATTCTACGGATTGATTTTGTCAATCAGCTTTCTTTACGTGCATACATCTTGCTGGTTGATCAGATGAAATACATCATGGATTGCTGGAAATGTCTTCAGAGCTAACATTGACTATGTTTGATAACGGAATGCAATCAAATATGTTTTAATTCAAATGTTATTATTTGTTTTAATCCATAAAGATGGATTAATTAAATTTTGAACACGTGAAACATTAAAACCGCAGTGTTCGATTGTCACTGACACGTTATTACAGAATTCATTTTAATGGCAAATCAATGCTGTTAATATGGAGTATCAGTACTGTAGTTATTTAATGAGAAACATTCACAACTATACGTTGGATTTATCCAGGTTTTACTTCTACAGTCAGTCATATACATCACAAATTTGGTCAGGAGATATTTCAGTTGAAATTTTAACGTTAATTCTGAAGTGGGAATGATGGAAAAAGCATTTATCAACAATTCTTTTTTAAAATGGTGCTCGCAAACTGGGTATCTTCATTGCCACATACATCTAATCTGAATGTCTGGTAATGTGGCGTCTTGACACCTTTAAATATATTACCAAACATTTGCTGCATTTATGTCCTTTGGCCATCTCTTGTTAGTCAGTGTAATGTTTAACCTGTCAGATGGGTATAGTCAATTTTAACAGCTATTATCATAAAATGCCTTTAGAAAATTCCTTGCAACCTGCATATTTTATTGTGGATAAATTATGTGGGAAGCGAGAGTGTTTCTGTAACAATAGCAATAACGACCCATGCTATGGCCATGTCATGATAATTTTCGGTCCTTCACAGAAAACATGCTTGCATCAATCTGTAGTGTGCATGGTTAAGCATATATGTTATCAAGGTCCAGGATTTATTGACACAGGTTGATCATACGCTGAATAATCCAACCACATTTTTGTTTGGAAGTGGAAAGAAATAATAAAAATTGCATTAATTGCAATGTGTAAAAAGAGTTGAGATACCGTATTATAATTTTGCTGCATGTCATTGTGGTATATATCATGTCTTGATTGGTGAATATATTAGTTTGTGACTTTATTTGAAGCAGAAATAATATGTGAATGCATCATTGAGCATAATTCCGACTGGTAACTACGCACTTCGTCCGAGCACGCGTCATGCAAGCCATCTTAAATGACCACCTAAAATGTCATTTGGCAACCTAAAAAGCTGCCAAGGTTGCCCGGCTGGCAACGGAAAAAAAGTGAAGCGAGAGCCCTGCTTTGTGTGAAAAAGTTATCCCTCGGATTCCTATTAAATCTTTTCCCCTTCACCTTGAACCTTTGTCCTCTGGTCCGCTATTCCCCTACTCTAGGCAAGAGACTCCGTGCATCTACCCGATCTATTCCTCCATGATTTTGTATACCTTTATAAGATCTCCCCTCATCCTCCTGCGCTCCATGGAATAGTGACCCAGCCTACTTAACCTCTCCCTATAGCTCACACCCTCTAGTCCTGGCAACATCCTCGTAAATCTTTTCTGAACCCTTTCAAGCTTGACAATATCTTTCCTGTAACATGGTGCCCAGAACTGAACACAATATTCTAAATGCAGTCTCACCAATGTCTTATACAACTGCAACATGACCTCCAAACTTCTATACTCAATACTCTGACTGATGATGGCCAAAGTGGTGTCATTTCCAAATGTACTAACCACGCCTTCTCATCCAAATCATTTTGACTTTGAATATACAGCGTGGAATAGGCCCTTCAACCCACCGAGTCAGTGCCGACCAGCGATCACTCCGTACACCTTCACTATGCTACACAGTAGGGACAATTTACAATTTTACTAAAGCCAATTAACCTTCAAACCTGTACATCTTTGGAGCATGGGAGGAAACCGGAGCACCGGAAAAAACCCATCAAGGTCACATACAAACTCCCTATAGACAGCACCCATAGTCAGGATCGAACCCAGTTATCTGGCACTGTAAGGCAGCAACTCTACCGCTGTGCCACTGTGACGTCATTAATTAGATGACAATAGACAATAGGTGCAGGAGTAGGCCATTTGGCCCTTCGAGCCAGCACCGCCATTCAATGTGATCATGGCTGATCATCCCCAATCAGTACCCCGTTCCTGCCTTCTCCCCATACCCCCTGACTCCGCTATTTTTAAGAGCCTTATCTAGCTCTCTCTTGAAAGCATCCAGAGAACCGGCCTCCACCGTACTCTGAGGCAGAGAATTCCACAGACTCGCCACTCTCTGTGAGAAAAAGTGTTTCCTCATCTCCGTTCTAAATGGCTTACTCCTTATTCTTAAACTGTGGCCCCTGGTTCTGGACTCCCCCAACATCGGGAACATGTTTCCTGCCTCTAGCGTGTCCAATCCCTTATTTTCCTTGACAAGAGACTCAATATCACTCATTGATCAGGGTTCCCTAAACATGTCAGTCTTATCCTTCACACCAACAAGTTTGACCTCCAATAATCACAACCATGTTCTATTGAGCAAGGTATAATTTCAAGCATTGGAATCATACCTCTTGTCCATTGACTTCACTTAAGGGTTCCTTGCTCATACACTTCGTCAAATTCTGCCTTGATTTTAAAGCCAGTTACTATTGCATCACTTTGAGAACTCAGTTCAATGATTCATGTTTTCAGCCAGGGTTATGAACTGGTTTGGAGCCATGTTGTCCCGGAAAAATCCAAAGTAGGTCTCAGCCCCCTCATTTTGTTAACTGTTTAATTGTCCATGATCATGTACTATGAGATGTTGCAGGATCACAAAGCTTTGGTCGGTTAAACTATGAGTTGTTTCCATTTCATGCATGATGAGGATAAGAAGAATTAGATGAACTGAAGCACAATATTCAGCTGAAAAGGTGTTGTGTAGTGGTAGTCACTGAGACCTGACTGTCAGATGCAAGAGCGGAACTCGCTATCAAAACATGGAGGGGACGGGGGACACAATTATTTGGCGGCCACGCGAGCATGCGCACACTCACACACACGCGCGAGGCTTCGGAGGCTCAATCCAGCGCTAAAAGCGGAGATTTTAAAATCGGGATCACAAAAACTTGGGGGGGATGTCCCCCACCTCTCAAAACATGGGGGGGACGTGTCCCCTCTGGCCCCCCCCCCCCCGGGTTTTCCGCCCCTGGCCAGATGCACATTGCAGTTCGAAGACCTGGAGAACGGACAGGGAAACTAAAGTATTGGCGAGGGACAATAGAAAAATCCTCAGAAAGAAGGATAAACTTGAATAGAAAGGCTTGATAAGAATTATTTATAGACCGACAGCAGTAAAGAAACAGGACGGAAATATATAGGCTCCGCAATCAGAAAAACTTCTTACAAAAGCAGAAGGTAATTAAGACAGCAACAAACAATCTGCTGGATGAACTCATTGGTCGAGCAGCATCTGTGGTGGGGAGAGGAGTATGATAAATAAGCTTTAATTTTTCACATTGGAGGAAGAAAAATTGCATTTGTGTAGCGGCGCCTGCTAGAGCACGCAGATATCGAACCCGGCGTTTGGAAGCCGCGGTCACGTGACTCGGGAGGGGCTGTTGTTTTCGCGCGGTTATTCCTTTGTGGGCGTTAGTTCAGCGCTGACCACCGATGTGGGCAGACGTGTCTGATAAACCTGTATGCTGCAACTTGAGCTTTCGAATAAAGTTTTGTTGAAAACTCCAGTAGTCGTTTCTCAGACCGCTAAATTGGTGACCCCAACCTGTCTAGCCGTCGTTAGACAAGAAGAATTATGCAGGAAGAAAGTGTTCCCGCAGAATCGGGCAGCACGAGGCAGGGCGCACCGGCCTTCAAACTGCCAGCCTTTTGGCCCGATCAACCTCAGGTGTGGTTCGCCCATGTGGAGGCACAGTTTCATCTACATCGCATCGACCACGATGACACCATGTATTTTCATGTGGTAGGAGCATTACCACAGGACTGTGCCTCGAGGCTGGTGCCTTATATCAGAGACCCTCCGTCCAGCGGCAAGTACGAAGGGTTGAAGGCCTTGTTATTTCACGCCTACGGTCTTTCCCGTAGAGACAGGGCGGCAAAACTGCTACATATGGACTGCATCGGCGACCGAAGGCCATCGACAATCATGGCAAAGATGTTGGCCCTGATGGACGGGCACTGTCCCTGCTTGCTTTTCGAACAGGCGTTCTTAGAGCAGATGCCCGACGAAGTGCAGCTAATGCTAGCGGGAGCCGATTTCAGCGACCCGCAGCGGCTCGCGGAAAGAGCCGACGAGCTGTGGGCGCTCAGACGGCGGGACGTACATGTCGTCGCCCGCCCCATGGTCACACAACGGGTGCAGCCGAACCGACATCGGGAAGAAGAGACCCAGCCCAGCGTCGAAGACGAATCGCCGCGGCCAGTGGTCTACAGTCAATGCAGATGGTGCTACTACCACCAACGATATGGAACAGGAGCCCGAAGATGTCGGAGCCCTTGTTTGTTTCCGGGAAACGCCCAGGCCGATCGTCCCTAGAGGCGAACGTGATCGACCCCAATGTATGCCTCTTTGTCCGTGATCGCCATTCCGGCCACCGTTTCCTGGTGGACTCCGATGCCCATGCCAGTATCCTGCCTCCAAGCGCTCGAGACGTTTGTGCTGGTAAGGTGGGACCTGTCCTCTCGGTCGTTAACAGGAGCGATATTCGTACCTACGGTACGCGGACCGCGAAACTAAATTTCGACTCCCGCCAGTACAGGTGGAAATTTATCGTTGCTGACATCGCCCAACCGATCCTGGGGGCCGATTTCTTGCGCGCGTTCTCCCTGTTAGTCGATTTACAGGGTGGTCGCATGATCCCTGTGTCGGGCCCGTGCAGCAACTCGTTGAGGTAGCTGAGATCCAGCAACCTTTCGCAGCCCTGCTCGCCGACTTTCCAGGGTTGCTCACGCCCCGGTTCGATGGGGCCGTGCCCCGTCATGGCGTGGTCCACCACATTCCCACTGAGGGTCCGCTGGTACACGCCCACGCGCGCCGTCTCCCGCCCGATAAACTGCGCATCGCACGAGACGAGTTCCAACTTATGGAGGACATGGGGATTGTCCGGCAGTCGGATAGCCCCTGGGCTTCCCCGTTACACAGGGTGCCCAAAGCGTCCGGGGGCTGGAGACCTTGCGGCGATTGCAGGCGTTTGAACGCAGTAACTACAGCCGACAGGTATCCAGTCCCGAACATCCAGGATTTCTCAGCCCATCTGGAAGGTGCGACCATCTTTACGAAGGTTGACCTTATTCGCGGGTATAATCAAATCCCGGTCCACCCCGACGACGTCCCTAAAACGGCCACCATTACCCCTTTCGGCCTTTTCGAGTGGCTCAGAATGCCTTTTGGTTTGAAGAACGCAGTTCAGGCGTTCCAGAGGCTAATGGATCAGGTCGGCCGAGATGACATCCTGGTAGCGCCCGCTCGCATGCAGAGCATACCAAGCACCTCCGCCTACTTTTCGAACGGCTGCACAAACACGGGTTGGTGATCAACCCCAAGAAGTGCCAGTTCGGTCTGTGCTCCATCTCGTTCTTAGGGCATAGCATCACCTCGCAGGGAGCGCAACCACTGCCCGAGAAAGTCGACGCCATCCGTCATTTCCCCAAGCCATTATCGGTCAAGGGTCTGCAGGAGTTTATCGGGATGGTTAACTTTTATCACTGATTCGTCCCGTCTGCAGCCTCCATCATGCAGCCGTTGTTCCAATGCCTGGCCGGTAAGCCCAAGGACCTGGTCTGGTCTGAAGAGGCACAGAAGGCGTTCGAGGAGGCTAAGACCGCATTGGCCAATGCCACTATGCTGGTACACCCGAGGGCTTCAGCCCAAACGGCCCTCACCGTGGACGCCTCCGACGTCGCTGTAGGCGCCGTCCTCAAGCAGCCGGCAGGTAATTGCTGGGTGCCGCTGGCATTTTTCAGCAGGCAACTGTGAGCCCCCGAAGTTAAATACAGCGCTTTCGACAGGGATCTCCTTGCACTTTACCTAGCAATCCGCCATTTTTGTTATTTCCTGGAGGGGCGCGCTTTCACTGCGTTCACCGACCACAAGCCGTTAACTTTCGCCTTGTCCAAGGTTTCTGACCCTTGGTCTGCCAGACAGCAACGGCACCTCGCCTACATTTCCGAATTCACATCTGACAATCGGCATGTGGCAGGAAAGATAAATGTTGTGGCCGACGCATTGTCCTGTCCAGCGCTGCCCGAAGTTTCAGCGCTTAGTCTCGGCGTTGATTACGAGGAGCTGGCAGCCGCCCAACGGGCAGACGCCGGTATGGAGATTTATCGCAATGCTGAATCAGGACTGAAGCTGGTCAAAGTGCCATGTGGCGCTTCCGGCGTGCAAGTCCTTTGTGATATTTCCACCGGTAAAGCCCGTCCTATTGTCCCGGTCGCTTTGCGATGTCGGATTTTCGACACCATCCACAGCCTAGCGCACCCGTCCATTCGCGCCACCTCTGCCTTGGTCGCGGCGAAGTTCGTCTGGCACAGGTTAACGAAGCAGGTCGCTGCATGGGCCTGTTCCTGCATCCCATGCCAGACCTCCAAAGTGCAGAGACATGTGCACCCGTCGGTGCAAGATTTTGCCGTCCCGGACGGCAGGTTCCTGCACATCCATGTAGACCTGGTAGGTCCCTTGCCTTGTTCATTGTGGTGTGGTATGGCGCAGCTGTACGGGGCGAAACTGCACCAGACTACTGCTTATCACCCGGAGTCTAACGGGTTGGTTGAGCGGTTCCACCGGCACCTTAAGTCGGCGTTAAAAGCCAGACTCACTGGCCCTGATTGGGTCGACCAGTTACCTTGGGTCCTCCTTGGCATCAGAACAACACCTAAGGAGGACCTCAAAGCCTCCTCGGCCGAGTTGGTTTATGGCTCAGTTTTCCAGGTTTCAGGGGATTTCTTGCCTGTCCCTCCGGACCAGGGGTTCCAACCTCACAGTTGTTGGCGGACCTTCGCAAGCGGGCGCGCGCTTTGGTCCCGGTTTCCACTTCCCGGCATGGTTCGTCTTCAGTGCATGTGCCTACTATGTTATGGGATTGTGCTTATGTTTTTCTCCGTAGATACGCTCATCGCTCGCCGTTACAGCGGGTGTACGAGGGTCCGTACAGGGTGCTCAGTACTGGTGTTTCGACGTTCACGGTGGACATGGGTGGTAAAGAGGAGTTCGTCTCCGTGAGCCGCCTTAAGCCTGCACGCGTTGACGAGGATAGCCCAGTGACAGTGGCTACTCCACGGCGTAGAGGACGTCCACCTGCTGTTTTGCCGCCCTCTGCACCTGTTTCCTCCGGTCGCGTTTCTCTGGTCCCCTTTGTTACGCCCGTCCGTCATCCGCGTTTTTCGCGTCCCTCCGGTCCGGTCCAATGTTACGCTCGCCCCGCGACCTCGGACTACGCGTTCCAGTCGCACCGTCCGTTTACCCGCGCGTTTCCGAACAGCGGATTCTGGGAGGGGCCATGTAGCGGAGCCTGCTAGCGCACGCAGATATCGAACCCGGCGTTCAGAAGCCGCGGTCACGTGACTCGTGAGGGGCTGTTGTTTTTGCGCGGTTTTTCACTTGCGCACGTTAGTTCAGCGCTGACCACCGATGTGGGCAGACGTGTCTGATAAACCTGTATGCTGCAACTTGAGCTTTCGAATAAAGTTTTGTTGAAAACTCCAGTAGTTTTTCAGACCGCTAAATGTGTGCGTTTTTGATGTTTTCTGTACAATATCTTCTGAGCCAACAAATAGTTAACCATACAACATTTAGATTGCATGAACTGAATCAATAATAAAACAGTGTGGAAAAAACATTTTAACAAGGAAGATCTAACCGTGAGGATTTACTTCAAAATTGACACAATAGACTGGCTAGAATTATTAACAAGTCGGGGTTAGGAGGGAGAGATAGATCAGCCATGATTGAATGACGGAGTAGACTTGATGAGCTGAATGGCCTAATTCTGCTCCTATCACTTATCATCTTATGAACTTATGAAAGTACGGATGAACAGTAGGTATTGTAAAATTATTTGATATATTACAAAATACATATATACCCTAACGACCAAAATCTAGATGTTCTAATTGTTTAACACATTTGGACTAAAGAGTAAAACATAAGCATTGACTCATATATTAATAGGCAAAATTTGTCTAATAGTAATGATGACTGCAATTCAAATTGTAATTAGTTAAATAGAAAAACTGCAGATTTGCCAAATGGCTACTTAATTTCAGTCTTCATTTTAGCAAACAAAGATAACATACTACAAACAAACATAAACAAAAGAAAAGCATAGAGCTTGAGAAAAGGCTAATGGGATTTGATATATTTAAAAACGAGTATGAAGAAGAGGGGAAAATAATGATGAATTAAAATAATAAAGGAATTGATGGTCCCTAGGAATAGTCCCTGTTGATTTCAAAACAATACTTTCAGGAAAAACTAGAGAGTGCAGATGCTGGAATGCTGAGTAATAAACAACTGCTGGAAGAACAGGTTGGCAGAGTTTGTTGAGAGAAGTGGATAGGCAAGAAATGATTGTGATAAAAACAGTCTGAAGAAGGATCCCAGCTGAAACATTGTCTATCCACTTATTTCCACAAATGCTGCTTGACTTGTTGCATTCCTCCAGCAGTTTGTTTTGCACTTGATTCTGGAATTATCCTCTTGAAATGGAAAATTAAATTAATGTCATCGATACTTAAAAAATAGAAATAAATAACATCATTGCTTAGCTATGTTGGAATATCAGATAAGGTAATGTTGCAATATCTAGTTATTTGGGAAAGTTATTGAGCATTTGCACAAATATATACTTAGCAGTGTAACCCAGAATTAATTTTTACAGTGATCAAAATGTTGTTTTTCAGTTTCAGTTTAGTTTATTGTCATGTGTACCGAGGTACAGTGAAGAGCTTTAGTTGCGTGCTAACCAAATTAATCTAGTTGTTGATCTTTCTGAGGCAATAACTAACATTGGAATGATAATGTTGTAAATGCAGATCTGCAGAGAGATCAATAAAGTTCCACAAAATCAATTAACTGGAAATGAGCAATGCATGGAAGTGAAAACATTCTCTTGGCTTGGAGAGTTAGAGGTTAAGGTAACGTGTTGTACTCCAGCTGGAAGAACATGACGTTGTGTGCCTAGGGTTTTCGATTGTGACTGCAACTGCCAGTCACATTATAAGAATAGCAAGAAAGATCACAATCTGCTGATAGTATTTAAGCTGGGTGAATGGCATAATTAACGCTTTGACAGAAAATTACAAAGACATAATTACTCAATGAGTGGGCAAAAGAGTGCCAACACGGGTTGTGCAGGGCAGTGTGAAGTCATCCACATTCGATCCAACAGAGATAGAACAGAGAATGTGTAATTTAATATAAATTATCAGTGGAGGGACCTCTGTTGTTTGTATATTAATAACTTGAATTAAAATGTAAGAGGACAGGTTAGTAAGTTTGCAGACGACACGAAAATTGGTGGAGTTGCGGACATTGAAGAATGCTTTTGGAGGATATATCAGGATATGGACTACATGATGATGATGGGGCAGATGTGGCCAAAGGGACTAAAACTGAGTAGCATCCATTTCAATCAGTGGAAGATTGGTTGCAACACCTTGGATTCCAGGTAAATGCAAACTCATTCAAACAGCGAAAGCTGCAGACAACCTGTAAGTTCATGCAACACTTTCCCAATCAGAGCTCCACAGGAAGAAGAAGGATTTTGTACAGAGAATTCTCAACTTCGATCAACTCGTCTGTCAAACATTAAATGGAATGCCTGTGCTTGACAAACTTAATTTACCAAATCTCATCGGACTGAAGTTACGATCTGCGGGGAGCTGAAAGTTTGAGGTAGTAATTCAGAAGTCCCCTAAAACGAAACTAAAAATGCCCAACCAACTGCTCCCATTGATTGCATTGCAGCTGACATGTCATCTTTGTGCCACCTGCTTATTCCATGACTTTAAATAAAAATACTTATAATTAACCAGAGTTAACCTTGCAGTTAAATGACAGTGTAATGTGCTGGGTGAGGGTGATTGGGGGAGTACAATGTTTATAAGTCCTGGCTTCAGATAAAACTATTGCTACTTAAAGCCAATCATAAATCTATAAAAGCAGAAATGCTTGGAAACATTGAAATGCACGAACGAGGCACCACACTGGAAATGTTTGTGGAAGAAGGATCGGTATTCGTCATGATTCTTATTGACTTGAGAGTTTATTGTTAATTGTTATTTGTACAACTATGGTGAAATGCAGGTACAATGAAAGTTTTGCTTTGAGCAGCATCACAGACATAAAATCAGACTAACACAAAAATATATAAATTATATATAAACCTGCAAGAGATTAAAAATAAAAAAGGACCATGCAAAATAAAACAAGACATTAGTGTAGAACAAAATTAACAAAAAAATTGTCCATGGTAGTACAAAAGGAGGTCAGGCGTGTTCCATTTTTAATGTAAGATAAGGGTTGTGCTGGTTGGTACCCAGAACCTGTTGGTTGTAGGATACGGACCAAATGCAGGAAAATGGGATTAGTGTAGATAGGCATCTCAGTCTGTTTCCACGCTACGGATCTTTATGATTCTATGATAACTCTTAAATATTCAGCAGGAATTACACAGCTAACAAGAGAAGGTGTAATCATCATCCTATCTTCATTGCCTGACCATGTTGCATTTTGAAAAGAAAAAGCCACATTGGCTCTGTGCAGGCAGGGCAATGGGTGGTAGTGGTGAAAGTAAGAGATGCTTACTTACAACACCTGCTGCTTATAAATCAGAAAGGAGTGTGTGTTGAGAGGGAAGTGGGACATGAGCAAGAGGATTAGGTATGAGCATACTGACATCTTTGACAGTTTCAGGGCTGCTGCTGGCCAAAACCTCAGCAACAGCTGCCCCAATAATGGCCGGTACTGTCTTATCCATGAAAGACATTCTTGCCATGCAGCTGCGCCTGTCCCCTTCCAATTCTTCGCCGCTGTCTTGTGCTGTGCATCACTTCATTCCACATTATTGAGAGAAGTTTGGTAATGAATCTTTTCAAACACTACATTATCAACATTAACAAACAAAAACATGTAGAATTAAAGGCAACATGGCAACGTGGATGCAAAAATGGGGAGACACCATTCTTTTCTGTTGTAAATGAGAGAATAATTGTTCCTCAGGCAGGAGAGAAGGATATAATGGTGGTCTTCAGATCAGTGTTACGACCATAGCTATTTTTGTTATATATCAGTGACTAGGGCATCAATTCAAAATCTGAAGATATTATGAAACTCAGAAATGTAATAAACAATAAGGGTATAGGCAGATTGGAAAAATTAGTAGACACATGGCAAATGAAAGTGCAGTGTGATTCAATGGATGTGAAGAATAATGAGAACAATATGAATTAAACGGGATATTATTAGTGACGGTACAGAAACCAAAAACATGTCGTATTTATTAATAAATAGGATGTAGGCACTACCATCATTTGCTGTATTCATCACTTTGAAAACCCTTGAGAAGGCCTCCTTCTGTGGAATGTCATTCTACAATTCTAAGCATTCTGATCTGTTTTGGGATTATTTGAACATCTGTCATGGGGAGAAAAAAATCACGTCCTATAAAATTATGTAAATCTAATACAATCCATGCTCACCCATGCACAATACTTAAAAGAATCAACTTGCACGTTTTTATGTTCATAATCTATGTTCTGACCAAATTTCATATTTACGAAATGCCCTTAATATTGTCTTACATTAGAGGTTACCAGCCAGACCAAGATAGATGAAGAAAGATCATTAGCCACTAGGATTTTGAGCTAGGATTATTCACAAACCTTTAATCTTGGAGAATTTGAATTTGGTTCTATGAATAGCTAAGCTTTTAAAAGAAGCACTATTTTGATGGAGTTTTCTATAACAATCTGTGCAAGCTTCATTACAAAACAACTGCAAATATTTCATTCTGATTAAAAAATCAAAAGCTGTAATCCTTTACCAGTGAAATCTAATCATAAAGAGGCCTTTTAAGAATATTTCTAATGTTATCGCTCTTACGGAATCACATCTAATTAATTAAATTCTGCATGAATTTCACACGTTATACTTAAGTTATAAATCAAAACAATTAAAATTAAAAGCAATATGTATTATAAGATGCACTGATTCTTAAATTTGCTTATTCAAATTTATGCACTGATTTGTACCAATGAAATCAAGATCATAAAAAAGGCAGGAATCTGAGAGATTTAATTTATAATGTCCATAAAATGCCACCTCTTGTGCTAGTGCCTTTTTCCAAATTGTTTCTCCAATAAAAAATTACTTTGCTAAAATCAAATCAATTGTTAGAAATTACTTAGTTTTAAAAAAGGGTAAAAATAATCATGAAATTGAAGTGACATGATAAAACAGAGCAGTGTAAATCTTGCGTCCAGTATGACTGGTCAGAAATAGCCACGGTTTTGGTTCAGCATGTTTGAGAGTTATAAATACAAACTCTCAAATGGCAGTCAGAGTATGTTATGTGTTTTTTTGTCCAAGGAGTGGGTGGTATGCCATCAGATTGTGCTACTTTGGAAAGCAGTCAGCCAATTAATTTGATGTACACAAGCATATTAACATTGGAAACAAAATCACAATATTGCGATTGTGGGAGAAGAAGGCTTGTAGCTTGTAGTGTATTGTGAATTGTGAATTATGTACACTGTTCCCAATTTTCTTGCGCTTCGGATTATACAGTATATTTAAAGTTGAGTTTCAGTCGGTAATTCAGCAAAACATTTTCTGAGGTATTGAGATAAAGATTGAAAAAATAATGCAGCCACAGGAATTTTTAGCAATTGAATATAATTTCATTTTAATACATTTGCAAATATTTTCATTAGTACAGAATAGTAGTTTTGTGATCGGTTATTGTATCAATAACGCATTGTTAGTCACAAGGGGTCACAGTTTAAGGATAAGGGGGAAATCTTTTAGGACCGAGATGAGAAAAACATTTTTCACACAGAGTGGTGAATCTCTGGAATTCTCTGCCACAGAAGGTAGTTGAGCCCAGTTCATTGGCTATATTTAAGAGGGAGTTAGATGTGGCCCATGTGGCTAAATGTATCAGGGGGTATGGAGAGAAGGCAGGTACAGGATACTGAGTTGGATGATCAGCCATGATCATATTAAATGGCGGTGCAGGCCCGAAGGGCCAAATGGCCTACTCCTGCTCCTATTTTCTATGTTTCTATGTTTCTATGCAATTCTAAACTAATGGATAAAATATTGCTTCAAGTGAACACACATGAATAATGCTTCTGTAATTACTTCCAAGTGTGGAAAATATAAACAGCATTTTTATACTGATATATCCAATCCAATATAACCAATTAATATGATATGAAGTAAAATTCTATGACTTTTTGATAAGGAAATTAGAAGAGTTAACACAGGAAAAAATGAGCTAAAAAGAAAAAGAAAATGCCTTTTGTCACAGTTTATTTTTTGTTCAAGAGAAGTTATGATGTGTATATTTAGAACATTTTCTGGCCAAAATATAAATATAAATGAAGACATCTATATAATTAAAAGTCTAAACTTGACCACTTTCTGTTTGCACTGTATATTGATTTTAGAAAAAAACGCTACCACTTACTCAGAGTCCCCCTCCAGCTGTCAGGGCCAAATAATTTTTCCCATCGGTGAAAAATAAAATACTATTTAATGTTTAAAAAATGTTGAGTTTCTCTCTCCTGTCAATCACGCCATGAAGGCCACATCCCTTCCAGTGGGAAGGGGAGGGACTATAAAACCCAGAAGTGTGGACTTGCCTCAGTCTCTGCAAGATGGGGGAGGGAGAGGTCATGACTCTCTGTTTTTGGTGGCCTTGCACCCTGCTTGAAATGGTATGCAACTGCACTTGAATTTGGTGGCCTTGCACCCTGCTTGAAATGGTATGAAACTGCACTTGAATTTGGTGGCCTTGCACCCTGCTTGAAATGGTATGAAACTGCATTTGAATTTGGTGGCCTTGCACCCTGCTTAAAATGGTATGAAACTGCCCCCCCCCCACTGGCCACCAATATTGGAATTGGTGGAGAGGTGGAATATTGCGATGGGGACCAACCCTCCCCTGTGAACAACTTAGTCTAGTTTATTTTAAATCAGAATCATTATTTCTTCATATTGGATCCAAAAAGCTGAGATGATGCTGTGGAACCCATTGTCTCCAGTGTAGATAGGATGACCAATTGGACATGGCAGAGTTTTGAACACCTAGTTTGACACCCTGGTTTGACTGTAACTTACCTTGAAACCTGTTTTTGTCCTCACCATCCATGTTATTGAATTCACAATGTTAATATAATAGAGGCAATCATTAAATTATATTTTCCCTACTTTAATTCTTGCTAACTATTTCTTCTTCTGAACAGCTCACTCTGTTTAACACTTATCTCTGCATCATATTCTCCAATATGGAAAAAGGTCATTCAGCCCAACTTGATATTCAAGCCAGTCAGCTTGCCAGCATTTATCCTCCATTGGTCCAATGCAGGAAGGTGAAAAAAGGATTGAAGCAGAATTGAGTGACCCTGGAAACTGACTCTTTATTCTTCAGTTCCTTTACAGTACTTTCAGTTACTTTATTTTAAAGCTCCCTCGAGAATAAGCATCCTGCTTTTACCTATCATTTATCATTTGTTTTTTTTAATCATTTAAGCACTTTCCATTGCGTGATGTTCAAGCTAGAAAATCCACCCATTGTTTCCATGTCTTTGTAATTAATTAACATCCTAGTGAATCTTCACCATATCTCCCTAAAGTTTTGTTATGTTTCCCTCTGCATGGAAACTAATTCTGCTCACTGAGACTTTATTGACTGATTTTTCAGTCTCCAGGTCAGATTTTACTGCTGGTAACTCCCATATTTCTGCAAACAATTTAAAACATAAAAGGAAGTGACAGTTTGAAATTAAATAATGTTCCCTTTCTAGTGCGCCATTAAATCATTGCATATATATATTTTTAATTCCTTCTGCTGTTCTCCTTTCATTATCTCTTACTGTTGTTTTGTTATCTGTTTTTAATCACCATCATGCAGCTTCTAATCCTTGGCTTTATGCCAGCTTTCCCCTGACCTAGCATGTCCATATGGTCATGAGTTAAATCTTGTAGAGACCAAGGGTGTCTGCTACTCTAAACTTGAACGCTTTTCTGAACATTGTGGAATTTATTTCAAATTTGAAACTGTTTAAATTAACTCGTGCAAAATAATAAAAATTTAAATTATGTCTGCACTAATTAGATTAACTTAAAGTGTAATCAGGTTGATGAATTTATTTTCACATTGACATTTCCTCTCAGAAATATGGAAGGCATGTTATGACAGAGACTACATGAATGTTATCTGGCATCTGTGGAAGATAAATAATTTCAGAGGAAGAGTGCAACAATATATGAGCAAATGTGTTGATATATTCATATATGCAGCAAGAAGCAAGCACAGATTTCAAGCCTAGACAAATACAGCAATCAAGGTTTAAAACTGAGATAGCAATGCATTTTAGATTCAATTCCTTGCTCATTTTAAAATGCTGGGACAAACAGCTTTGCAGCACAGTGAAAAAGAAAAACTGGGTCAAAATTTGAGGGAGGGGTTGGAGGGGAGGAGGGGAGCGAGAGAGAGGGGGGGAGAGGGGGGAGGAGAGAGGGAGAGGAGAGGGGGAGGGAGGGGAGGGGAGGGGAGGGGGAGGAGAGAGGGGAGGGGAGGGGGAGGAGAGAGGGGGAGGGGGAGGGGGGGGAGGGGGAGGGGGGAGAGGGGGGAGAGGGGAGGGGGGAAAGAGGGGGAGGGGGGAAAGAGGGGGAGGGGGGAAAGAGGGGGAGAGAGGGGGAGAGAGAGGGTGTGCTGAGAGGGGAGGTGGGGAGCAGGGAGGGGGAGGGAGGGTGGAGGGAAGGGGTGTGTGGAGAGGAGGGGGGTTTAGGGGAGGAATGGTGGTGGAGGGGAGGGAGGTGAGAAAAAGAGGGGAGAGAGAGAGGGGGGGAGGAGAGGGGGGGAGAGGAGAGGAGAGGGGGAGAGGAGAGGGGGAGGGGGGAGGAGAGGAGAGGGGGAGAGGAGAGAGGAGAGGGGGGGAGGGGAGAGGAGAGGGGGGGAGAGGAGGGGTGAGGTGGGGAGAGGAGAGGAGGGGAGAGGGGGGAGAGGGGGGAGAGGAGAGGGGGGAAGAGAGGAAAGGGGGGTGGAGAGGAAAGGGGGGTGGAGAGGAAAGGGGGGTGGAGAGGAGAGGGGGAGAGGAGAGGGGGAGAGGAGAGGGGGGAGAGGAGAGGGGGTGGGTGGAGAGGGGGGGGGGAGGAGAGGGGGGGATGAGAGGGGGGGGAATCCTAAAAACCATTTTAGAACCAAAAAAGACACATTCTGCAAGCATTGTAGAACCAAAAGAGACACTTTTTGCAAACATTTTAGAACCAATAGACACATTCTGCAAGCGTTTTAGAACCACTAAGGACACTTACATTTGAGTAGACATGTGTTCAGTGTTATTCACAGCTCAGAGAAACATGACCCTCTGCCTTCCTCCAGCTTGCAGACACTGATTGAGGCACACCACTTCCTGGTTTTATAGTCCCTCCCCCCTGCCGCCAGCAGGGGCAGCAGAGAGAATGGGGAATTTTGTAAAATCATTAATATCGCTGCCATTTTTCATCAACAGGAAAAATCCTCGGCACACATACGGCGGTGGGGGGCTCTGAGCAAGGTGGTCAAAAATGACGGCCGTAGGTGGCGGCATTCCCTCGGAAATCGCAGCACAGATGGCCAAAACCGGTCAAGAACAGACTTTTAGTAATATAGATGATGCAATGGTTTCATGCAGATTGACTTTTTTGAAATAATTAATCAGTTTCAAAGTTTCTTTGTAGTCGTTCATCCTTGTTTTCTTTCTCCTGGAATTACCTTTAACTTTCTGTTCTTTGTTATTTCTAAAACCATTCTCCCATTTATTTAACAAATGGGTGTAATAAAGTGCTCTATTGATCTCATTTTCAGTTTTCAGCCTGGTTTACAACGTCCTATGTTTATCTTTATTCCAGTTATCTATGCCTTGTAACCTAAACACTTCTTAAATCTATACATTGCCTCTCCTAACATGACCTTTAAGTTACCTTGATTATGTTGGCCCATTTTCCCATCATGCTTTTCTTAGGTTAATATTACAAACCTGCCCAATTTTATTATAATCTCCAGAATTTCCTTTATCGACAACTGAGATTCCACAACCCCCTTTGAGTAGGAATTTTAAAGGCTTAATACCCTCCGTGTGCAGATTTTTTTTCTCATCTCAATGCTGAGTGGATCACCACTTACTTTAATCCTTGATTCTGCACAAATCAGCCAAGGGAAACTATTTTCATATTGCCTTTTGACATAGTTCATCCATACAATTACCCTGCCACAACACTTAAGACATTCTTTACATTTCAATAAGATCTCCTCTCATTCTTCTAAATTCAAGAGTTATGGTCCAGAATGTTTAATCTTTCCTCGTGTTGCAAACCTGCCATCCCAGGAATGAGGGTTTATTGCACTCCCTAATTGGCAATATATCCTCCCTAAGGAAAGGAGACCTGTACACAATAGGTCAGATGCAACATCACCAGGGCCCTTAATAAGGCCCTTAACAGGATACATAAACAGTCTGAAGAAGGGTCTCGACCCAAAACGTCACCTATTCCTTTTCCCAGAGATGCTGTCTGGCCCGCTGAGTTACTCGAGCTTTTTGTGTCTATCTTCCCCTTAATAACTAAACCAGGACATTTCTACTCTTGTATTAGGTCCCCTTGCAAAAAAAGCCAATGAGCTATCTACTTTCCTAATTGCTTTCTGTATCTACCAACATGTTAACTTTCGATGATACATGTACAGAGATAAACTCTTATTTCCTTTAATTATTTTCCACTTACTACGTCCTTCCCCATTCACAGAACCTGATTACATCCATCTGCAGCTTCCCTGTTGAAGTTGTCTGTGGTGGCACTAAATCAATAGCGGAGAACATTAATGTAGGTGTTAAAAACTGTTGATGATTTTCAGCCACTTTTAACACCCAATGAAGTCAATCTTTACTCTCACCATCTGCTCACCATGTGCAGCAGATCCACTTTGCATATAAGATGTAAGTTTAAGGAATCAAAATGCCATTTTGATGTTCACTCTTAGCAGTTAGAAGCCTCTATGAATCAATTAATGATCCACCTACGCAGCTGAGATTTGAACTTCCAGATTTGATAAACTGGGGGGACAAATTTCTTATTTGTTTTGCAGGTAAAAGGGTATTGCAATGAGCTTTCATCAATAGTATGCATTTTAGATGGCATAGACATTATATTTAAGATAGACACAAAGTGCTGGAGTATCTCAGTAGGTTAGGCAGCATTTCTGGAGAAAATTCTTCATGATGCTCTGAGTTACTCCAGTACTTTGTATCTATTTTCAGTATAAACCAGCATCTGCAGTTCCTTTCTACATATTTAATGTTAGTTGAGAACCTGGAGCTATTGCCTGGTATGGGGTACAGAGAACAGCTCAAAATTACTGTGATTTCTGCATTTTATATTAACTTCTGCAGCAACAACAAGTTTGAACAGTTTTATCTTCCCATTTCATAGGTTCTGCAGGAAGGAACTGCAGATGCTGGTTTAAACTGAAGATAGACACAAAAAGATGGACTAACTCAGTGGGGCAGGCAACATCTCTGGAGAGAAGAAATGGGTGACGTCTGAAGAAGTGTCTCAACCGGAAGCCCTTCCTTGTCTGAAGAGATGCTGCCTGACCCGCTGAGTCATTCCAGCTTTTTGTGTCTATCATAGGTTTTGCACGTGGTCTCTCTCCATCTTTGGACTTGACATGTAAATCATACTAACAAGGGAAACAAGCTGGAATGAGGAATTTAAGTAAAACCGTCCCCTAAACTAAAAAAACATATTGCCATTGCAAATAAAGATCAAATTCAAATAGTGTCTCCATTAGTAGTGGTGATCCTGAGGTTTGCTGATCGCAGCCATTCTTTGTCAATGAGGATGTTGCCAGGACTAGACGGTCTGAGCTATAGGGAGATGTTGAGTAGGCTGGGATTCTATTCCTTGGAATGCAGGAGGATGAAGGGTGATCTTATAGAGGTGTATAAGATCATGAGAGCAATAGATCTGGTAGATGCACAGAGTATCTTGCCCAGCGGGTCAGGCAGCATCTCTTCAGACACTAAGCTGGGGGGCAGGGTTAGCTGTGAGGAGGATGCTAGGAGACTGCAAGGTGACTTGGATAGGCTGGGTGAGTGGGCAAATGTTTGGCTGATGCAGTATAATGTGGATAAATGTGAGGTTATCCATTTTGGTGGCAAAAACAGGAAAGCAGACTATTATCTAAATGGTGGCCGATTAGGAAAAGGGGAGATGCAGCGAGACCTGGGTGTCATGGTACACCAGTCATTGAAAGTAGGCATGCAGGTGCAGCAGGCAGTGAAGAAAGCGAATGGTATGTTAGCTTTCATAGCAAAAGGATTTGAGTATAGGAGCAGGGAGGTTCTACTGCAGTTGTACAGGGTCTTGGTGAGACCACACCTGGAGTATTGCGTACAGTTTTGGTCTCCAAATCTGAGGAAGGACATTATTGCCATAGAGGGAGTGCAGAGAAGGTTCACCAGACTGATTCCTGGGATGTCAGGACTGTCTTATGAAGAAAGACTGGATAGACTTGGTTTATACTGGTTGCCTATTCAGTTTAGGATCCATTTTAAAATTATTTTATTTGCTTTTAAATCCATAAATGGTCTTGCCCCGCCCTACCTATCTGAGCTTCTACACCCTTATATACCCGCCCGCTCTCTCAGGTCAGATAATCAGCTGCTCCTGAGTGGGCCTAAAACTAACCGGAAGCTCAGAGGGGACCGTGCCTTTGCTGTGTCGGCACCCAAATTATGGAACGATCTGCCTCTCCACAATAAACAGGCCTCTTCTCTGTCTGTTTTTAAATCTCTTCTTAAAACCCATCTCTTCTCCGTGGCCTTTGATACCCAGTAAGATGTCGACTTTATTTGCTTGATTGGTTTCTTATTTTGATTGCTTATTGCATGGCTATTATTTTTACTCATGTTTTATGTCTTTTGATTTATTGTTGTATTTCATATGTGATTTATGCGCCTTATGTGTGCTGTTATGTTATGTTCTGTTATGTTGTCTGTTTATGATGTCTTGTTTTTTCTTCTGTGCAGCACTTTGGTCAACATTGGTTGTCTTAAAGTGCTTAACAAATAAAGTTGGATTGGATTGGATACTCTCTAGAATTTAGGAGATTGAGAGGGGATCTTATAGAAACTTACAAAATTCTTAAGGGGTTGGACAGGCTAGATGCAGGAAGCTTGCTCCCGATGTTGGGGAAGTCCAGGACAAGGGGTCACAGCTTAAGGATAAGGGGGAAATCCTTTAAAACCTAATTATTGAATCCTCGCTGCTGGTGACAGTGGAAACAAACTCAGTTTTTTAATTCAATAGAGTTTTGAGCCAAAGTTACGTTACCGAGTGGAAAATGTTACAGGATGTATAACCAATAATGATATTCTGCAACATGATGCAGTGTGAATGTCAACTGCGACAAAATAGGCAGCAAAGGGGAAGTTATGGAATTGATAGCATGTAGAAAAGTTTTGAAGAAAAGTTTTGAAGAAAAGGAGAAAAGTACATCATAGACTTGCAAATTACTTGGAATTATTATTTTTCCTTGGCTGATAATAATATAAAGGACCTGAAGGGTTTCAGGCGCAATGAATTGCTGGAGTTGATGAAAAGTGAAAACAGCCCTAACATGGGCTTTGATGAGGGCTAGTGAAGCTAATGTTTTGGACATGGGATATGATGGTGTGGGAACTGCCTTTTGGGTAGGAAATTCAGATCCAAATTGTAACTAGGATAAGAATCTGCATTATTTTTCAGACTGGGGCTAACAGATGGAGAACATAGTTCGAGTGTCAAAAAGACAACCAAAGATTTTATTTTCATGTTGCAATTTCTCTAAATATTGTTTATGGAGAGTAGGCTTGTGTGTAATTTCATCACATGATTTCAATGAAAGAGGCCAAATATTTTAACCAACAGCTAGGTTTTCAAATATTCATATTAAAAAACACATGCTAAAATGACAGTAAATCTTCCATTATTCCTTGGGGTCATTATGGATTCAGATTTAAATTTCGACAGTCACATCAAATCAGTAACAAAATCGGCCTACTATCACCTCAAAAACGTGGCAAGATTAAGAGGACTCATGTCAGCTCAAGACTTAGAAAAACTTGTACATGCCTTTATTACTAGTAGGCTAGATTATTGTAACGGTCTCCTTGCAGGTCTTCCGAAAAAAACTGTCAGGCAGCTTGTTCAGAACGCTGTTGCTAGAGTTCTAACAAAGACCAAAAAATTTGAACACATTACACCAATTCTTAAATCCTTACATTGGCTCCCTGTATGTCAGAGAATTGATTTTAAAATCCTGCTGCTCACCTATAAATCACTACATGGTTTAGGACCAAAGTATATCACTGACATGCTTCCACTATATAAGCCTTCTAGACCGCTAAGATCTTCTGAAACCAATCTGTTAGTGATTCCCAGAGTAAATACAAAACATGGGAAAGCAGGATTTAGTTACTATGCAACACATAGCTGGAATAAACTTCCTGAAGATTTAAGACTTGCCTCAACTTTGACCACTTTTAAAACAAGACTGAAAACTTTTATGTTTACTTTAGCTTTCAGCTAAATCTTAACTACATTGCACTTTTAACTTTTGCACTATTTATAATGCATTTTTAATTTTGCTTTTCTTTTAGTTCTTCTATTTTATTTCATTTTATTATTTCATTTTATTGTATGACATGTTTTTATGTGAAGCACTTTGAGTCTGCCTCGTGTATGAAATGTGCTATATAAATAAAGTTGCCTTGCCTTGCCTTGCCTATTCCAATTCTCTAAATTGTACTAATATTCCACCTGATTCATAGAGATAATCTCTCATTATTTCTTAGGCAAGCCTTGGGATTGAGGATGACATGTTTCCATTCCCATTCTTATTGGTTTTAAGGTCCCTACTAATACAAATGTGGAACTATAGATGTGCTTCCTAGAAGGGGTATGTGGTGTGGGCTGGTAATTTCTGGGCTAATGCATTCCTTTCATCACTTGCAGGGCTTCAGTGTGCTCCAGGTGCTTGGGCTTTCTCCAGCTCTTTCTCCCCTTTGGGTAGCCATGGGTCAGAGCAAAGATTCTAGAGGAGCTCCTCTAGTATCTTTGGGTCAGAGTTTCCACAGTCAGTTGCACTTCTTCAAGGAACTTTGAACATATCATTAAATCTTTAGCTCTGTTAAACCTAAGAATCTAAGAATATAATGTCTGTGTCAGGATTTTGGCATTGAGCATGGGAATGATGTGGCCTATGCCTTGTAACTAACTCAGAGTATATAGGGCCTTAATGATGGGGATATTGGCCTGTCAGAAAATGCTGACCTCGGCTCATTTATCATTCGAGTAGAGATATCTTTGGTGTTATTCTTCCAGTGCTTCAGTCTATTTATATGTACACAAAGCAATTATGTTCTTTATAAAGTATTAGAAATTCTGTTGTACACTGAAGGACAGAAGTGTACTACTTCCAGCAGTGATTGCATTCCATGGCATCCAGACAACTATTTCTGACTGGAACTTCCCCACCTCTGTCTGTCCACACCACCATTACAACACACCAGAAATACACAGATCATTCAAGACAAAGTGCAGGTAGATAGTTTCCTTTCTTATCTTCCTCCACTTTATCTACTTGAGAGATTATATACATTAGTTTCCTTGTTCCTTGTTGCAGGGTGAAACATTCCAACTTGATCATCACTGATCCATCTGACATGTCTGACTATTTTTCCTTTGCTCTTAATTACTTCTTACATTTTAGGCTCTCTTGTCTCTTTGTTGTTATTAGATGTAATGTAAGGTTAGTAGGTCTCCTGATTTTAGTTTGATAATATATATTTTATGGCCTCATCTTGCTGCCCCTCTGTGCTGTCCTTAGACACATCATTTGAATATAACGTTTTCTTTTGAAGTCTGTTGTAAAGATGCATGTCTGACATTGGTAGAAGGTTGCGATTAGGAATATTGCTCAAATAATGCTGCTTTTGGTACAGATAGGAACTAACTGTTGTACGCTTACTAACATATGGCATATAATATGGTTTGCCTGTACATACCTGATTCTTATTCATTTGTCTGTTATCACCTCTGTGAAAAGGTAAATAGTGCAATTCCACACTGAACAAAAAACATTTATTTTAATATTTGGAAAGATTACTCCACTGATTGGTGAATCTGTGACACATGACAGAAACCAAGATTAGTATCAGAAGCAAAATAAAACATTTGGAAGAAAAACTTCATGCATATTTGAAAAACATTTGTATAAGGGACTATTGAAACCATATGTGTTGGAAGATTATTAATAAAGCTTAAAGAAACAAAGTATTAAAATAAAAAAGACCAGTGATGGGGAATAGGTAGCTCCAAACTTTGAATAACACAATTAAATGACTAAATGGTCTCTTGCTGTGATAGTTGGGCATTACAGGGCTGGCAAAGATGAGGGCCATTCAATCCGCAAGCGAAGCCGCAGAGAAAGCCACTAGGTGGCTTTGGATTAAGAGGGCTGATCCGTGGGCGGTTGCTGCTGGGACGCAAGTCGGGGCTTGATCAACCCCGGCTGGATCGTCTGGGAGAGGGTGTCTGACGTTGTGAGATCCGAAACACCCGATGACTCCAGGTCACACTACTGAGGATGCATCCCAGCGCATCTAGAAGATGTACCTTTCACATTTGTTGCAGTGCATTGGAAGTGATTCCAATTCTAAACTGTGACACCTAATGACTTAATCCGTGATCCTGGCACTTACACTAGGATTGTGTCGATCTGTGCTGTCCAGCACTGGCACCATTGGTCAGATATTGAATGGAGCTTGCAGAGGCATTTCAATGGGTGCAACATGGATGGCCAACACACTTTTTGAAAATATTGCTACTATGGAGCGCCGCAAAATCAATTAACTGAGTGCGCTCAGTCAATAGACAATAGGTGCAGGAGTAGGCCATTTGGCCCTTTCAAGCCAGCACCGTCATTCACTGTGATCATGGCTGATCAGCCACAATCAGTAGCAATGTTACAAAATTTTGAGATTTAAAAAATCAAGTCTGCAATTTATCCCATCAGATAAAGCATAAAAAGAAGTTTAATTTGACACCTAATTCACTTTCATATCTCAAGTATTTAAGAAGTTATGGCCATTTTCATACTCGGAAATTAGCATCTTGTACCCTATTGATTTTCTATGGACATAACAAAAAAGCTGTGATCGTGGACAGTCAAAAGCCCATAACTTTCTTAAAAATTAAGAGAACTGAATGAAATTTTCAGTTATCATAGATTGAAGCATTCTGAAACAAATATAAAATAATCTTACTTGGATGACCTGAAATTAAAGCATATAATTAGTTAGTTACCCAATTGTAGCTAATTCCAAACTTCAATTACTAGATCTAAACATCTATCCATTTCTTAATAAATGATTAACATTTTTAAATAGCCTAAGTGTCCAAATAATATTCACAAAGAATTCACAATAAAACATGATTTTTAAATCTCATTTACATTAATTTATAGGCCAAATGGAAGGAATTTAGTGTTCAATTGCTGTAAATTAATGGCCATTTAAATCAGTTTTCCAGTGGGATCCTGTGGAACGCGCTGGTTTGGAACGTTCACATTGCGGTAGATTTGTGCCCCCAAATGCCCAGAAAAATACTGCGGATTTAATGGGCCCCAAATTAGCTACTCGCAACATAAAAGTTTGTATAAAGGGATCTTAAGAAGCCCTTTTTAACGTAAAAATAAACAACCTACCCTCCGTTGTCCACTGTATGAGATCCGGCCCGTTGTCGGCGGTCGCGGGTTTAGAGGTTAATTTTTAACCTACTATAACAATACTATAAACCCGTTAAAAGTAAAAATAGCTCAAGCGACAGAATCTTCCAGCGATTTTTCGTCACCAATTAACTAGGCTGAACAAGCTCGATTTGAACAGCCTAGGGAAAATCGCGTTTTAAACCCGCCCCCCTCTAAACGGCACCAAAATCGCGCACACTGGCTGGGACAGATCTTCAGCGACGCTTCAGGTAGGTTTTGCAACATACCTACAATCAGTACCCCGTTCCTGCCTTCTCCCTATATCCCCTGATTCCGCTATCTTTAAGAGCTCTATCTAACTCTCTTTTGAAAGCATCCAGAGAATTGGCCCCCACTGCCTTGTGAGCCAGAGAATTCCACAGATTCACAACCCTCTGTGTGAAAACGTTTTTCCTCATCTCCGTTCTAAATGGATTACCCCTTATTCTTAAACTGTGGCCCTTGGTTCTGGACTTCCCCAACATCTGGAACATGTTTCCTGCCTCTAGCGTATCAAAAACCCTTAATAATCTTTTATGTTTCAATAAGATCACCTCTCATCCTTCTAAATTCCAGAGTATACAAACCTAGCCGCTCCATTCTATCCACATATGACAGTCCCGCCATCCCGGGAATTAACCTCGTGAACCTACGCTGCATTCCCTCAATAGCAAGAATGTCCTTCCTCAAATTTGGAAACTGCACACAATACTCCAGATGTGGTCTCACTAGGGCCCTGTACAACTGCAGAAGGACCTCTTAGCTCCTATACTCAACTTATCTTTTTGTGAAGGCCAACATGCCATTCGCTTTCTTCACTGCCTAGTGTACCTGCATGCATACTTTCAGTGACTGATGAACTAGGACCCCCAGATCTCGTTGAACTTCCCCTTTCCCAACTTGACACCGTTCAGATAATAATCTGCCTTCCTGTTTTTGCCTCCAAATCGGATAACCGCACATTTATCCACATTAAACTGCATCTGTCATGCATCTGCCCACTCACCCAACCTGCCCGTCACCCTGCATCCTCATAGCATCCTTCTCACAGTTCACACTGCCACGCAGCTTTGTGTCATCTGCAAATTTGGTAATGTTACTTTTAACCCCTTCATCTAAATCATTCATGTATATTGTAAATAGCTGCGGTCCCAGCACCGAGCCTTGCGGTATCCCACTAGTCACTGCCTGCCAATCTGAAAGGGACCCGTTAATCCCTACTCTTTGTTTCCTGTCTGGCAACCAATTTTCTATCCATGTCAGCACTATACCCCCAATACCATGTGCTCTAATTTTGCCCACTAATCTCCTATGTGGGACATTATCAATTGCTTTCTGAAAGTCCAGGTACACTACATTCACTGGCTCTCCCATGTCCATTTTCCTAGTTACATCCTATTAAAAAATCCAGAAGATTAGTCAAGTATGATTTCCCCTTCGTAAATACATGCTGACTCAGACTGATCCTGTTACTGCTATCCAAATGTGCTGCTATTTCATCTTTTATAATTGACTCCAGCATATTCCCCATCACCGATGCCAGGCTAACTGTTCTATAATTCTCTGTTTTCTCTCTCTCTCCTTTCTTAAAAAGTGGGATAACATTAGCTACCCTCCAATCCACAGGAACTGATCCTGAATCTATAGAACATTGGAAAATGATCACCAATGCATCCACGATCTTTAGAGCCACTTTCTTAAGTACCCTGGGATGCAGACCATCAGGCCCTGGGGATTTATCCGCCTTCAGTCCCATCAGTCAACCTAACACCATTTCCTGCCTAATGGGAATTTCCTTCAGTTCCTCCGTCACCCCAGATCCTCTGGCCACTAGTACATCAGGGAGATTGTTTGTGTCTTCCTTAGTGAAGACGGATCCAAAGTACCTGTTCAACTCATCTGCCATTTCCTTGTTCCCCATAATAAATTCACCTGTTTCAGTCTTCAAGAGTACAACTTTGGTCTTAACTATTTTTTTCCTCTTCACATACCTAAAGAAGCTTTTACTAGCCCCCTAAATATTCTTGGCTAATTTACCTTCGTGCCACATCCTTTCTCCCCATATTGCCTTTTTAGTTATCTTCTGTTGCTCTTGACAAGTTTCCCAATCCTTTGGCTTCCCGCTCATCTTTGCTATGTTATACTTCTCTTTTATTTTTATGCTGTCCCTGTCTTCCCTTGTCAGCCACGGTTGCCCCTTGCTTCCCTTGACATTTTTCTTCCTCGTTGGAAAGAACTGATCCTGCACCTTCTGTATTATTCCCAGAAAAACCTGCCATTGTTGTTCCACCATCATCCCTGCTAGGTTCTCTTTCCAGTCAACTTTGGCCAGCTCCTCCCTCATGCCTCCATAGTCCCCTTTGCTCAACTGTAATTCTGACACTTCCAATTTTCCCTTCTTCCTCGCAAATTGTAGATTAAAACTTATCATATTATTGTCACTACCTCCTAATGCCTCCTTTACCTTGAATTCCCTTTATCAAATCCAGTTCATTACACAACACAAAATCCAGAATTGCCTTCTCCCTGGTCGGCTCCAGTACAAGCTGCTCTAGGAATCCATCTCGGAAGCATTCCACAAACTCCCTTTCTTAGGGTCCAGTACCAACCTGATTTTCCCAGTCTACCTGCATGTTGAAATCTCCCACAACAACCGTAGCATTGCTACATGCCAATTTTAACTCTTGATTCAACTTGCACCCTATATCGAGGCTACTGTTTGGGGGTAGACAAAAGTGCTGGAGAAACTCAGCGGGTGAGGCAGCATCTATCGAGCGAAGGAAATAGGCAACGTTTCGGGCCGAACCCCTTCTACTGTTTGGGGGCCTGTAGATAACTCCCATTAGGGTCTTTTTATCCTGACAATTCCTCAGTTCTAACCATACTGACTCCACATCTCCTGATTCTATGTCACCGGACTGAATTTCATTCCTTATCAACATAGCTACCCCACCCCTTCTATCCACCTGTCTGTCTTTTCAATAGGATGTGTACCCCTGAATATACAGTTCCCAGCCCTGGGCCTCTTGCAGCCATGTCTCTGTAATTTGCTCAACATCATACTTGCCAAATTCTAACTGAGCCTCAAGCTCATCCACTTTATTTCTTATACTTTGCGCATTCATATACACCACTTTAACTTTGATATTCACCTCCCCTCTCACACTATTGCCCTTGAACTTACTCTCCTATCCCTTCTCGAACTTTCCTTCCCATTAATTTGAGAATCTTTTGTAACATTTTCTGTACTCATTTCCCCTTTAACTCCATCTTTGTACTCCCAAATTGTCAACCCCCCATTATTTAGTTTAAACCCACACGTGTACCACTAGCAAACCTGACTGCCAGAATGTTAGCCCCTCTCCTTTTGTACAGGTCACCTCTACCCCAGAAGAGGTCCCAGCGGTCTATAAATCTAAATCCCTGTCCCCAGCCACACATTCAGATCCCCTATCTCCCTGTTCCTGCCCTCAACAGCACGAGATTTAGAAAGCAATCCAGAGATAACCACCCTAGAAGTCCTGCTTTTCAGTCTTCTTCCTAATCCTCTAAACTCATGTTGGAGATCCTCCTTCCACTTCTTCCTAATGTCGTTTGTGCCCACATGCACAACTACTTCCGACTGCTCACCTTCCCTCTCGAGGATGTTCTGAAGTCGATCCGAGACATCTTGAACCCTGGCGCTTGGGAGGTAACAGACCGTCCTCGAGTCTCGCCTGCCGCCACAGAATCTCCTTTCCATACCTCGGACAATGGAGTCACCCAGCACTATGGCCCTGCCCGACATCGGTCTCGCCGGTCGAGTCTGATTGCTAGGATTGGAGCCGTTCAGACTGGAAACGCCATCTGCCTCGACAGCTCACAAAAGGGTGTACCTGTACCTGTTTTCATTATGTGCAGACACCAGGTTCTCTTGCACTCCACGTTTACTCCCCTTTCTCACAGTCACCCACCTTCACTCTTCCTGTATCCTTGGGGTGACAACCTCACTGTAGGTCCTTTCCAGGAAACTCTTGAGGTCATCCAGCTGCTGCTCCAGTTCCCCAACACATTCATTCAGGAGCTGCACCTGGACACAATTTCTGCAGGTGTAGTCTCCAGAAGCACCAGCAGTGTTTCATTATGTTCTGGCTCTTTCTGGACTATACATAATGGACGATTAAAGCAGTCTTGCTTACTAGACCTTTATTGTCTTTGTGCAGTCATCATCCGAACTGTGTCACGAGCCCGGTGTCACCTCTAAAACAGACCCCGTACAACAGTACTTAAATAAACAATCCTATTGTTACATCTTTCTTTTTCTTTTTTCAAGTTAGTCTCTTTCCCTTAGGTATTCTAGTGCAACAAACTTGTACCATATGTTCTGCTCATTTACAACAGATCTAACAACATAAGCAATAATAAATCAACAGTTCAAAACATCTGTTTTCCAACAAGTGCATCAACAACACATTTTCATTTTTTTTCTTTTTTTTCCATAGTCCATACTCTAATCACTGAGTATAGTCTGTCAGGTAGCGGGGTCTGACAACTTGTCGACCTGACCTGGTGACCGTGTCTTGGTTTTCTGCTGGGCCCTCTGGCGGTATGGCCGCCTCAGTCACTGTTGGTGTAGGTGTGTTTTGTGTTGGTGTGAGCGTGGTGAGATTGTGTCTGAGGTGCCGACGATTTCGTCTCAGAACACCTCCTGACTCTAACTCCACCTCATACGATCTCTGGCTCACCTGTTGGACCACTCTCGCTGGTCTCCAGCCCTTGTGTGTGTCACAGGGCTGTACTCTCACACTGTCCTCTCTTTTCAGAGTGTCCATGTCTTTTGCTGTGCGGTTGTAGTACTTTTCCTGTCTCTGTCTGTTGTATTTCAGTCCCTGTTCGTCGTGTGTCACCTCTGACCTCAGCAGAGTGTCCTTTGTGGGAAGCAGGGTCCTGGTCCTCCTGCTTAGGAGTCTCTGTGCCGGGCTTGTGTTGAGGCTCTGGCTCAGTGTGTTGCGATGATCCAGCATTGCCAAGTACGGATCCTGTCTCGCTGCTGCAGCCTTCAGCATCAGGCGCTTGGCTGTCTTTACCGTTGACTCCACCTTCCCATTACTCTGCGGGTATCCCGGCGACGATGTCCTGTGTTCAAAGCCCCACTTCTGGTTGAAGTGCTGAAACTCTTGTGATGCATACTGGGGTCCGTTATCCGAGATAACAATGTCAGGAATCCCCTGTCGGGCAAAGTGGGCCTTGAGTTTTTTGATCACTGTGTTGCTCTTAGTGTCAGGTAGATAATCGACCTCCCAAAAGATTGAATAATAATCTACTGTTATCAGATAGTCTTTATTGTGAAAGGAGAAAAGGTCCGTTCCTACCTTGGCCCAGGGTCTGCTGGCCATGTCATGTGGACGTAGTGTCTCTCTTTGTTGCTTTGGGTACACTGACCTACATATGTCACATTTGGCGATGAAGGTCTTGATCTCCTCGTTCATTCCAAGCCAGTATACACACTCCCTCGCTCGCCTCAGACATCCTTCTACTCCCAGGTGAGAGGAGTGGATCCTGTGAGTGATGTCCACCCTGAGTGCGTCAGGTATCACGGCTCTGTCTCCTCGGAACACTATGCCGTCCTGGAAACTCAGTTCATCTTGGAAAGTGTGGTAGTGCCTGATGTCACTTGGTAAGTCCTTTTTTCTCTTGGGCCACCCTGCCAGTATTCTGTTTGCCACACTCTGTAACTTTGTGTCATCTTGTGTTGCAGCCCTGATGGCACTCAGCCTCTCTGCTGAAATGGGTAGGTAGCTGACCATGTTCACAGTCTCTATATCTGTCTCGCTCTCTCCCTTAGTGCTCTCTGGTAAGTATGCTCTACTCAGCGTGTCTGCAAGTAGCATGTCCCTGCCTGGAACATAGGTCACACTGATATCATACTGCTGCAGCCTGAGTAGCATTCTCTGCAGTCTCTTAGGTGCACTGAAATGGCTTTCTGTGTATATTTTCTAGAGGCTTGTGGTCGCTTTGTACTGTGACCTCTCTACCATAAGTATACTGATGGAACTTTTCCATCCCAAACACTATGGCTAAGCATTCTTTCTCTATTTGGGCATAGCCCCTTTCAGTTGGTGTGAGTGCCCTACTACCAAATGCTACCGGTTTACCTTTCTGTGTCAGGGCGGCCCCCAGTCCCGTGTCAGATGCATCACATTGAAGTGTCAACTCCTTTTCCTTGTTGTAGTACTGTAGAACTGGTGCTTTAGCGATTTTGTCTTTCAGTCTTTGAAACGCCCCTTCTTGGATGTCCGTCCATTCCCACATGTTCTCCTTGCGCGTGAGTTGTCTCAGAATCTCAGAGTCATCTGAAAGGTGGTCATAGAACTTAGAAAGATAGTTGACCATCCCAACTAATCTCTGTACCCCTTTCACGTCCGTTGGCCTTGGCATCTCTCTGATTGCCCGTACGTTCTCCGGGTCAACCCTCAGTCCCTCGGCCGTGAGCAGATGACCTATGTAGGGTACCTCTTTTTGTCTGAGCTTGAATTTGTCCGCGTTCAGCTTGATGTTGCGCTCTCTGCACCTGGTTAGAAAGCGTCTGACTTTCTCGTCGTGGTCCTTTCCTGCCTCCTCTTGTGTTGCTCCTCCCCCGTGATTAACACATCATCTGCTATGACGCAGACTCCTGAGAGGCCCTTCAGGGCCTGCATGAGCTTTCTTTGGAACACTTCAGGTGCTGGGCTTATTCCCATCGGCATCCTTAGCCAACGGAAGCGACCAAATGGGGTGGCGAATGTGGTAAGGAAGCTCGACTCTTCCTCTAGTTTGAAGTGCCAGAAGCCTAGCTTCACGTCGCAGACTGTGAATACTTTTGCCTTTGACATCTCCGGCAGGATGTCATCTATAGTTGGGAGTGGATAGTGACTTCTTTTTAGTGCCCGATTCAGAGGTTTTGGGTCTATACAGATCCTCAGCTTCCCATTAGGTTTTCTCACTGCGACCATGCTACTGATCCAGTCAGTGCTGCGTTCCACTGGTGTGATTATCCTTCTTCTCTCTAGATCTTTGAGTTCCTCTTGTAGAGGTGTCATCATAGCTACAGGCACTCTGCGCTTTGGCAGTTTCACTGGCGGTACTCTGTCATCTATCTCTATTCTATATTCACCCTCCATGCAGCCATCTCCGGTGAACACATCCTCAAACTCCTCATTTATTTTGTCCATGGTCACGTGTTTCCCGTTGTCACCTCTAAAACAGTCCCCCGTACAACAGTACTTAAATAAACAATCCTATTGTTACAAGCAGGACTTCCCACATCCTGCAGGAAACATACTGCACCAACTTGCCTGCCATTTCTTCAATGGACAAAAATCACAAATCACAAGTTTCTCAAGACAAAGATTCACACTTTACTCACCAAGGCACTTCATCTCAACAAGGCCACTCCGCTACAGCTGCTCTTCTTTATCGGTTACCTATTCAATTACTTTAGGGCTAGTTTGTAAATTACTCAAACCCAGGCCTTTAGCGCTCTTTTTAAATCTTCTTTCCCTCTGACTCACCTACACAAAATGCAGCATGATGGAGAATGAGAAGAGGGCAGGCAGTGTAGGGCAGGGTGTTGGAAAAGGAGGGGAGGGGGTTAGAGAGGAGCTATCAGGAGGCCGTATCTCTTAGAGCAGTCATGCTATTCAGAGAAATCCTCTTCTTCTTGCATATGGCGTGCACAGATAAAGTTGTAGGACAACTTGTTCTATTTGATCTTATTTGATTGTGCACGCCGGTTTGATTGCATTCGTCGAAACAGGGCGGACCACGTGAAGGTTGCAATCTTACACCCCAATTCAGAGAAATAGAAGCAATGATTAGAGTACTGCTATTTGCTGCAGATGGAATGAGGGAGGATTAGGATGAAAAATATCAGTTCACTCACAAATCCACAGCACATTGCTTTACACTGCCACTCTGCTCCCCTCTAGTGGATTTAATCAGAAAGTACATTTTGATGAGAATTAATATCGCAATGGTGTTAAAATAACAGATTTCCTGCATTGGAATGTTTAAAATGGAGTTTTGCTGGCTTACATTGCAAGTCTGGCTCTTTTATTTTCAGCCAAAACTCTGGTGGATAGGAGTAAGAACCAGTTGCTGCCACGTGGTGAACCCACAGAATCAGAACCCCATGATATCAACCAATGCAGAAAAAGATTTACAGTAACCCTCATTGTTTAAACCAGGAATAAAGTCTAGTGTCAGTGCATTTAGGCAGAAATCACTGTACAGGTGCGAACGGGTTTGTTTTCCATTGTCCAAGATTGTCAAACAAACTCCTGAGCAGCATCTTGGTGAAACTCCTCTGCAAACCCTCAAGAACAATCTCAATCAAAACTGCACACAATATGGCCTCAGCAACTGTTAAAAAGCCATATCTTCACTGCTCATATTTTATGCCTTGGTTAATGAGAGCGAGCATTCCATATGTGTAAGAAAGAACTGCAGATGCTGGTTTAAATCAAAGGTAGACACAAAATGCTGGAGTAACTCAGCGGGTCAGGTAGCATCTCTGGATTCCTTCTCTCCAGAGATGCTGCCTGACCCATTGAGTTACTCCAGCATTTTGTGTCTACATTCCATATACCTTCTTTACCATCCTATCCTCCTGTGCTGCCACTTTCAGGGGTATTTGGGTACTCCCATGAGGCCTACATTCATTGTGATGTCCTACCCTTAGTTGACCTCCCATAATGCATCACTGCACACTTTGCCAGTTTCACAGGATCTTCTACACCCACTTGAGATAATTGCCAGAGCTTCGGTTTAGCATCTGAAAGACAACATCGCTGACTGTATAGTTCTCTCCCTGTGCTGTACTGGAACAGGAGTCTAGATTTTAATACCCATCATTTTGGAATGGAATTAACACAATCCAAAGAAAAGGGTGGGCCATTTTAATTGTGGAGCATTCAGGAAGGATTATACATTGGTTGGTACAAAGGATCAGAGAGATGCTTTTATTTGTGATCATAATACGATAACCATGATGTAAATGTTGTGTGCAATTTAAATTCCTCTGACAGAAAATGTCCAGCATATTTTTAATCCAGTTTATTTTTAATAGATAAAAAGAGACAAGGGGAGTAGATAATGTCAAAGAAGCCTCAGAACTGAAAATCAAATGAGATATTGAAGTAAATGAGAGCTTCATGCCACCATGTTGTGTTTTAAAAAGAAGATACTCGGAGATAGAAAAGATGGCGAAGAAATCCAAGGTTTGAAGTCCTGGGAAAGAATGTTTCAGAATGTGCTGTCCGTACAGAATTTAGTGGGAATGAGGAATTGAAGGGAATCCATATTAATCAGGAAATGATGTTAGGTAAATTGTTGGGACTGAAGGCAGATAAATCCCCAGGGCCTGGTGGTCTCCATCCCAGAGTACTCAAGGAGGTGGTCCTAGAAATCGTGGATGCATTGGTGATCATTTTCCAATGTTCTCTCGACTCTGGGTCAGTTCCTGTGGACTGGAGGGTAGCCAACATAACACCACTTTTTAAGAAAGGATGGAGAGACAAAACGGAGCAATATAGACCAGTTAGTGGGGAAGATGCTTGAGTCGATTAATAAAGATGTTATGGCGGCGCATTTGCAAAGCAGTGACCAGATCAGTCAAAGTCAGCATAGATTTATGAAGGGAAATCATGCTTGACTAATCTGCTGGAATTTTTTGAGGATGTAACAAGTGGAATGGATAAGGGAGAGCCAGTGGACATGGTGTATCTGGGCGTTAAAAAAATACTTTGACAAGGTCACACACAAGAGATTAGTGTGCAAAATTAGAGCACATGGTATTGGGGGTAGGGTATTGACATGGATAGAGAACTGGTTGGCAGACAGGAAGCAAAGAGTAGGAATTAATGGGTTATTTTCAGAATGTCAGGCAGTGACTAGTGGGGTGCCACAAGGCTCAGTGCTGGGATTTACAATATATATTAACGATTTAGACGAGGGAATTAAATGTAACATCTCCAAGTTTGCGAATGACACAAAGCTGGGTGGCAGTGTGAGCTGCGAGGAGGATGCTATGAGGCTGCAGGGTGACTTGGATAGGTTGGGTAAGTGGGCATATGCATGGCAGATGAAGAATAATGTGGATAAATGTGAGATTATCCACTTTGGTGGCAAGACCTGGAAGGCAGATTATTATCTGAATAGTGTCAGATTAGGAAAAGGGGAGGTGCAACGAGACCTGGGTGTGCTTGTAAATCTGTCACTGAAAGTAAACATGCAACAAAGAAAGCATGTTGACCTTCATTGCATGGCAGGTGCAGAATAATGTGGATAAATGTGAGATTATCCACTTTGGTGGCAAGAATAGAAAGGCACATTATTATCTGGTGAGACGGCACCTGGAGTATTGTATGCAATTTTGGGCTCTTAATCTGAGGAAGGACATTATTGCTATTGAGGGAGTGCAGCGTAGGTTCACCAGGTTAATTCCCGGGATGGCGGGAATGACATGTGGTGAAAGAATGTGTCGACTGGGCTTGTATTCATTGGAATTTAGGATGAGAGGGGATCTTATAGAAACATATCAAATTCTTAGAGGATTGGACAGGGTAGATGCAGGAAAAATGTTCCCGATGTTGAGGGAGTCCAGAACCAGGGATCACAGTTTAAGAATAAGGGGTAGGCCATTTAGAACTGAGATGAGGAAAAACATTTGTGAATCTGTTGAATTCTCTGCCACAGAAGGCAGTGGAGGCCAATTCACTGGATGGTTCAAGGGAGAGTTAGATTTAGCTCTTAGGGCTAAGGAAATCAAGGGATATGGGGGAAAGCCAGAACGGGGTACTGATTTGGATGTTTGAACGGCAGTGCTGGCTCGAAGGGCCGAATGGCCTTATCCTCCACTATGTTTCTATGTTTCTCATGGAAATAACAACTGACATGCTTTACTCTAGGTAATATTAACTTTGTGCAGCTCTGAGTCAAAAACTTTCATAATCCAGTTTGAAGTTTAATTTCTTTAAACAGTGAAGCTGCTTCTTTTTCTGCACTTTCTTCTTTTAGATCTCCAGCCCTTCCTCTTTGATCCCAATGCATGAGGAGAGCAACTTACCAAGAGGTCTTGAGCAACTTTAGTTTAGTTGAGTTTAGAAATACAGGGCGGAGAAACAGGCCCTTCGACCCACTGAGACTGCACCAACCAGCAGTCCTCATACATTAACTCTATCCCACACACACTAGGGAAAATTTCCATTTATACCAAACCAATTAACCAACAAACCAGCACATATTTGGAGTGTGGGAGGAAATCGAAGAAATTGTGGAAAACCCACTGGCTATGGGGAGAATATACAAATAGAAACATAGAAACAGAAAAATAGGTGCAGGAGTAGGCCATTCGGCTCTTCGAGCCAGCACCGCCATTCAATATGATCATGGCTGATTATCTAAAATCAGTACCCCTTTCCTGCTTTTTCCCCATATCCCTTGATTCCTTTACCTCTAAGAGCTAAATCTAACTCTCTTGAAAACTTCCAGTGAATTGGCATCCTTCTGTTGCAGAGAATTCCACAGATTCACAACTTTCTGGGTGAAAACGTTTTTCCTCATCTCAGTCCTAAATGGCCTAACCCTTATTCTTAAACTGTGACCCCTGGTTCTGGACTTCCCCAACATCGGGAACATTTTTCCTGCATCTAGCCTGTCCAATCCTTTAAGAATTTTACATGTTTCTATAAGATACCCTCTCATCCTTCTAAATTCCAGTGAATACAAGCCCAGTCGACCCATTCTTTCATCATATGTCACTCCCGCCATCCCGGGAATTGACCTGGTGAACCTACGCTGCACTCCCTCAATAGCAATAATGTCCTTCCTCAGATTAAGAGCCCAAAATTGCACACAATACTCCAGGTGCCGTATCACCAGGGCCCTGTACAACTGCAGTAGGACCTCCTTGCTCCTAAACACAAATCCTCTCGCAACGAAGGTCAACATGTCATTGGCTTCACTGCCTGCTCTACCTGCATGCTTACTTTCAGTGACTGATGTACAAGCACACACATGTCTCGTTGAACCTCCCCTTCTCCTAATCTGACACCATTCAGATAATAATCTGCCTTCCTATTCTTGCCACCAAAGTGGATAACCTCACATTTATCCACATTATACTGCATCTGCCATGCTTTTGCCCACTTACCCAACCTATCCAAGTCACCCTGCAGCTTCATAGCATCCTCCTCGCAGCTCACACTGCCACCCAGCTTTGTGTTATCCGCAAACTTAGAGATGTTACATTTAATTCCCTCACTGCCTGCCATTCTGAAAAGGACCCGTTAATTCCTACTCTTTGCTTCCTGTCTGCCAACCAATTCTCTATCCATGTCAATACCCTATCCCCAATACCATGTGCTCTAATTTTGCACACTAATCTCTTGTGTGGGACCGTGTCAAAGGCTTTTTGAAAGTCTAGATGCACCACATCCACTGACTCTTGCTTATCTATTCCACTTGTTACATCCTCAAAAAATTCCAAAAGATTAGTCAAGCATGATTTCCTCTTCATAAATCCATGCTGACTTTGACTGATCTGGTCACTGCTTTGCAAATGCGCCGCTAAAACATCTTTAATAATCGACTCAAGCAACTTCTCCACTAACTGGTCTATAATTCCCCGTTTTGTCTCTCCCTCCTTTCTTAAAAAGTGATGTTACATTGGCTACCCACCAATCCACAGGAACTGATCCAGAGTCGAGAGAACATTAAAAAATGATCACCAATGCATCCATGATTTCTAGGGCCCCCTCCTTGCATACTATGGGGGTGCAGATCAGCAGTTCCTGGGGATTTATCTGCCTTCAGGCCCAACAGTTTACCTAACACCATTTTCTGACTAATGTGGATTCCCTTCTGTTCCTCCCTCCCACTTGATCCTCGGTCCCATAGTATTTCCATGAGATTGTTTGTGTTTTTCTCAGTGAAGACAGAACCAAAGTACTCATTTAACTGTTCTGCCATTTCCTCGTTTCCCATTGTAAATTCACCTGTCTCTGAATGTAAGGGGCCTACATTTGTCTTCACTAATCATTTCCTTTTTACATACCTAAAGAAACTTTTACAGTTAGTTTTTATATTCCTCGCAAGCTTTCTTTACATGCTCATTTCCCCCCCTTCTTAATTAACCCCTTTGTCCTCCTCTGTTGAGTTCTAACTTTCAAGGTTTCAAGGTCAGTTTATTGTCACATGTACCAATTAAGGTACAGTGAAATTTGAGTTATCATACAGCCATACTAAGTGAAAAGCAACAAGACACCCATCCACATAAAATGTTAACATAAACATCCATCACAGTGGATTCCACAATCCTCACTGTGATGGAAGGCAATAAAGTTCAATCTTCTTCCTCTTGTTCACCTGTGGTCAGGGCAGTCAAACTTTCCGCAGTCGGGGCGATCAAAGCCCCCGCAGCCGATGATCGAAGCCCCCCGTTGGGGTGATCGAAACTCCCGTGTCAGGGTGGTTGAAACTCTCTCCGGGCGCGGCATGTAGCTCCCAAGTTGGCATCTTCTTATCAGAGACTCATGATGTTAAAGTCCACAGGCCCCGTGGTTGGAACTTGGATCCTCGGCAAAGGTATCGCAAGCTCCGCGATGTTAAAATCACTGCTGGTGGCGCCACCCGATAGAGTTCTCCAAGTCCTCTGGTTTGCCCCTTCTTCTGGCCAATTCATATGCCTCTTCCTTGGCTTTAACACTATCCTTGACTTCCCTCGTCAGTCATGGTTGAGCCGCCTTCCCAGTTTTATTTTTTCGCCAGACAGGGATGAGCAATTTTTGGAGTTCATCCATGCGGTCTTTAAATCTTCGCCATTGTATCTCCACTGTCAACCCTTTAAGTATAATTTGCCAGTCTATCCTAGCCAATTCCTGTCTCATACCTTCGAAGTCTCCTTTATTCAAGTTCAGGATCCTAGTCTCTGAATTAACCGTGTCACTCTCCATCCTAATGCAGAATTCCACCATGTTATGGTCACTGTTGCCCAAGTGATCGCTAACTAATTCTTCCTCATTACACAATACCCAGTCTAGGATGACCTGCCCTCTTGTCGGTTCCTCTACATATTGGTTTAAAAACCCATCCCATATACATTCCAGGAAATCCTCCTCCTCAGCACTGTTACCAATTTGGTTGGCCCAAACTATATGTAGATTAAAGTCACCCATGATAACCGCTGTACCTTTACTACACGCATCCCTAATATCCTGCTTGATGCTATTCCTAACCTCCCTACTGCTGTTTGGAGGTCTGTATATCACTCCAACAAGCATTTTCTGCCCTTGGATATTTCGCAGTTCTACCCATAACGATTCTACAGCATCCAAGCTAATGTCTCTCCTTGCTATTGCATTAATCTCCTCTTCAACCAGCAATGTCACCCCACCTCCTCTTCCTTTCTGTCTACCATCCCTGAATCTCGAATACTCCTGCATGTTTAGCTCCCAGCCTTGGTCACCCTGGAGCCATGTCCCCATAATTCCAATTATATCCCTTAACTACTAACTGCACATTCAATTCATCCACCTTATTTCTAATGCTCCTTGCATTAAGGCACAAAGCTTTCAAGTTAGTTTTTCTTATCTCCCTTCTACCTTTTGCTTCTGTCATCCTTTATGGCCCTCTGTCTCCTTGCATTGGTTCCCATCCCCCTGCCCTGTTAGTTTAAATGTGACCTTTTATGCACTCTCTTTCCCGTTAGCTGCATGGATATGTTTCCACGTTGTTGACTCCACCTCCCCCCCCCCCCCCCCCCCCCCCCCCCTCCACTTTTTAGTTTAAACCCATCCGTGTAGCACTCGTAAACCTGCCTGCCAGACTGTCGGTCCCCTTCCAATTAAGATGCAACCTGTCCCTTTTGTACAGGTCACCCCTGCCCCAGAAGAGATCCCAGTGATCTAGAAATCTAAATCCCTGCCCACTACACCAACTTCACAGCCACACATTCAGATCCCCTATCTCCCTGTTCCTACCCTCACTAGCACGAGGTACTGGAAGCAACCCAGAGATAACCACCCTAGAAGTCCTGCTTTTCAGCCTCCTACCTAGTTCTCTATACTCACGTTGCAGAATCTCCTTCCTCTTCTTACCCACGTCATTTGTGCCTACATGCACAACAACTTCCGGCTGTTCAACTTCCCTCTCTTGGAAGTTCTTAAGTCAGTCTGAGACTCTTGGACCCTGGCACCAGGGAGGCAATACACCATCCTCGAGTCTCGCCTGTCGCCACAGAATCTCCTGTCCACACCTCGGGTGGACCAATGGAGTCACCCATCACTATGTCTCTGCCTGATGTCAATCTCGCCGGTCGAGTCTCAGCGCTAGGATTCGACTCACAGACTAGTTCGCCTGTCGGACTGGAAGGGTCGTTTGCCCCGACAGCTCGCAAAAGGACGTACCTGTTTTCAAGAGGTTGTGCCAGTTGTGAAATTGAAGCATGCCTCTGGCTGGGATCCATACAAGCATGCCTAAAGTTTTCAAGATGCCAGAGGCGCACCAAATACTGGCGACACAAGTTTCAATCCTCGCCAATATTTATTGCAGCTCCCAAAGGTCGACAAGATGACCAGCGTTTAATGGTCATAAAGCAGAGCACAACACATTTGCTGGCATCAAAACATTTCACCGGCAACTTGAAAATTCACTGGAGTCTGCTCATACACATTGTAAACTGTGCACAAGCTAACTAGTGCATTTTGGAGAATGTAACATTGGGAAATTAGGCTATATTTGGTTCCATTAGAATAGAATAGAATAGAATAGAATAGAATAGAATAGAATAGAATGCCTTTTATTGTCATTCAAACAGACAAGGTTTGAACGAAATTTCATTCCTACAGTTTTGACATTACAAAAAAACCCAAGACCCACACTTAACACAGTTTACATAAACATCCATCACAGTGAATCTCCAACACCTCCTCACTGTGATGGACGGCAAAGGTCTTATCTCTTCCCTTTGTTCTTCTCCCGCAGTCCAGCAGTCCAACTGCAGCTTCGAGGCGACTGGGGCTCCAATGTTAAAGCCCCCGGCGGGCGACGGTAAGTCCTGCGGCCATTTAAGCCGCGCCAGACGACGTTAGGTCCCGCTCAGAGTCATTTAAACCCTGCGATTCTGGCGGGAGAAGTTGCCGTTGCGGGAGCTCCAAAAAGCCGTCTCCCACCAGGGACCTGCAAGCTCCAGATGTTCCTGTTCACCGGGCCTGTGGCCGGAGCTTCCGAAACTCCGAAGTCGGGTCGCAGCCGCGCGTCACCACAGCTCTTCCCGCTCCGAAGTCGGCCAGCTCCGCAATGGCGAGTCCGCAGGCTCCGCGACTGGAGCCCTCAGGTTGGTTCCGGTTGGAGGCCGCCGCCGGCTCCACGATGTTAGGCTCAACGACTGGAGACCTGACAGGGAAAAGTCTGGTCCCAGTACAGAGAGGAGATTAAACGCCCCCCCCCCCCCCCCCACCACATATACACAGCTAACAAATAATGAAAACTAGAATCAAAAACATACATTTAACGGGACAAAAATAAAAAAAGACAGATGGACTGCAGTCGAGCCGCTGCCGTTAGGCCCGCCACACTCCAGTTATCATTCCACAGTCATATCAATGTGGACTCAGGGAGAGCAGCTGACCTGGCAGGGATTGGGAGTGGGTGGGGAGGAAGCAGGCACAGAAATGCACAAGACCCTCTCCCCTGCAGCCTCCCTTTTCCTGCATGCTGCTGATACTTAGCTGCCATGGGGATTGTGTGTGGGAGGACTGGCCATCCTTTCTGGGCACTCATCAGCAGAGCTACATGACAATGGCACTCAGGGAATTTGTAAGTCAGAACATATCCTGTGGTGGAAACCGCACAAACACTGTTGCAAACTTATTTTTAATCTTTCTTGGGACGTGATTTGACATTAGCACTAATTGCAAAGGTGCCTCAGCACACCAAATTAAATATAATCACAATTTCTAAGCAATTATGTATGTTGTTTGTCATCTAGAAAAAGGGTAACAGCTAATTAAATAATATATCTTCATTTTATTGTTTAAAATACTGAAGACTAAAAATCTAAGATGGGCTTAGTTGCATTTGGTCTCCACATGTTGGGTTGGATTGCGCTGACAGGAACTGCTTGGAACTGCTGGTGTTCAGCTGTTGCAATTGGATTAGGTCCCAGTCTCTCTCGCTGACAGATTTGAAGGGCTGAATCAGTCAGTCCTCCCCTTTTTTAATACCATTGGTATTATGGTAGCTGTAGGCTACCCAAGTGGAATTTAACCATTTTCCAGAACCCCATTACTTTATCTGCAATGGCCATCTTGAGCTTCCGGTTGCTTCTCATTCCAACTCTCCTTCCTATCACCACTAGCATATCTGTTCTCTGCCTTCTCCACTGCCCCGATGAAGCCAAACACAAACTAGACCACAACCCATATTTCGCTTGGATACCCAACATGGTTTGAACATTGAATTCTCCATTTTCAGGTGTCCCTCTTCTCCTGTACTCCTTTTCCAACCTGGAACTCTTCCTTTCTTCATCTTTTCCATCCCTCCTTCCTCATTTCCTAGACTTACTGCCCGCCTCAACCTTCTTCCATCTGCCCACCATCTATCTCTTATCTTTACACAGCCCAATGGAATGACTTTATTTATATGGAAGGAATAATAATTTATTTCCAAAACTATAAACAAATTCAATGCGTCGCTATAAATTGCTGTGCTCTAAATATTCTTAGATAATGTGTGTGCTCTAGTGACAAATGAAGCCAATCTAGATGTTCTTAAAGCTTTCTTGAAAATTGCAATATGTATACTGACTCCGGGGAACCCCTGGTCCATGGCTGCTCAAACTAGAGACAAAACACTGCATCTACCCATCTACCCAAATCTCCAATGAACCCACACACTTATGTGACCCAAAATCACAATAATGAGACTTATGGAGTGAATGTTATGGGAAACCTTACAATAGTTTAGTTTAACTAAATGCTTGGATGTTCTGAGTATTGGAGAGTAAAACACCTCACATTAGAAAATTAAATGGAATAAATGCAAATAAATAATGGAAACCTTAAACAGCATGGGTTTAAAAGATACTTGACTTAAATGCACAGGAGACCAGACCATCAGACATTGGGTCCCAGCATAATACTTTTCATTTACAATTGAATCGATGATACTGGCACTTCACTGATAAAGACCAAAAGTTGTTCCTTCACAAAGAATGCACAGTTAATAAAAATACAAATTATTTAGCTCATAAATATAATCTAGTCTCAGTCAGTCTAAGTAAAAAAATATTTGCAGGTGGAGATTGAAACTTTAATTGTGACTCTTCATCTTACTCCCACTCTGGTCTATCTGCTTGTGATTCCCTGCATCGTTCCATTGAGGCCCAATGTAAAGTTGAGAAACAAACCTCTATCTCAGCACATTTCAAGATTCATTGTCAAAATCAGATAACTTGCTTTCTCTGTTTCTATAATATTTGGCCAATTTAGTTTAGTTTAGAGATATAGCACGGAAACAGGCCCTTCGGCCCACCGATTCTGCACCGACCAGCGATCCCCAGACATTGACACTACCCTGCACACACTAGGGACAATTTACATTTATACCAAACCAATTTGCCTACAAACCTGCATGTCTTTGGAGTGTGGAAGGAAACTGAAGAACTCTGAGAAATTTCATGCAGGTCATGGGGGCAACGTACAAACTCCATACAGACAGCACCCGCAGTCAGAATCAAACCCGGGTCTCTGGCACTGTAAGGCAGCAACTTTACTGCTGCACCACCGTGCTGCCCAGTTCTGCTGTAGTTTCTGCATCTATACTATTTAGAAAGCTTTTCTCTTTCTACCTTTACTAACTCAGCTGCTGAGTGTTGCCAGCATTTTCTATTTCAGATTTCCATCATTTTCAGTTTTTTTAAATTTTCTTAACACATATAATGTTATGCAGATTTATTAGAGCCAGAAATAAACCATTTTGCAAACTCATAATTACATTGAAAGTCGTTCTAGAAAGTCGTTTTCTAGATAAATATTTATTTTGTGGTTCAAATTGATGCTCAGTACAGCCAGGAAATCCTGCCCAGACCTCTGCCAGTGTTATTTCCTAATCAGACACTAGGATACACCCAAGCCCCAATGTAGGTTATTTTCTGAACATTTCCATGCAGTGTTTGTGCCTAATGCACTCCCGCAACATGAATTCGGTGTGTTGAAAGGAAATCAAGTAAGATTGATGTCATAGGTTAGATTTTGCCACAGCAATGATGATAAAACTATCAGCACTTGTGGTTAATTGGTGAAACTGACAACCTTTCTCTTATCTAACATAGGAATCACAAAGATGGAATCAGTGATCCATCACAGGTTGTGTTGTTTTCAGCCTAGACTACATCAATCAAGTTGAAATAACTCAAATTCAGTGCTTCATGATCTATTGCAAATTAGTCGGTAGAGTGATGGAGCGACTGGAGCTGCTCCCTCATATCTCCAGAGAGCCGAGTTCAATCCCGACCTTCAGCACTGCTTGTATAGAATGTACACATTCTTCCTCTGACTGTCTGGACTTCCTCTGACTGTTCCAGTTTCCTTCCTCATCCCAAAGGTGTGTGAATTGGTAACTGAGCTGGTAAGTTAATTGTAAATTGCTCCTAACACTGTCACTCCATTAAACACACCCAGTCATAGTTCAGATGCTTATACTGTCTGTGTTAATAAGAAAGATGTTCACACGGTGAGATTCTAGCATGAGTTCTCTGCAGTCAGGCCAGAGGAAAATGTAGAAGAAAGGAGCAGCATTGTGGCACAAGCGATGCACAGTGGTGGTAGAGTTGCTGCCTTACAGCACCAGAGACCCGAGTTTGATCCTGACTCAGGTGCTGTCTGTATGGAGTTTGCAAGTTCTCGCTGTGGCCGTGTGGATTTTCTCTGGGTGCTCCGGTTTCCTCCCACAATCCAAAGACGTGCAGGTTTATAGTTTAATTGGCTTTGGTAAATTTGTAAATTGTCCCTAGTGTGTAGGATAGTGCTAGTGTCTGGGGTAATCGATGGTCGGCGTAGTGGGCCGAAGGGCTTGTTTCTGCTGGAACCTTGCAGACTACCAGTTCTGTATGTTCGTTTTGCTCCTGAACATCAGGACTGGAGTGGGTGGAACCGGGAACCGGCAACCTGCCCGGAGAGGAAAGCTGCCGAGCTGGGCCTCTGCTTGCCCCAAGGACCAGGCGGATAGAGTCGGAGTCGGAAAAGAGGGCCGGTAAGCAGACCGGCTATGAAGAGGCTGTGCAGTGCACCTCGACGACAGAGTGGGCCGATGGAGGCCTGAGGCTCAGCTGGTTCAGGCCTAATTTTGCTCCTCACATGATCTTATGATCTTATGATGTGCTTCTGCATTGTAATGCTTGTGCTGAACTGTATGCATAAACAAATTTGCCTGTACTGCGGTACATGCGACAATAAAGTACCATTGAACCATTGGTGCAAAAAAAAAAATAAACATAGAAACATAGAAACATAGAAAATAGGTGCAGGAGGAGGCCATTCGGCCCTTTGAGCCAGCACCGCCATTCATTGTGATCATGGCTGATCGTCCCCAATCAATAACCCATGCCTGCCTTCTCCCTTGATTCCACTAGCCCCTAGAGCCCTATTTAACTCTCTCTTAAATCCATCCAGTGATTTGGCCTCCACTGCCCTCTATGGCAGGGAATTCCATAAATTCACAACTCTCTGGGTGAAATTTTTTTTCTCACCTCAGTCTTCAATGTCCTCCCCTTTATTCTAAGACTGTGGCCCCTGGTTCGGGACTCGCCCAACATTGGGAACATTTTTCCTGCTTCTAGCCTGTTCAGTCCTTTTATAATTTTATATGTTTCTATAAGATTCCCCCTCATCCTTCTAAACTCCAGTGAATACAAGCCTAGTCTTTTCAATCTTTCCTCATATGACAGTCCAGCCATCCCAGGGACCAATCTCGTGAACCTACGCTGCACTGCCTCAATCACAAGGATGTCCTTCCTCAAATTAGGAGACCAAAACTGTACACAATACTCCAGATGTGGTCTTACCAGAGCCCTATACAACTGCAGAAGAACCTCTCTACTCCTATACGGAAATCCTCTTGTTATGAAGGCCAACATTCCATTAGCTTTCTTCACTACCTGCTGTACCTGCATGCCAACTTTCAGTGACCGGTGTACAAGGACACACAGGTCTCGCTGTACCTCTCCCTTACCTAACCTAACCACATTGAGATAATAATCTGCCCCCTTGTTTTTTCCACAAAGTGGATAACCTCACATTTATCTATATTATACTGCATCTGCCACGCATCTGCCCATTCACTCAACCTGTCCAGGTCACACTGCAACCTCCTAACATCCTCTTCACAGTTCACACTGCCACCCACGGGTAAAAGTCCTATGGAATAATCAACTTAGTTAGAATTAGTAGTCAGGGTACATGCATCGCCTCTGGGAAGGGGGTGTGAAAGAAATGATTGGTTCAGATGTCTGATAGCAGTGGAGTGGAAGCTGTTCTTAAATCAAGTCATGCAAGTTTTTGAGCTCCTATATCTTCTTCCAGAAGGTAAACGATAGAAAAGGGAAGGGCCAAGTAGCAGGCATCCTTGATAATACATCCATACTTCCTAATGCAAAGCACCATAAAGATGGACTGCATGGAGGAAAGTGATAAGCCTGTGGTAAACTGGGCTGTGTTCAGCATTCTCTGCAGGTTGAGGTGGTCAAGAACAGAGCAAATTCCATATTAGGCTGATGCATACTGTCAGAATACTTTAATCCTGTCAGAATACTTTCACACGACTACTTTGAAACTTCTACTTCACACATCTGTAAAAGTTTGAAAGAATCCTCGTGGACATGCTGAATCTTCTCAGACATCTAAGAAAGTAAATGCACTGAAGACTATCATTATCACTGGGACCAGGTTGGGTTGCAAGTGATGTGAATGCCTGAAAACCTACAATACAAATGCGAATTCCTGCAACTTTCAAATAGAAGCCCACATTCCACATTAATTGTCTGTGCACCCTTCCACCAGTTTTACGAATTTACGTACTATTAAATCTTTAGTTCCTCCACAATTCCTGGCTTCTCATCATTTAGAAATCATTCTGATTTGCCTTTGTGAGACCTGGATGGTCTTTCTCTTCCATTGTGAACTCTAGCTGGAGATTTCCCACACTCACTCACTTTATCCATGCTCCTGTAAAACCATCTGCACCCATCTACTCTGACATCTATATTATTGACATCGGCAAAAGCTAGCCTATTTCTCTCTCTATTCTGCAACCAAATAAATTATAAACATGGTGAAAAACTGTAACCACCTATTCAAATCATACATCACTCGTAAATTTAATCATTATTCCCTAACTTCATTTTGTATCCTACCTGCTATTCAAATTCATTGGTTACCTTTAATTTCTACTAGGCTTTTTAACGATTTTTAAGCTTCACTAAAGTTTATATTAGACCACTGATCGGAACGAAACTTGGTGCAATCGCAGCGCAGGAGAACGGTGAGTAAGCTGGCAAAACAATCATAGCACTATTGCGTAACGGTGAGTAAGCTGGCGTAAAATCGTAGCGCTATCGCGTAACGTCTCTGCGCTAATAGAATGACCACGCAACCAGAAGATAACAAGATCAGATCTTTAGTTATGTATAGATCTGCTATTTAAATCCATAGGTTTTTGGGTTCTCTTTTTTGTTTCACGCCTCTTGTGCAGAACCAGTTCATATAATTAAGATGCAAGCACACTTCCTTACATATCACTTTAGTTTTCTCCTCAAAGCATGCAATTAAGTTCATCGGACATGACTCACCGTTCACAAATAACACTCAGATCAGCTTATATTTGTGCAAGTACTCAGTCATTCTGTCTCTAAGGACAGATTGGCTGAACATTCCCCACAGCAAACATTAGACTAATAGGCCTATAATTTCCTTCTTTATCTCTTCCAGCATTTTCCAATAATGGAATGATGTTGGCAATTTTCCAAACTAATCTATTACAAAGGAAAGACAAAGTGGAATATAGAAGATTAATTAAAACCCCTCACTAATTAATAATAATTCAATTATCTAAGATAATAATTGAATACTTTGAAACAATCTGACCTTCATTTCACACCAGATTAAGGATTCCTTATCTCATTCGACAGAGGAACCCCTTCTGAAACATTATTCTTCTGCGAAAGATGCATTCAATTTCAATATCAGATACACCTGTTTTAAAAGTGTTCATGAATCAGTAAAAAGATGGCAATTTATCTATTTATTTTTCTACTTTGCATTATCTGATTTTTGCCATGTCTATTCTAATCAAAACAGAAATATTACACTAGTATGAGTGAATCTGCAGATTTATTAACAAGCAGCAGTTCATTAGTCATGACTAGGCGAGGGGGAATCAAAGGATTTCACACGCAATTAATATACCCACTGGTAACTGGAGCAATCACTTTACCAATCTTATATTAAAAGGGAATTACGGACTAAAGATGTGCATTAAAAGGTAATTAATTAGTAAGATACAACATCTATACTATTACTAAAAGTCTCATCTTGACCACTTCCTGTCTATGTTGTAAATTGATTTTAGAAAAAACACTACCCTATATCTTACGCCATCTTACTCACCACCCTCCTCCGCTCTTGCCACCCCAAGGTTTTATCAGATTGGTACAATAATAAAAAAGTTGTGAATGTTTAAAAAATTGTGAGAACAGCTGATTGGTCCTCCCGCCTGTCAATCACCATGATGATGGTAACGCCCCTTCCGGGAGGGCCAGGAGTATAAAGCCCCAGATGCCGGATGTGAGCCAGTCACTCTGGAAGATCGTGAGTGAGAGTCCACAACTGTGATTCTATGCCGTGAGACAACTGAACTGTGAGTCTACAATGTGCTTGGAATAAATGATTTGTTAACGCTTAATGTGCTTGCAATAAAAGATTTGTTACCCCGCAATGTGCTTGCAATAAATGATGATTTGTTAGCCCTTAATGTGCTTGCAATAAATGATTTGTTACCCAGCAATGTGCTTGCAATAAATGATGATTTGTTAGCCCTTAATGTGCTTGCAATAAATGATTTGTTACCCCGCATTGTGCTTGCAATAAATGATGATTTGTTAGCCCTTAATGTGCTTGCAATAAATTATTTGTTACCCTGCAATGTGTTTGCAATAAATGATTTGATAGCCCGCAATGTGCTTGACTTGGCTTGAAATGGAATGGATTGGATTGTTGGCCCTGCACTCACTGTGCTTGACTTGATTTGAAATGGGATGGAATGGATTGGATTGTTGGCTCCACCCTCTCCCCCTTCTCTCTCTCACAGAGACTCTCACCTGTTTTGGACAGAATTTCTGGCAGTTTCTGAGTTGCCAGCCCACCAGCCAATAGCTGCCAGCCCACCAGCCCTCAGTGACTGAGCTGCCAGCCCACCAGGCCTGAGTGACTGAGCTGCCAGCTCGCCTGGCCTGAGTGACTGAGCTGCCAGGCCTGAGTGACTGAGCTGCCAGGCGTGAATGACTGAGCTGCCAGCCCAATAATCCATTCAGCCCACAATGTCCATACGAGCTGTAATAAGTCGTACACACGTCAAGATACAACACATATTTATTAAAGTCCACTTACAGCTTTGATCTGCAGAACATTACAGTAACTAGCAGCTACTCAGACTTAATTATGTAAGCAAGATCTTGGTAATATAAATCGCATATTGGGCGGATCTACTACTAACAAGCACTACAATTGGTTAGTAGGAAATAACCAATCTACATATTTCCTTGTAGAAACAAAATAAAGCATAGATACGTGGATACATGGTGGATAAACAATACAATAGCCGAAACATTAATAACGCAATCGCCGTATCTAATGGGTGGCCTGCTGACCCGTCTGGCGCGTGTGCGGTATGAATCCGCATTTCCTCCTTTCACCGGTGAAGTGACTGGGGAGGGGACAGGGGATGTGACCGGGGACGGCACCAGAGACCCGCCGGGTAGAGGTGGTAAAGTAGGCGAGCTGGGCGCTGAACGCCGTGGAGAGGCCGCGGGGGACACAGTCTTGAGTAGTGGAGCAGCCGGCCCAGTAATGGGAGGGTTTACAAAATGCGAGACCTCTGGATACAGAGTCACAGGATGCGGTTCCTTCACAGGACCTCCGTACTCCATCTGAGCCTGGAACATCTAGAGGAGAAGAACACTTAGATGCGAATATTGTTCGTGGACTTTAGTTCAGCGTTCAACACAATCATCTCTCAGCACCTGATAAGCACCTGATAAGCAAACTGGGTCCATTGGGCCTCAGCACCCCCATGTGTAACTGGCTACTGGACTTCCTCACTGACAGACCCCAGTCAGTGCGGGTTGGAAACAACACCTCTAACATCATCTCTCTGAGCACCGGCTCCCCTGAGGGCTGCGTCCTGAGTCCACTGCTGTTTACCACTTGTGTGTTCGGCGGCCAGGCCGTGTGGAGGTGAATTGATTTGTGGAGGAAGGCTACAAGCAAAACCCTGGGACCTATAGACCAGTGAGCCTAACATCTACAGTAGGACAGGAAGGCTCTGCAGGAACGGAAGGGACGTCACGACCGCGGTGCCACAGGTGCGGCCCGGGCTGTCGCCGAGGGAGGACGGACGGAGCCGCGGCTCGAGAGACTAACAGGGGCTAAGAGGTTTGCCACGCACTGCAAGGGAGCAGTGGACCAGACAGGAAGAGCGGACGGAATTACCACTAGACAGCCAAACCAGTAGGTAATTTACGGCTGGGGTGAGTACTTTCCCATTTATAGGAGGTAGGATTATATAAATAAGGGGTGTATCAATACAGTAATCCGGGTAGGGGATTCTTAAATAGGACCAGTTAATTACTTATATAAGATGGGCGGCCAGGAGATGTGCCAATACTGTGAGATGTGGGAATTTGTCGACACCATTGATGTAGAAGATCCCTACAGCTGCAGTAAGTGTTTGAGGCTAGAGGAACTCGAGCTCCGCATTGATGAGCTGGAGACCCAACTTCATACGCTGCGGTACATCAGGGAGGGGGAGTATTACCTGGATGTTTTGTGCCAGGGGATGGTCACACCGACCAGTTTAACTAATTCAGTAGTCAGTGAGCAAGGAAAGGAAGGTGTGGCCATAAGCGAGGCAGGTAGGGGGAACCAGGAGGAGATGCGGCAGGAGCCACAGCCCTTGTCCCTGACGAGCATGACCGAGGCTCTTACTCAATGTAAGGACGGGATCAGGGGCTGTGGGAGGGATGAGCAACCTGGCTGCAGCACCGTGGATCAGGGGGCCATTCAAGAGGGGGGAGTTAGAAGAAATGCCGTAGTGATAGGGGATAGTATTATTCGGGGGGTAGATAAGGTTCTCTGCGGCCAGCAGAACATGTCCCGAAGGCTGTGTTGCCTACCCGGTGCTAGGGTTAAGGATATCTCTGCGATGCTGGAGAGAAATTTGCAGAGGGAGGGGGAGGATCCAGTGGTCGTGGTCCATGTGGGGACCAATGACATAGGAAGGACGAGGAAGGAGGATCTGCTGAAGGAGTTTGAGCAGTTAGGGAATAAATTAAAAAGCAGAACCTCGAGGGTACTGATCTCCGGATTGCTACCTGAGCCACGGGCCAAATCGGCGAGGGTACGTAAAATTAAAAAGCTGAATGCGTGGCTCAAAGACTGGTGTGGGAAAAATGGGTTTGGTTTCTTGGGCCACTGGCACCAGTACTGGGACAGGGGGGATCTGTTCTGTAAGGACGGACTTCACCTGAACGGTGCTGGGACTGGGGTCCTGGCAAATCATATAACTAGGGCAGTAGAGAGGTCTTTAAACTAAGTAGCGGGGGGGAGGTATCAAGGGGGGTAATAACGGCAGGGGTAGAGGAAATAGAGCAGGGTATCAGTGGGGAAGCGGAAAATCAAAATGTGACAGGAGGATCCAGAATGTGTGAAGATAAAGCTCTAGATGTAAAAGGGGCAAAAACGGAAAGGAAGGGTAGTAAAAATCATCTGAAAGTGCTTTATCTAAATGCACGGAGTATTCGAAATAAGATAAATGAATTAACGGTGCAATTAAGTATATATAGTTATGATATCGTGGCCATTACGGAGACATGGCTGCAAGGGGATCAGGACTGGGAATTAAATATAGAGGGGTACTCGACAATTAGAAAAGATAGACAGGAAAGAAAGGGAGGAGGGGTGGCCCTTTTAATAAGGGAGGGAATAACGGCAATAGAGAGGAAGGATATTGCGTTGAAGGATCAGGATAGTGAAACAGCTTGGGTACAGATAGAGAATAACAAGGGGAAAAAAACACTAGTGGGTGTAATTTATAGACCTCCAAATAGCTGTGACGCTGTTAGTCAGAACATAAATCTGCAAATAGTTGACGCATGTAAAAAGGGAACTGCTGTAATCATGGGGGACTTCAATTTTCATATTAATTGGGCAAACCAAACTGGGCAGGGTAGACTAGAGGAAGAGTTTATAGAATGTATTAGAGACGGGTTCCTAGAACAGTATGTCACAGAACCGACAAGGGGGGAGGCAATCTTGGATCTGGTCCTGTGTAATGAAGCAGGATTAATTAAAAATGTCATAGTTAGGGACTCGTTGGGAACAAGTGACCACAATATGGTCGAATTCCATATTCAAATAGAAGGGGAGCAGGTTGAAACTCAGGCTAGGGTGCTTAGTCTAAATAAGGGGGATTATGAAGGTATGAGGACTGAGCTGATCAAAGTTGACTGGGATAGCAGACTCAAGAATAAGACGGTACATGAGCAGTGGTGTACGTTTAAGGATCTACTGTATAACCTTCAAGAAAAATTTATTCCTATGAAGAAAAAAAGGGGTAAGGGTAAGAACAGTCAGCCATGGCTCAGTAAAACTATAAAGGATAGTATTCGGCTGAAGGCAAGGGCATATAAGGTAGCCAGAGATAGTGGGAGGGTAGAGGATTGGGAAGCATTTAAAGGTCAGCAAAAAATAACTAAGAGATTAATTAAGACGGGGAAAATAGACTATGAAAGGAATTTAGCGAACAACATAAAAACTAATAGTAAGAGTTTTTATAGCTATATAAAAAGAAAAAGGGTGGCTAAGGTGAACGTTGGTCCATTGGAGGGTGAGACTGGAGAGTTGTTGGTGGGGAACATGGAAATGGCAAAGGCATTAAACGAGTATTTTGTATCAGTCTTCACCATAGAAGACACAAAAAATATTCCAACGCTGGATAAACAGGGGGCGGTAGGAATGGAGGAGCTAAATACTATTAAGATCACCAAGGAGGTGGTATTAGGGAAATTAATGAGACTGAAGGAGGATAAATCCCCTGGGCCTGATGGATTACATCCAAGGGTCTTGAGGGAGATAGCGGTGGGGATTGTGGATGCATTGGTGATAATTTTCCAAAACTCCCTGGAGGCAGGAACGGTCCCAGTGGATTGGAAAATGGCCAATGTAACACCTATATTTAAAAAAGGAAGTAAACAGAAGGCGGGTAACTATAGACCGGTTAGTCTAACATCGGTGGTGGGTAAAATGTTAGAGACAATTATTAAAGAAACACTAACGGGGCACTTGGATAAACATGACTTCATCGGACAGAACCAGCATGGTTTTGTGAAGGGGAAGTCCTGTTTAACGAATCTGCTCGAATTCTTTGAGGAAGTAACAACCCGGGTGGATAAAGGGGAACCGGTATACTTGGACTTCCAAAAGGCTTTTGACAAGGTGCCACATAAGAGACTATTGCTAAAAATAAAAAATTATGGGATTGGGGGTAATATATTAGCATGGGTAGAGGATTGGCTAACAAATAGGAAGCAGAGAGTGGGGATAAATGGTTCATACTCGGGATGGCAACCGGTAACTAGCGGGGTTCCGCAAGGGTCGGTGCTGGGACCCCAGTTGTTCACAATTTATATAAATGATTTGGAGGAGGGAACCAAGTGTAATATATCAAAATTTGCGGACGATACAAAAATGGGAGGAAAAGTAGGGGATGAGGAGGATAGGAAGAGTCTGCAAAAGGATATAGATAAGCTAGGTGAGTGGGCAACAACTTGGCAGATGAAATTTAATACTTATAAATGTGAAGTCATTCACTTTGGGAAAAAAAATGATAGGGCAAGTTATTTTCTAAATGAGGAGGAGCTGCGTTGTAATGCAACGCAAAGGGATCTAGGGGTATTAGTACATGAATCACTAAAAGTTAGTATGCAGGTGCAGCAAGCAATCAGGAAGGCCAATGGAGTTTTGGCCTTTATTGCTAGGGGGATTGAGTATAAAAACACGGAGGTCTTGCTGCAGCTGTACACAGTATTAGTGAGACCACATTTGGAATACTGTGTACAGTTCTGGGGTCCATACTTAAGAAAGGATGTACTAGCCCTGGAGGCAGTGCAGCGAAGGTTTACAAGATTAATTCCTGCAATGAGGGGATTGACATATGAGGAAAGGTTAAGTAGGCTGGAACTCTACTCTTTGGAGTTTAGAAGAATGAGAGGCGATCTCATTGAAACATATAAGATCGTGAGGGGCCTTGATCGGGTGGATGCACCGAGGATGTTCCCAATGATCGGGGAAACTAGAACTAGGGGACATAGTTGCAGAATAAGGGGGGGCTCTTTTAAAACTGAGATGAGGAAGAACTTCTTCACCCAGAGGGTGGTTAATTTATGGAATTCACTGCCCCAGGGAGCAGTGGAAGCAGAAACGTTAAATATATTTAAGTCTAAAATAGATGTTTTTTTAGCTGCCAAGGGGATAAGGGGCTACGGGGAGAGGGCAGGGATATGGACCTAGGTATGGTTAGTATAGTAAGACCTGAGTGATCTCCTGGACAAGTGTCGATCGCCTGGATTGGGGTCGGAGAGGATTTTTTTCCCGAATTGGACCTGGGTTTTTATCCGGTTTTTTGCCTCCCCCAGGAGATCACGAGGTTCTTGGGGTGGAGAGGGGTGATAGCAGTATAAAGGGGAGGGTAGTGTCTTGTGTTCTGTGTCTTGTGTCTACTGTTTGTGGGTAAGTGTGTCTGTTTAGTGTTCAGCCATGAGCGAATGGCGGTGCGGGCTCGACGGACCTGGTGGTCTACTCTCGCGCCTACTTTCTATGTTTCTATATTTACCCTGATGACCCACGACTGTTGTGCCAGTTTTAGTACAAACCACATCATGAAGTACGCAGATGACACAACAGTGGTGGGCCTTATCCGGGACGACAATGGGCTTGCTTACAGGGAGGAGGTGAAACAACTGGTGGACTGGTGCAATACAAACAGTTTGATCCTGAATGTCTGAAAAACAAAGGAGGTCATCGTCGACTTCAGGAAAAACCGGCACAGTAACACACCACTCCACATTAATGACAGCGATGTGGGGTTGGTCAGTAGCACTAAGTTCCTGGGGGTGCAGATCACGAACAGTCTGACCTGGTCAAATAACATCGCATCACTAGTTAAGAGAGCGCAGCAGCGTTTGCACTTTCTGCGCCGGATGAGAAGCGCTCACCTCCCCCATCCCGTCCTCACCACTTTCTACAGGGGCACCATAGAGAGTATTCTGACCAGCTGCATCTCTGTCTGGTTTGGGGACTGTAAAGCCTCCGACTGGAAGTCTGTGCAGAGAGTGGCGAGAACGGCTGAACAAAATCATCAGGGCTTCTCTCCCCTCAATCGGGGACATTGCGTGCAAACGTTGCTTGTCTAAGGCCAGCAGTATTATAAAGGACCCCACACATCTCCATCATGGACTGTTCACTCTGCTGCCTTCGGGCAAAAGATATTGTAGCAGAACGTCAAGGTCTTGCAACAGCTTATTCCCAAGAGCCATCAGACTCTTGAATGTCATGTAAATGGGCCACCACCATTATCTATTTTATCTTTTTATTCATTTTATCATTTTATCCATTTTATCCTTCTGTTTATTTTTGTGTTGCACGGTGAGCCAAATGCAACGGAATTTCGTTTAGAATTGCATATATCGATGTATTTCTAAATGACAATAAAGTTTTGATTGATTGATTGATTGATTGATTGATGTTGACGGTTGCGTCTGTTAATGACCCTGTCGGCACTAACCAGGTAGGAGCGCACTTCTTTGGCAGGGCTGTGGGTGTGACCCAGACAGCCATAGCCCTTGTTGGTCTGGAGGCGAACAACCTGTCCACTGGAGAGAGGTTTAAGTGGCTTACTGGACTTGTCGAAAAACGTTTTTGTGCATCGCGTTTTGAATTGCAGTTGTTTCTGGACTGTAGGTGGAGAACGGACTTGTGGCTGCAGAAGCTGCTAGGGTACAGGCAGGGCAGCATGGGTTTGACGAGATATCAGTCGTTGGGCTGGGGAACCCAGTAAGGGATCTTGTTCTTCAATGTTCCTTAATTTGAGCAGTTCCAGGTAGATGTCAGAATTAGCAAGGTAAGAACGCTCTATTAGTTGTTTTGCGCTTCGGACGGCCCGTTCGGCAAGTCTGTTGGACTGTGGAAACTCAGGGCTGCTGGTGATATGTCGAAAGTCCCATCATTAAGCAAAGTTTTTGAAAAGCTGGCTGGTGAACTGACTGCTGTTGTCGGATAGTAGGCGTGCAGGGGAACCGTGCACGGAGAAGCAACGCTGCAACATCTGGATAACTGCTTCAGATGTGATGGTTTGGAGTAGATCAATGTCAAACCAGCCCGAATAAGAGTCGACAAGAACCAGATAGCGTTTCCCATGCCATTCGAATATGTGGACCATGGTAGAGGAGGAACTGGGTGCAGCAGTAAGGGCTGCTTCTGCTGGTGTGGCGTCAGCCTTTAGCAGATGGCGCAGACTTCATTTTTGTCACGTATATATTTGGTCATTCAAGGCCAGTAAAACATGCTACATTACATACACTACATTTGCATCGTTCATTGCAACAATCCTCCAGATGTACGTGCTTCTGTGTTACTAAACCTGGCTGGTCCTAAGGCAATGAAACATGTGGACCGTTTTACTTTATAGCCTGCTGTGTTAGACACAAACGGGCAGGTCCAAGTGCCTGCAGAAATGATGGCGAGCCAGTAGAGTGCTTTATCAGTGACTTAAAACACATGGCTGCGTGCTGTCATTTTCGAGATTTATGCGATGAACTGATCCGCGACAAACTCGTTGGAGGTATGCTCAGTGACAAGGTGAGAGACGAATTACTTTGTAACACTGAACTGACCATAAATCAAGCCGAACACGCCTGTCAGATTGCTGAGATAACGGCTTCTCACAGTAAGTCTGTGATCTCTGAGCAGCCATCCCAGTATAGTATTAACCTTATGGGCACCTCCTGTCGTAACAAGCATCTGCAGCCTTCCCCTGCCTGGCAGCAGAGACGGTCTGCTGCTCGATGTCCTTATTGTAACAATTCTCATGCTCTGGGTCGGGAGTTCTGTATTGCTTATGGTAAAATTTTCAATTTCTGCAAGAAATTCAACCACTTTGCAAAATGTTGCCGTTCCCGTGCGACTCAATCCATTGCAAGGTCGAGTTTGCATCTGTTACAACATAGCTTGCTGATAACGAAAGCCAGGAGCTTGAGGAGCCATCCCCCGCTCAGCTCTCTGCAAGTGAAGATAACAGTCAGCCATCCCACTTCTGACACCATGTAATAAGTCAGTCGTACACACGTCGAGAATCAACACATATTTTTTAAAGTCCACTTACAGCATTGGTCTGCAGGACATGACAGTAACTAGCCGCTACTCAGACTGAATTACGTAAGCAAGATCTTGGTAATCTAAATTGCATATTAGGTGGAGCAACTACTAACAAGCACTACAATTGGTTAGTAGGAAATAACCAATCTACACTAGCCCTCTGGAAACCAGTCCCTTTGGCCCACAACACGCATACTAACGCTCCAGAACTCCCCCCCCCCCCCCCCCCCCCCCCCCCCCCACTGGTCACCAATATTGGTATTGGTGGAGAGGTGTAATATTGCGTTGGGGGATCAGCCCTCCCATGTGAACATGGGACGCAATGGGTCCCACTTAGCCTAGTATATACTAAAAGGTTGTCCCCAATGAAAGGGTGGTGAATCTGTGGAATGCATTGCCACAGACGGCTATGGAGGCCAAGACATTGGGTATTTAAGATGACAATATTCAGCTGTAGCTCAATGCCGGTCGTGGTGGCGGTCGAGGTGGCGCAGCGGTAGAGTTGCTGCCTCACAGCGAATGCAGCGCTGGAAACCTGGGTTCGATCCTGTCTACGGGTGCTGTTTGTTTGGAGTTTGTACGTTCTCCCCGTGACCTGCGTGGGTTTTCTCTGAGATCTTTGGTTTCCTCCCACACTCCAAAGACGTACAGGTATGTAGGTTAATTTGCTTGGTAAATGTAAAAATTGTCCCTAGTAAGTGTAGGATAGTGTTAATGTGCGGGATCACTGGTCAGCGCGGACCCGGTGGGCTGAAGGGCATGTTTCCACGCTCTATCTCTAAACTAAAAAAAAACACTTCTCTCAGCTCTTCCACAGCCTCTGCTTTATCACGTTGTCTTTTCAGCATTCTGTTTTAGATGAGTACAAGTTTTCATTTTGCGCATGAGCATAAGGTCTGCATAAGAAAGCATTTTATCAGGATGCACCACAGCATAGTTTGGGAACAGCCCAATTCAAGTCCCACAATAAATTACAGAGAGTTGTGGACATAGCCCAGACTATCATGCAAACCAAACTCCCTTCCATTGACTTCATCTACACTTCATAGTAACTCAGCAAGATCACCAGCATAATCAAAGATCCTATAGCGAGCAAGATGGTCCACTCGACGAAAAAGACGTAGCACGGTCATGGGCAGATTCATGGGTAAATTACGGCCCCATTTCCGTAACCGGCTTTTATTGTTGAAAAACTATTCCATAGACACAAAAAAATTGAGGAACATTAAAGAACATTCCAAGATTCCAAGAGCAGAGCAACTGGAATTTCATATTGCTATTATTTTCCAAATACCGCAGTTGTGAACAGTGTGATTAGATGAATTACAGAGTGCAAGAGTAATACAAAAATCAACTCAAACTCAAACACAGCACATGAGCCATTTATAAAGAAAAGCTTTTTAAAAAAACATTAAAAAAGACAATTAACAGAATCAAAATTTGTTAACATATTAATCTTTAACAAAATTTAGCAAAATTATGATTGAACAGAATTATGAATCTAACCCTATATCACACACACAAACTGTCCCGCCCGCAACGCTGATTACACTGCGAGAGGTATATAACCCGGGTCGGGTTACTGAAATGGACGAAGAAATGGCCCACATTCAGCTCCATTCCGTATTACACGTCAGCTCATTGCATTTAGCAGGAGTGGACTATCTTGCTCGCTATAGGATCTTTGAGCATAATCAAGGACTAGTCTCACCCCGGTCACTCCCTCTTCTCCTCTCTCCCACCAGGCAAGAGGTTTGAAGAGGCATACCTCCAGATTCAGGGACAGTTTCTTCCCACTGTTATCAGGCAACTGAACCATCTTCTTACCAGCTAGAGTGCGGTCCTGACCTCCCATCTACCTCATTGGAGAATTTGACTATCTTTTATCAAACATTATCAGATTTTACTTGCATTAAATGGTATACCCTTTATCCTTTATCGGTATGCTGTGGACTGTTGATTGTAATCATGTATAGCCTTTTCTTTGACTGGATAGCATACAACAAATGTTTTTCACTGCACATTGGTGCACGTGACAATACAAAACCAAACTAAACTAATCCTCCTAACCAACTAAATGTTTGTTAGACCCAAGGCAATCACCACAAACCTGTCCTTGTCCCTAGCTTTACCTTGTACACACCACCAACAACTTTGTGTGGAAACGTTGCCCCTCAGGTTCCTAGTAATCCTTTTCCACTCACCTTAAACCTATGCCCTCTAATTCTTGACCCCCGTATCCTGGGAAAGAAGAGTCTGTGCATTCACTCTCCCTATCCCCCTCATGATTTTATACACCTCTATATGATCACCCCTCAGCAACCATCACTCCAAGGTCTAAAGACCTAACCGGCCCAATCTTCTCCTATCGCTCAGGCCCTCGAGCCCTGGCAACATCCTCATAACTCTTCTTTGCACTCTTTACAGGTTAATGGCATCATTCCAATTGCAGGGTGTTCAAAACTGAATACAATACTCCAAGTTCAGCCTAACGACTGCTACATAACGTCCCAACTTCCATACTCAAATTCCTGATTGATGAAGGTCAATGTGCCAAAAGCCTTCTTCACCATCTGTGACATCACTTTCCGTGAAATACGTACTTGGATTCCTAGATTCCTCTGCACTATGACATCCTCGAGGGTACCGTTCACTGTGAAGGTCCTGCCCTGGTTTGACATCACAAAAAGCAACACCTCACATTTACCAAAATTAAACTCTAAATTAAATCTAAATTAAAAATTATGGTGTAGGTTTGATGGGCTGAATGGCCTAATTCTGCACCTGTGACATGACTTATGAACTCCATTAGCCATTCTTTGGCCCACTTGCCTATCTGATCAGGATCTGTCCGAACTTCTGGATAATCAAGTTCACTATCTGTGATACCACCTATTTTAATGTCATTTGCAAACTTACTAATCATACTTTATACATTCTGATTAAATTGTTGATATTGAATGTCAGGTGTGTTAGGAACAAAAGAAAATGTTGATGGGCGAGGTATATTTTACAGTTTCTGAGGCCAATGGTGCAGATGTTGCATCAGAGTTAATTGCATAATGGTGTACAGCCGACTTAACATGTTTGTGTGAGCTCTGATTGATGCAGAGCCAGTCCCATCGGGTTTGTGGTTATTATGAGCGCTCTCCTGTGATTTGTATCAAGGGACTTGCAAGCAATTAATAACACCTTTCACCATGAGGTGACCTGCAATTCTCACAAACCTGTGGCTAGCTGTTCTCCCCACCATCAAAAGGATTTATATGAGGTATAATATCAAGAAGGCGGCATCTATCATTAAGGATCCCCCACTTGCCTTCTTCTTATTGCAACTGTCAGGCAGGAGGTACAAAACCTACAGTACCACAGGTTCAGGAACAGCTATTTTCCAACCATCAGGTTCTTGAACTGACCTGCGCAATCCTAATCCTACCTCAACAACAGAACAGTAAGGACCACTACTACCATGTTTTCTAATTGCATTTTACATCAATGTCTTATTGTTTTGCACTTTTCTATATATTCCACTGTTTTTCAGAATTTATCTGTGATTTATGTATAATTTGCATTTTTATATTGCCTGTGATGTTGCTGCAAGTAAGATTTTGATTGTACCTGTACCTTACGTACTTGTGCAAATGAACATAAACGTTTTAATTTTGGTCAGAACAGAGGGAGAATAAGTTTTACTCTTCAAGAAAAATTGGGAAAAGATAGAAATCAAATTTGTTTATAAATTGTCAGGTAATTGGTAGAGGCAGGTACAATTACAATGGTTAAAAGGCATTGTGTAGGAAGGAACTGTAGATGATGGTTTAAACCAAAGATAGACACAAAATGCTGGAGTAACTCAGCGGGACAGGCAACACCTCTGGAGAGAAGGGATATGAGACGTTTCGGGTCGAGACCCTTCTTCAGAAGGCATTGAACAGGTGAATAGATAGAAAAAGTCTGGAGGGATATGGGCCAAAAGCAAGCAAATGGGACTAGCTCACATATACATCTTGGACAGCATGGGTGAGTTAGCCAGAGAGCCTGTTTCCTTGCTGTACGGATATATAACTCCATGACTCTGCATAGTACAAGCTACTTAGGATAATTGTTAAGAATACTTTGATTCTGGAAACCCTTTTCAGGGATCCCAAACAACTCTTGATTCCGCGTACTCTTCATCCCACCCATAATGAGACAAGCACGAGCTATAACCATTACATATGTAATATGAAGAATTTGACAATTCCGCTTATCCTCTCAATCTGGCATTATTTTATCCCAGAGTATTTTAACCAGGCTGGCGGTGTGACATGAATACTCCATATAAAAGTTTTGTTAGTTCCTCATGTGAACTGATAACATGTTAGTGAAATAGTTGGGCCACGTTAATGTCAGAGGATGATTTAAAAATAATGGTAATATTGGAAGGAAAGTCTACTGCTGCTTTGTCCTAGTTGTAGCTCAGCTTCATTCTCAAAATAACTGCAATTGTTGACAAGGCTCTGAACCACTTAAGATGCCATTGTTGATTTCTGCAAAAAATTCCAAGATGTAAGTTTTAAGTTAAAATATTACTGTGGGAACTTACAATCTGACAAGTTTCCTATAGTTATCTGAAAATTTAAACCTAAAAAAAATAGTATGCAATTTCCACACAATTTCTTTAAGATTCAAGTATTTCAGTGAATTTACGAACATTTTGAGTTTTTTTTAAAAATGGGGAACTTTATTAGATGAATAAATATTGACTAACGGGCAATGTTATCAACATTGAGAGGCGACAACTCCATACCATATTTGCAACAGTCTTTGAAAAGAAGGCCTGGAAGCGACAGATAAGCTTCTCAATATGCGGCAGCTTAATTACAGATATCAGCAAAGGATTACAACAACATTTTTATTGAGGCTTGTTTCCTTAATATATTCCTTTAATTTACTAGCTTGCAGATATGAAATTTATCTACTTTATGCTTTGGAGGCATTGGAAAAGGTGGGGGTTGGGGGGATGGATATTATTTATTTATATGCAGACACACAGAAATTCTTCAATTAAAAAAAAGATTGCACTCCTGGAAAACATTTTGTTAAACAAGAATTCATGAATCAAAAAGGCTTTTCCCATTAGATGAAAAATTCTGGCTGTGTTTCAGAGATCAAGACTTTTGGTCAAAACATCGCAAACATCAATAAACATATCTAAAATAATCAAATATAATTCTATTACAATTAACCTTTAAATTAAGCTAATAAAGCACAAATAATATTCGTTCTCAGAGGACTCGGCAAGTAAAACATACAAGATCTTGAGGGTGAATACAACTTCCTGTTTCAAAATCAGGAGATTTCAAAATAATTTGATAGAAAAGAAATAGATACTAAAAACACATAGATAAGATATATCTCATGAAAAAACAAAAAATCTCCAAGAAATACTGAGAACCAAAGGTCCAGTGCAAATATCCTTTGCTGATACTGCATCTGTAATACAGCTGCCCATTATTGAGTGACTTGTCTGCCTCTTCCAGGCTTCTTTTAAAATACTATTTCAAATATAGTATGGAATTGCCACCTCTAGCCTGTTAGTTAATATTTATTCAGCTGAAGGAATCTGAGAAGAAATAATGTTGTTAAAAATCTATCACAGAAGTCAATTAAACTGACAACAAATAAATCCCAAGGATCTAAAATACATGCTGGATGAACTCAGCAGGTGAGGCAGCATCAACACAAAGAAATGGACAGAGGATTTTTTGGGTCAGGACCATTTATCAGATTGCGGTCCTAATTCGAATGTCATCAGGACCCCAAATTTCTCTCCACAGATGCTGCGTGATCTGCTGATCCTGCACCACTTTGTTTTTTACTCAAGATTCTATAGATAGAGTCACGGTGTGGTATAGCATGGAAGCAGGCCCTTTAGCCGAATTCATCTATGCCTGCCAAGATGCCCCTTCTATGCTAGTCTCATTTGCCTGTGTTTGGTCCATATCCCTCCAAACCGTTGCCATCTATGTACCTGTCCAACTGTCTCTTAAATGCAATTATAGTACCTGCTTCAACTACCTCATTTGGCAGCTAATTCCATATACCCACCATTCTCTGAATTAAAAAGATGCCCCTCAGGTTTCAATCAAATCTTTCCCCTCACAACTTATGTACTTGATTCCCCTGGGACAAAGTTTGTGCATTCACCCTATCTATTTCTTTTATGATTTTATAAGGTGCTGCTGTTGGTCATAAGATCATAAGTGATAGGAGCAGAATTAGGCCATTCTAACTTGTCTACTCGGCCATTCAGTCATGGCTGATCTATCTCTCCCTCCTAACCCCATTCTCCTGCCTTCTCCCCATAACCCTTGACACCTTTACTAATCAAGAATCTTTCTATCTCTGCCTTAAAAATATCAATTGACGGCCTCCACAGCCTTCTGCGGCAAAGAATTCCACAGATTCTCCCACTGACTTGAGAATTAAGGGACTGAAGTTTAGGGGTAACATGAGGGGGAACTTCTTTACTCAGAGAGTGGTAGCTGTGTGGAATGAGCTTCCAGTGAAGGTGGTGGAGGCAGGTTCGTTTTTATCATTTAAAAATAAATTGGATAGTTATATGGATGGGAAAGGAATGGAGGGTTATGGTCTGAGCGCAGGTATATGGGACTAGGGGAGATTATGTGTTCGGCACGGACTAGAAGGGTCGAGATGGCCTGTTTCCGTACTGTAATTGTTATATGTTATATGTTTATATGTTTAGTGGAAACATCCTCTTCACATCCACTCTATCCAAGCCTTTCACTATTCGGTAAGTTTCAATGAGGTCCCCATCATCATTCTAAACTCCAGCAAGTACAGGCCCAGTGCTGACAAATGCTCATCATATGTTAACCGACTCATTCCTGGGATCATTGTTCTAAACCTCCTCTGGACCCTCTCCAGAGCCACCACATCCTTCCTCAGATATGGTTCCCAAAGATTGTTCACAATACTCCAAATATTGCCTGACAGGTGCCTTATGGAGCCTCAGCATTACATCAGCATTACAATTTTGTATTCTAGCCCTCTTGAAATAAATGCCAGCATTGCATTTACCTTCCTTACTACCGATTCAACTTGCAAATTAACTTTTTGGGAATCCTGCACCAGCACTCCCACGTCCCTTTGCACCTGCGAATTCTCTATTCTCTCCCCATTTAGAAAATAGTTCTTTATTCCTACTACCAAAATGCATGACTCTACACTTTCCACACTTTGCAACATTATATTCCATCTGCCACTTCTCTGCCCACTCTCCCAACCTGTCCAAGTCCTTCTGCAGAGTCCCTGCTTTCTCTACACTACCTGCCCCCACCTATTTTCTTATCATCTGCAAACTTGACTACAAAGCCTACAGTCCCCTCATCCTAGTCATTAATATACAACGTGCAGAGTAGTGGCCCAGCACCGACCCCTGCAGAACTCCACTAGTCACTGGCAACCAACCAGAAAAAGCCTCCTTTATTGCAACTCTTTGTCTTCTGCCATCCAGCCAACCCGCTATCCATGCTAGTATCTGCCTTTTGATTCTATGGGCTATCATCTTTCTTAGCAGCCTCACATGTGGCACTTTAACAAAGGCTTTCTGAAAATTTAAGTAAACAACATCCACTGACCCTCTTTTGTTTGTTCTGCTATTTCTTCAAAGAATTCCAGCAGATTTGTCAGGCAAGATCTCCCCTTCACAAAACCACGCTGACTTTGGCCTATTTTATCACAAACTTCTAAGTACTCCATAACCCCATACTTTATAATGGACTCTAAAGTCTTGCTAACCACTGAAGTCAGACTAACTGACCTATAGTTTCCACTATTCTGCTTTGCACCCTTCTTGTACGGCGGGGTAATATTGGATGCAATTAAATTCATTTCCTATAAATGACATCGGATTGCTCAGGATTGCTCACAGGATTGCTATGGAAAAGAGGATATCAATCCCACAAAACCCACTTAATCTTTGTGACCAACTCTTTTCCCAAATGTAATTTCTTCTTCACCATCTGCAAAATCAAGGCAGTTCATACATGGGGTATACTTTGTGGAAAGATCGCTAAAGTAAAAATATTTTATTACAATCTGTATTTTCTTGTGCAGCCAGGAAATATGAAATATATCATCAAAAGTCAACAGAAATTATACCAAATTCAAATTTATGCAAGTAAATCAAGTGACAAATTAATTAGGTCCAAGAGCTAATTGCATAGTTGATCAGTATGTTTTCAGTAATTAGAAAGGCCAAGAGCTTCATTTAGTCAGAGCTTTCCCACAACAGAGAAAATAGCTTAATGTAATGAATTATCCTGTGAGAAGCCATGGGATTCCATCATGTTGCCACCTAACTTTAATAAAGTTAATCAAATTGCTACAGCAGCTTTGAAACTTCCTTGAATTAAATTTCACTACATTTCTGGTGACCTGCTTTAATGAGCTGGTAGTTATTTTCAGTGTAATATGTCGAGAGTGAAGTGTGTTTTAATGTGAAGGGTGAAAAGGCTTGAGTGCTTGTATTGCTACTTAACAGAATACATTTAAAAGAACATTATTAAAACATTCAATTTACTCCTAAACTCAGTCAACAAAGAAAGCCTGATACCCTTTCATCTACCTAATATATCTCAGACTTACTTAACTGATATATGCTCATATGCGAGGGCAGTTTGAGATTAAGGAGGAGGTGTTGGGACTCTTGAAGAGCATTAAGGTGAATAAATCCCCAGGATCTGATGGGATTTATCCCAGGTTAATGAGAGAGGCAAGAAAGGAGATTACGGGAGCCTTGACAAAGATCTTTCCATCTTTTCTTGCTACAGGCAAGGTCCTAGAGGACTGCAGAGTAACTAATACTAAAGGCGGCACGATGGTGCCATGGTAGAGTTGCTTCCTTGTAGCGATCTCAACGCCAGAGACGCAGGTCCGATCCCGACTACTGGTGCTGTCTGTACGGAGTTTGTACGTTCTCCCCATAACCGCGTAGGTTTTCTCCGAGATCTTTGGTTTCCTCCCACACTCCAAAGACGTACAGGTCTGTTGGTTAATTAGCTTTGGTATGAATGTAAATTGTCCCTAGTGTGTGGGATAGTGTCAGTGTGGGAGGATTGCTGGCCGGTGCGGACTCGGTGGGCCGAAGGGCCTGTTTCCACGCTGTATCTTTAAACTAAACTAAACTAATGGTGTTCCATTATTTAACAAGATTACATGTAGAGAGAATCCAGGGAATTATACGCTGATGAACTCACATCAGTGATAGGGAAGCTATTAGAGAGGATTGTTTGGGATAAAATTTACTCCCACTTGTAAGAAAATATGTTAACTTTCGACAGTTAGCATGGTTTTGAACATGGTAGGTCATTTCTTACTAATTTGATCAAGTATTTTGAGGAGGTGACTATAATACCCGAGATGCCTGGACATGAATCAGTCACTCTGCAAGATCGTGAGGGAGAGGCCAGAACTCTCATTCTAAGTTGTGAATCAACTGAACTGTGAGTCTGCAATGTACTTGCAATAAATGATTTGTTAGCCTTTAATGAAAATGAAATTAGTTATTTGGCCTGCCCTGTGCTTGAAACTGCAATAGCAATGGAATTGAAATGAAAATACAATGAACTGTTTGGCCTGCCCTGTGCTTCAAACTGCAATGGCAATGGAAATGAAATGAAAATGCAATGAGCTGTTTGGCCTGCCCTGTGCTTGAAACTTCAATGGAAAGGAAATGAGAATGCAATGAGCTGTTTGGCCTGCCATGTGCTTGAAACTGCAATGGCAATGGAAATGGAATGAAAATGCAATGAGCTGTTTGGCCTGCCCTGTGCTTAAAATTGAAATGGAAATGAAATGAAATGAGTTGTTTGGCCTGCCTGAAACCACTAATTTCGGCCCACAAGGCCCCTATTAGCCGAGAAAACAGTCCCTTTTGCCCCAAATGCCAGTATTAGCCCAGGGGGGGATCTTTGGCTCAAAAGGCCCGTGCCAGGCCAGGAAAAGTCCAGAAAATGTGCCTTTCACTGAGATTTCACCCAGCTTTTTTTTTTTTAAAGAGCCCCTTCGGCCCATCAGGCCTGTACTAGCCCAGGAGGAGTCCATTCGGCCCATCTGTAAGTATTTCCCCTGCAAATATTAAACCTCACCCCAGTATTTTTTTCCCTCCCTTCATTGACTCCCTATGAGTTCCAGACCAGGATAGACTTTCCTCCTTCATTGCTGTGATCTGCAGACAAATATGAAAGATGTCTAAAATTGATTCTCCACCCTCTCCCCCTTATCTCTCACAGAGTCTCTCATCTGTTTTTGGAAGAATTTCTGGCAGTTTCTGAGCTGCCAGCCCACCAGGCCTGAATGACGGAGCTGCCAGCCCACCGGGCCTGAGTGACTGAGCTGCCAGCCTACCAGGCCTGAGTGACTGAGCTGCCAGCCCACCAGGCCTGAGTGACTGAGCTGCCAGCCCACCAGGCCTGAGTGACTGAGCTGCCAGCCCACCAGGCCTGAGTGACTGAGCTGCCAGCCCACCAGGCCTGAGTGACTGAGCTGCCAGCCCACCAGGCCTGAGTGACTGAGCTGCCAGCCCACCAGGCCTGAGTGACTGAGCTGCCACCCCAAGAATACATTTGGTCCATACTAGCCATCTGGAAACCAGTCTCTTCGGTCCACAACACCCATACTAGTGCTCCACAAAGCCCCCCCCCCCCCCCCCCACCCCAACTGGCCACCAATATTGGAATTGGTGGAGAGGTGGAATATTGTGTTGGGGGACCAGCCCTCCCGTGTGAACATGGGACCCAACGGGTCCCACTTAGTCTAGTATACAATTAATGACATGACCTTTAACAGTATGAATGTACAGAGGGAACTAGGGGTCCAAGTCCATAACTCCCCGAAAGTGGCAACACAAGTAGATTAGGAGATTAGGAGGTGAAGAAGGATGTGGACTTTGAAAAGGGTGCAGAGGAGGCTTTTCAGAATGATGCCTGGATTAGGAAGTATTAGTTACAGGGAGAGGTTGGACAGGCTTGGGGGTTTTCTTCTAGAACAACGGAGGTTGGCGAGGACATCTGATAGCAGTATGTAAAATTATGAGAGGCAGAGATATGTAGACAGTCAGAATCTTTTTTCCCAGGATGGAAAAAATCAAATACTAGAGGCTACAGCTTTAAGGTGCGATAGGCAGAGTTTAAAGAGATATGCAGAGGATAATGAGTGATTGCCAGGGGTGGTGGTTGAAGCAGATACATTAGTGTCATTTGGGTTATATGCAGGTAGATTAACAATTGTCCAGATATCATGTT